>NC_045440.1:70549186-70596907 GCF_002776525.5 Piliocolobus tephrosceles
AAAAAAAAAAAAAAAGAGTAGGAAAAGGATAATATGGGCTCAGGAAAACAAATCTTGATTTGCCTATTAGTAAATCAGAAAAAATAAAAATTGGGGCTGGGTGCAGTGGTTCACACCTGTAATCCCAGCACTTTGGGAGGCTAAGATGGGTGGATCCCCTGAGGTCAGCAGTTCGAGCCTGGCCAAAATAGTGAAACCCCATCTCTACTGAAAATACAGAAATTAGGCGGGTGTGTTGGTGCATGCTTGTAATCCCAGCAACTCAGGAGGCTGAGGCAGGAGAATCACTTGCACCCAGAAGGCAGAGATTGCAGTGAGCCATGATCGCACTATTGTACTCCAGCCTGGGCAATAAAGCGAGACTCTGTCTCAAAAAAAAAAAAAAAGACTGAAATGGCAGTGATAGAGCAGTGATAGAGATCTCTATGATTTAAATTTATCCTTGATGGGAAAATATTGCAGTATCTCAGACAATTAGGAAATAAAAATGTCTTCATGACAATAGTTATTGATCCAACCATGGACAACAACCCATTTGAAAATACACAGATAAGTACACACAAGTGGCAGGAATCTTAGAAAATTAAGAGAATTGGTAGGTAGGTATTAAACCAATGTAACTATTTATGAGACACTACACCAGTAGGGAGAAAGTCAATGTGTAAAGATTTTATTGTTTTCCTAATAATGAATTTATTATTTGGAACACTTAGCTACAAACCTAAGAAAAATAATGAGGGAAACTGAAATATGTACTATACATAAATATCCAACTAGAGAGTAAGTTTTATGTAGAATAACTTAGAGAAGACAAATTACTAAGGGGCTTATTTTGGGAGGCGTCCAGAATCCTTGGATTTAAATGAATTAAATTAATCCAGTATTATATTTACCATTGTATGACATGAGTTTTCTCTTTCAGAACTGAGGCATATTTTTGGACTGGCTATAGCCTAAATTTTTCTAACTTTACTCATGGAAAATATGAGTCTATGAGAGCTTGAATGTTCAAGAAGGGGAAAATGCAGTAACATGTCTACTGCACTTCATACTCTGACAAGTGAAATAGGAATGAGATTGGATTATCTATCATCAAAATGAACATCCTGCCTGAAATCAGCTCCAAAAAAATTAACTTAAATTTATTATGAGGATATCAACATTAATATAAAACCTGGCATAGGTTTTAAGGTAAAAATAATTATCCATGGCTGAGAGATAGCATTAAGTATTTAACAAAAAAAAAAAACTGAAGCAAAATCGAGAAGATCACAGAATCATATTCTACCTTGATTTGTTATGAGGACTTGGACAGGCCAGTTTTCCAATCTGTACGATGTAGAGATTGGCCTAGAGTGATTCCTAAGTTTTCTTTCTTGCCCGAAATTACTGTATGTTATAACTTTATTATACTCATGGTAATTATAATATTGATTCATTTAACAATTGTGGTATTCTAATTACAATCCTAACACATGGTACATAAAATCACGTATGAGTTAAATCTTAATCACATGAATTCTACCTCATGTCACTGAGGTAGAATGGACAATATTTAGTAGACATCTGCAGTAAATCTTTTTGTGAAGAATTCTTTTGTAATAAATCAAAAAGAAAAAGAAAAATTATGTCAAATAATGGTAAATACAATATTGGATCAAAATTTTTTTTGTCTTTTTACATTACAAAATTTATGTTACTCATAGCAAGTATATTTATTCTCTAATATAAGATGTTTTTAAATGTAGAGTTCACTTAAAGTAAGACAAACTAATATTCTTAATTTTATTATGATGTAGATTCTTGATAAGTACATAAACATGAGATACATCATACATTTATTAAACCACAGTGTGCTTGGAACATACTAGACATTGGGTTGAAGACATTTAAAGTAAGATTCCTGTCTTCACTATACTTACAATCTGGTTTGGGAAACCAGACTGCTGTATACAAACTGACATTAATCATAATTTTAACTTGGTTCAAAATTATATTTATAGTTACTACCATGAAATCCCATCACCCTAACTAAGTCTATCAATTAAATAGATTAAAATTTCAACATATCTTTTGATACATTAAATAAGATTTGACTTTTCTGCAGCATCAGATCTTCGGGTTAGTTACTATTGCTGGCTTTAAAATAAATGCCTTGGTTTCAGATAGTTCCAGGACATTTTTCTCAGCATTATGGAACAGGTTGTCCTAGACAGAAGTAGCGTGGCCTAAAGCCAACAATAATTACAATCAGGTCTTCTGATCTTTCTCCCTGCCTCCCAACCCACACCACCTTCTTAAACAGCTGTGAAGGGGAAGTGCTTAATGGTGTCCAGAAAAAAAGAGGATGGGTGAATGGCATGTCAGCGATGTATTCAGATAGCAGGAGTTGAATTGAATTGCCAATGCCGAAGTATAGAAAAAAGTTGAACTATATGTAACCTACATATAGACATAACGGCAATATGGGCAAGAAAGCTAAATTCACCTTAGGAAGGGAGAGATTTAATACATCTGGAGGAAAATAATTAGCAGGCCAGATAATCAATTGCAGAGCGCCGCCAGGAAACATCATGTTGAAAGAGGCCAGAGGTGATTACAAACGAGTCTCAATGTCATGAGGCAACAAAAAGGCCAGAGCAACTGGAGGCCAACAGTGCTGCACCCTGACACCCGGGGCCCCCATCGGCCTTGGGATCAGTGTGATGGGTAAGCGCACATCTGGAATACTGAGTACATTTCTTAACGCTCCATTAACACAGAGACACCGAAAACCTGGAGGGAGTTCTGAAGCAAATAGCAAGGACTATTAAAAGACTTGAAGGAATAGTTTATAAGGGAAGGATTAAGTCAAAGGGGAATGCCATGGCAATGGGTAGAAAACAGTACAAAATATCCTACAAAGTAAAACAATGAGGAAAGGGCAGGAATGACGTGGGGAGAGGAAACAAAAAACCCCAACAACGAAGTAACTTAAAGTGCAGGAAAAAAAAAATAAAACTAATTAAGCAGAAAATGTAAGCCAAATGGAGAAGTTCATTGCCGTAAAACAAATAGTAGTGGGGAAGAAAATATGTAACCTCCGAAGAGATATTTTCAAGGGCACAAGTGCAGAACTCTAGTGTGAGATTTTCTTACACAGCAGAATAGAAAATCATTTACTATAAGACAGGGCCAAAAGGATACTGATAATGGTGACGCTAATAACAATATTAGTTGTAGGAGCACTTCACAAGCCCTTGTTTTGTGCCAGGCACTGTTTTCAGTGCTTTACATATGTGTTGATGCATTTAATCCTCTAAACAATCCTGCCACCATTATCATTATCACCACAGTGGCTTTGTAGAAGGGTAGTTGGGGGAGGGAGAAGTTACGTAACTTGAATGTAGATGGATACCCTAGCAAGTATTAGGGCCAGAATTTGAACCCAAGCAGGCTGGCTCTAGGGTTTATATTCTCAATCACTATGCTTTTTGCCTTTTTGGGAAAAAAAAAAGGAGAGAAAAGTGGGATAAACCCGTAGGGATGAGGAGGAGGCCAAGGAAAGCACAGGGCCTGAGGTTGTTAAGTGCAAGCTTTTTGGAAACAGTCCCTTTTGAACATTAGTGGGGTGTGGCCTTGATCTGCTGCCTGTGGCTCCAAGTCATACTGCATTTTGTTGGAAAAGGAAAATCATCTTGTGGTTCTATGTGAAAAGGTCAGTTCGTCTCTAAGACAGGAATTCCTCATTAGAAGAATTCCTACTACACATAGTCAGCGCAGAAAGAAATCCTGAGTCACCTGATGTGAGACCCTTTGACACTTTGCCCTACACTGATCAACCTGCTCAATGCCCCTGGCAGAATCCTTAAGCAGTGGGCACTTGGCTGACTGACGACCTAATTGGTTCACTCATTCACAGAGTCAACAAATAAACATTCATTCAACATTGCCATATTTCTCTGACTGGAGTCTAGACTCTTTTAAAAATAATGTAATAAGAAATAACAATTTTGGAAACTCTACAGCTCTATTCTATGAAAATGTTTTGAAGGCCAAATCAGCTTTAAAAAATATGATAATTTGGCTGGGCGCGGTGGCTCATGCCTGTAATCCCAGCACTCTGGGAGGCCTAGGCAGGTGGATCAATCACCTGAGGTCAGGAGTTCGAGACCAACCTGACCAATATGGTGAAACCCCATCTCTACTTAAAAAACAAAAAGAAAAAAAAATTAGCCGAAATTAGCCGGGTGTGGTGGCATGCACCTGTAGTCCTAGCTATCTGGGAGTCTGAGACAGGAGAATCGCTTGAACCTGGGAGGCAAAGGTTGCAGTGAGCCGAGATCACAACACTATACTCTAACCTGGGCAACAGGGTGAGACTCCATCTCAAAAAAATAAAAAAGATAATTCAAGCAAAATCACAAATTTTTAAAAGTCTAGACCTAGTAAAGTCCCCAGAATACATTGGGTTCATGAACCCAAGTTCAAGAAACAAAAAGAATGGAGCCCTGAACTGTGTGCAAGGATGGAGAGTGCCTCAGAGACAAGGCAGAGGCAATATTTGCCCTCAAAAAGCTTATAGTCTAGCAGATATTCAGCTTCTACATGAATACAACTATACCACAATGGAGAAAGGGAAGATGACATTAGAACCACAAAGACAGTGTTGTGGAATTAAGACAGAGACTGTGAGTGAAATGGCATCTATTCTGGCCTTGATATATAAAGAAGCAAATAAAGGGAATTACACAAGCAAAAATATAGAGGTGGGAACCAGAGAGCAAATAGAGGAAACATTAGCTGGAGAGAGGGACGATTAACAGAGAAATAGGAGATGGGATTGGAAAGGGCAGCATTTTGTCCAAACTCAAGGTAACTCTGAGGGCAAGCTAGCAGAGTACACTTGATTCTGCAGTCAGTGAGGGTTATCTGAGATTGTGAGAAGAGGGTGAAGTAACCAGAGCAGGTCCTTGGGAAGATCAACCAGTGGCAATCAGAGTGGAAAAACCCTCCAGCCTGGCTGGGAAAGTCAGTGAGACCATGAGCATCTGTGAGGGGTGGCAAGTTACCAGGGATGGTGGGAGGGATTTGAGCACTGCTTCCAAGGCAGACCCAGTAGGGGGTGGAAACTGCCCAGTAAGGGGAATGCAGGAGCAGGTGGAAGCAGAGGAGACTCTGGAGGGCCAAGCACAGTTCATGGAGGGTGATTATGCCATTCAGAGGAATGGAATAAAGCTGAAAGGGAAAACCGGTAATTCCATTTTAGGCAATGGCATTAGGAAGCAAGTAAAACATTCAGATGGAGGAATTCTACAGGTACAGGTGCTCCTTGACTTACGATGGGGTCACATCCCCATAAACCCATCATAAGTTGAAAATACGGTAAGTCAAAAATGCGTTTAATATACCAAACCTACTGAACACCAGAGCTTAGCTTAGCCCAGTCTAACTTAAATGTGCTCAGAACACTTATATTAGCCTACAGTTGGGCAAAATCATCGAACACAAAGCCAATAGGCTTGTAATAAAGTTCTGAATATTTCATAGGGTTGATTGAGTACTGTACTGAATGCATACCAATTTTACACTGCTGTAAATGTGAAAATCTTCAATTGAACCATCATCGGTCAGGGACCATCTGTAGTTGTATATCAAAGACAAAAGCAAGCTAAATAGCTATCCCATAGAGACACCAAAATTATGTACATTAAGTTTAAAATTCAGAATGTGTGTTTTCAGACCAATGTCAATAAAGTGCCCCAGTTCTAGAATTCGTTTCTATTATCCCAAGCCAGTCTTCCAGGAACTACTGTTTTTTACCATGGATGTAAGCGAGGGCACCTATAAAATCTGTTTAAGGAAGCCAGGAAATGGCTTTGACATGGAAGGCATCTGGCAACAGCTTTATAACATCAGAAAAACTAACACTTGCCTACATATGTGTATGTATGTATAGGGGTGTGTGTTTGTGTGTACACACATATATATACATACACGCACACATGCATATACCTATACAGATATATATAAAATAAAGTTTTCTCTGGCCCTTTCTACTTGAAGTGAAAGCTATGTGTGTGGCTAGAGTGACCAAACATTTAAGTTCACCCAGAATCGTGCTTGTTTATACCAGATTTTCTGTAATTACAATTACAAATAGCATCCTCTTTCTCTCTCAAAAGTATTCCAATACATTTACGACTACCATTCGGCTAGTTTGTAATGTATTTTTCACTTCAAGAATGAACCCATATTGTTCCTGGAATCCCAGCTTCTTCTTTTCTTCACGTACCCCTCTCCTGTCATCATCTTTTGCAGAAGACCAAATTTCTATTCACCTTCTCAGAAAAACCCGGTCAGCCCTGTGGCACAGTGGTCTTTCTTGGAAGTGACATGACAAAGTTATAAATGTGAAGGCCTTCCAGTGGCTTTTTTAGTGAACTATGTTGTCTTCATGACACATATACTTCTACTATACTATAATTCTATGAAAATTAGTAATCTATATAGTAACTTTATGTTGAGAGAATTTTTATTATCAATAATAGATGTATACACTCATAAAATACACATAACATAAACACCCATTACATACTATACATGTGATATAAAACCTGAGCATATCCCATAAAATTGGAGTTTACCATGGTTCCCTGGTTTGGAAAATTTGTACTCTCTGCATATGTAAAAACAAAAACAAGCTTTTCAATAGTGTTTTTATAATTCACAATTCTCAAGTAGTAAGAAAACTTATCACAAAGACTGAACTTTCAGTTCTCCAACACTTGTCCGGTGGTTGCATTCCAAATCTCACGCTACTTCTCTGATTGTTTCATCAACTTAACAAAACGGCATAGCCTGATTTTACTGCAGTAGGACCATAAGAAATAAATGCACCCAGAGTGCTGTGATCATTATGATGCTTTCATTGAGCTGTAATCCATGTACTTGGATACTACTTCTATTTATTTTTTAAAAATGTGTTTATGTCACTTTGCCAAAGGATTGGAGTATTACACTAATGTCATTTTGGCATTCACTATTACCTAGGCCAACTTTTGTTTTACCATCTCTTTTACAAGTCATAATTTTATACTTATCCATTTATTTAGGATTAATCATTTTACATGAAAAAAATAATTCTTTTTTCCCACTGCAGCCTTTTTTGGAAAATACCTCAATGAATATAATGGCAGCTACATCCCCCCTGGGTGGCGAGAATGGCTTGGATTAATCAAGAATTCTCGCTTCTATAATTACACTGTTTGTCGCAATGGCATCAAAGAAAAGCATGGATTTGATTATGCAAAGGTAATTTTCAGGCACTTTTACACTGCATCAATTTACTTTGTGCATAATGGGGAAAAGCCATTTTCAGTGAGTTAAACTATCCACAAGATTGGCTTTCTATGTTCTCACAATGTTAGCATGAGAAATGTTAAGGTAATTTTAAACTCTAGGCAAGGAAAAGACTCTCAAGGAACGCTGCCTTTGTATAGTGATTTCCCTTATTAGGATGAAAGGCAATCAGGCTTTGATGAAAGTATCATCAAGGAAATCAGAATTCTCTGCTCTGTCTTGTGATAATTTTTGTCCCCCCAGCTGCCCTGGACCCAACCAGGGACTTGTCCACATAATCAAATGTTCATATTGTACTGTTTTACTTTTCATTGGGACAAAAGTATATTTTGTCTGTGGCTTCAGATTTAGGCACAAGCATAAGAGCAAATAAATATGATAATTAAAGGTTGAAAAACCACATTCCTTGTTTTTACTCCTGTTCTGACCAAGCTTATATGTGACAAGGACACCTGCCCTATCACAGCAAGCGTCCACAAAAGTCTCTAATGCTATCAATTCTAGGATTTTCAAATCAGTTCAGAGAAACTGAAATCAATGTCCCATGGTTCTTTGACAAATGGGTTCTAGTTTTGACTTAAAAATTCACAAAGATTTTGTGATAGCTGACTTAAGTTTACATTTTTTTCAAATCATAAGAATGAAGGGGAAAATATCTTTGAATTTAGCCTGCTAATTTGCCTAAAATATCCCCTTCCCTTCCAGCCATACCCATCTCTTCTTCATTTATATAAAAGAAGCTGAGAATCTGCTCTATCTAGCAACCTCTCCCAACAGGCTAGATCACTTGGTAGAAATCGGAAGGAGAGAACTTGATTTAATGTTGGCATATTGCTGTCTTTTTGCTTGGCCTGATTTGAGCACAAGGGACTTGGTGGGAGATAAGATGTAAGTCCAGTTCCTTCATACCCTTCAGAAAACAATGAATGCAAATGAATTTATAAACATTGCTAATAGGCTTCCAAACTCATGAAAGTTAAAAGTTAGCATAGACCTTGGAGGCAAATTTGAGCAATATCCTTATTTGCAAAAATGAGAAAAAAGCATTCTGGAGTGGCTCAACCACTCATCCTAGTTCATATCCCCGGCTGTGGATACAATCATTGCATGCAAATGGTGCAGACCATGTGCACTAATTGTCACTGCTCTCCTTTGCTGTCTGTGGGGATGCTTTTCATGCTCCTTGTTCAAGTTATTAACCTTTCTTTCCCTTCCCTGTTGTCCTAAAGAGAGCAAAGTAATCAAGATTCTCTCCAAATACTAAATCAGCGTAACTTGTTCATTATCACAGTTGATTAAGTGTCAAAGACAACTGTGTCTGAAAAGAATATATATCTTTTTTCAGTGAGGAAAAGAATGAAACAGACACCCCTTTGGAAGAGGAGGGAGATAGCCTGTAGACTTGCCCTAACAATGACATGTGACACACACCATCCCTCTGATACTGCTTTTGCAGCTGTTCTGGTCCTTAAATCCACAACATGTGATTAGCCATGCCTGGAAGCCTTCAACATTTGCAAATATTGCCTAAACACTTTCTGAATAAAGTTTATACTGGAGCTCCAAGCCAATGACACACACTTAAAAGAAGCAGGTGGTTTCAGTTTTCATCTTTTCTTTCCTTTTCACTCCATTTCCTCCCTCCCTCTTACAGACCTGCATCAGCCCCCCTGACTGTGGGTTAAGTCATTTTATTAGCAAGTCAGACTCTAATCCCAGCAGCTGTATTGCTTTAGTTGTGCAATTAACACAGTATAATCTGCAGGAAATCAACTGCTCCCTATTCAAGTGTTTCAAGTAAATTAACTGATCAAATGTTACAGCTTTTCCCTGTGCTCCTGGATTTTGGCCATGGCTTTGATTAGTGATTATTGTAATTCCCACAGGTGAATTTTTCATTTGAAGAAAATACATTTTCTTGTGTTTGCGTATTTGTGTGCGTGTGTGTATGCGTGTGTGTGTGTTCTGCAACTGTAAATTTGAAGTGGGCGTGGGTGTTTCCTGCCCTTAAAGTAATTAGATTTTTTGCCAAGGAATTACATCAGTGAAACCTGAGACTGAAATATGTATCTGGGGTTTCATGTGTTCTAGTGCTTTCATTGCCAGATTTATCATTATCTTGGACAAACACGACTTGACTTTTTTTCCCCCCATTGCTAAGTTGTGTATTACTTAAAATCCATTTTTCACATGTTACCAAGCTAGCAACCCTAGAAAACAACTGGCAACTGATTTTCTCTATTATCGAAGATGCTTGGCTGCCTTGGGAGGTGCAGCTTTCCTTCCTGCTGTAGACCTTACCACTTCGTGCAGTGAATTGCTTCTGGGGAAAGCAGTTATTCAAATGTGATCTGATGAATGTCACCTCTTGTAATTTTTGTTTTGTGTCAAATGTATGTTTCAGGACTACTTCACAGACTTAATCACTAACGAGAGCATTAATTACTTCAAAATGTCTAAGAGAATGTATCCCCATAGGCCCGTAATGATGGTGATCAGCCACGCTGCGCCCCACGGCCCCGAGGACTCGGCCCCACAGTTTTCTAAACTGTACCCCAATGCTTCCCAACACATGTAAGTAATAAACTCAACCTGCAACCTGCCGAACATGCCTTTCCCTTTTCTCCTCGCCCCACTCCTCCCCTTTACCCTGTTTCCTTCCACCCTGTGTATCCACAAGGCTTCCTTCATGAAAGGATAACGTAAGTGCAGACCATGAAACAGGCAGAGCCGCTGAGCCTGAAAGAAAGCGCCTTATCTGGGTGGTTTGAGGAGGAATCACATTTCCAGCATTTACAAGTAGCTAAATAGAAAGGAAGAGACGCTCATACAGTGAATGGGGGCAAGTTTTACAAGACTTTCCTTTCATTGTCTTAAATAATATTCGTGTGTCTGATCTAATAATAATGATGATCAAATAGTATGCTGACCCCTGGTCTGGTTATAGAAACATGGGTTTATTTTCCAGGCGAATACTGTAGCAGCTTTGCTGCAGATGTGCAATTAAAATTCCTGCAGAAGGCAGCATAAGTGTCTTGCCCAAGAGGGCTTCTCAGGTCACAGCTTTAAAATAACCTGATTTTTTTAAAAGAGGCAAGAATCTTGGAGATGGGGGAGGTGGGAAGGCACAAGGGAGAGGGCTGATGGCATGAGGGGATGAGACAGAACAGAGAGCTGTCGTGTGCCACAATTCTCACCAGACAAAGGTGGAAAAATCTGGATGCTCTGGCAGCAAAGAACATGATTTTGTTGTTCACTCAGTTGACACCATTTCTTCCCAAGCTTTGCCATCAATATTCAGTCTTCCACACAGAGCAGTGGAGTTGGCTCTGTGTCTGCTGAAAGCCTGACCATTAGGGAGACAGGGAACAGAAAATTGGTATCTGTTTCCTATATTGTGAAACCTCCAAAATTGGTTCTTAATCTATTTGTACTTAAATATCATCTCTTTTCATCCACACTGGTTATTAGCCAAGATTCCAGGCAGAAAGAACCTTATGAAAGTAGATGGGTAAATACTGCGGGCTCTCTAGTTGCTGGTCACTATACATCCCTAGAGAAGTTTTTATAAAATGTTCTTTTTTTTTTTTTTTTTGAGACAGAGTCTCGCTCTGTCACCCAGGCTGGAGTGCAGTAGTGCAATCTCGGCTCACTGCAACCTCCGCCTCCTAGGTTCAAACAATTCTCCCACCTAAGGCTTCTGAGTTGCTGGGACTACAGGTGCACATCACCACACCTGGCTAAATTTTTTGTATTTTTAGTAGAGATGCAGTTCCACCATGTTGGCTAGGCTGGTCTCAAACTTCCTTGACCTCAAATGATCCACCCACCTCGGCTTCCCAAAGTGCTGGGATTACAGGCATGAGCCACTGCGCCCAGCCTCATAAAATATTTTTATTTGTACCTCATTGTAACTAATTGACTTACGACTCTTGGTCAGTGGTACACAGATCATCTCTACATCACCTGACTTAGACTAGAAAGAAGGAGGCCAGAGCTGACTCAGGACAAGAACTAACAATATGAAGCCAGGGTGGGTAACCTACTGAGCATGCCCAGGAACTCAGAGGATGGAAGTGTTTTTTTGTTTGTTTGGTTTTGGTTTTTTGTTTTCTGAGACAGTTTCGCTCTGTCGCCCAGGCTGGAGTTCAGTGGCGCCATCTCGGCTCACTGCAAGCTCCACCTCCCAGATTCACGCCATTCTCCTGCCTCAGCCTCCCACGTAGCTGGGACTGCAGGCACACCCCACCACGCCCGGCTAATTTTTTGTATTTTTAGTAGAGACGGGGTTTCACCGTGTTAGCCACATGGAAGTGTTTTAATGCACAAAATATCATCAACAAATCGTGAAGGTTGCCCCAGCACCTGGGAATATAGCTGGGATAAGCCGTTATGGTTTGGAGTCTACTCCATGGGTGGATATTTAAGCTTCTGAAGATCTTCCGCCATATATAACTCTGCAACTAAATTCATGAATGAAGCCCATGAGTGACAAGTGGCTCTCCATTATAGCTCACTTACAAATTTAGTAGCCCACTGATTGAATGAAAGGAAAAAGTCCTGCGGGCTTTTTCAATACCCCTCAACCCCTCTGTTCCCATTTCTGTTGAATCAGAAATCACTTTACCTTTCTTTATTGCATTAGCAGAAACCCAGCCTAAGGTGACTTCCTATAACTGTAAACTTTACAGATGTTCCCCTAAGCTGGAGGAGAAGGGGTTGACAAAACAGAGTGCTTTATGACTCCTTAAAAGTCAGCCTGCCTTTGAAGCTTTGAGGCAAGGTCCTAAGCCTGCAGGAAAATCAGCCTCAGGTCAAGAGGTTCTGAGAGCTCAGTTGCATGGATTCAATATTGCATGAGGGGAGGGGTCTGCAGAGTTCTCAGGGTCTCAGCAATAGCTTTTTGAAAAGCATCTCTGATTCCAGTAATTAAAAATTCTATTTCATTCCACAAATATTCATCAGTGCCATATGTGATACTATGCAGTCCAGCAGTGATACAGATAAGCATGAGGAAGACATAGTTGCTGACATTTAAGGACTGATAAGCTAAGACAGGGGTTGGCACACTGGTACCCACAGTCCAAACCTAGCTTGCCACCAGTTTTTGTTAATAAAATGTTATTGGCACACAGTCATGCTCGTTCATTTATATATTGTCTGTGGCTGCTTTCACAATACAACAACCAAGTTGAGTAGTTGTGTCGGATACCATACAGCCTGAAATACTATCTTAGCCTTGATAAAGTGACTTTGCCCCAACCTCTGCTCTAGGGGCAGGATGGGCAAGTGTCCCAATGGCGATATCACCAATAGGGCTGGAAGTGACAAACACAGAGCAGACATTGGCAGGGCTGCGGAGTGGGGAGGGAGAAGCATTCATATCTTCAAGGGAAACCAGGAAAACTTCATGGACCAAGGCTTTCAAAGTGGGCCTCAAGGATGGGTAAAATTTCTGCAGATGATTGTATAGAGATTGGGTTTCAGGAAGAGAATATGGCAAGGACATGCGGTCACTGTGTAAGGGATGCAATCTAAGATGTGTCCTAGAAACTGGAGAATGGGCTACAAAGAAAGCAGCACTAAGGAACAATGCTGCAAAGGGAAACTGTTGCAGAATATTGAGGATGTCAGTGAGTTTGTATGTAACTGCAAGCAGAGAGTCACTGGAGGTTGGGTAGTAACAAAATAGGAGGTGGCTCAGACATTTCCACGTGCAAATAGATTCAGTAGTTCCTTTTCAGTTCAAATGAACCATCTATTGCCCTTATTTAGTGATTCTGTAAAGTAAAATCTACACAGGGCAGAGTGTGGCCTTAGAGGCTAACAACCCTGGCTTCCTGTTTCAGCTGCCCTCACTAAGTCTATGGGTGCTTTCTTTAATCTCTGGAAACCTCCACTGTCTCATCTGTAAAATGGAGATAATACTAGCACCTTGATGTGATGTCATGAAGAGAAATTAAGAGAGGCAACGTAGGTAAAGTCCCCACATAGAGCCTGGGACATAGAAGCCACTTCATAAGTGTCAATTCTTATTGATGCTTTCTATTAAGAAACTACCAACATTCTGTAATTCTTGACCTACAAAAGGGCAATTTCATATGGTTCAACTTAAGGTTTAGGGGAAGCAGTGAGAGAAATGACAACTTGATGCTTGTCCATTGTGACATGACATACCTCTAGACAAGCTAAGACTCACATTGTGATGAGCCTCTCACACCTGCCCATTCCAATGCAATAGACAGGATAAGGACCAATCTGGACTGTGTTATCTTTTCCAGGTGCAAGTATGTGCTATGGGTAAGTGCCAGTTTGGAGAACTCCCTCAGCCACAGGAAATGAAAATTCATGTGGTTGGTTGAGGGATTCAGCTTCTCTTTGCTGCTAATCCTTGGGTTTTATGCACCTAGATTGTGGTCTCCTGCATACCCTGAAAGCCTTGAATTCCTGGCATCTTTGCTGTAAAGGTCTCCCTGGTTGCTGCTGGAGGAAGGGGCTGGAAGGAGTGAGCATGTGCACAGGTTCAGAATTCAGTCTTCAGACAAAAGGAATGAGACAAATTGAAGACAAGCTGCCGACGGTAGTGCATGGAGCTACTCAATGACCAGCTTCCTTAGCGAAAACATTAGCAACACATTCAGGCAAAGGGATGCAAGAAGTTAAGTACTTTGTGGAAATATTTGGCAGGCCTTGTGAACACTGCGCAAGAAACTGTAGGTTCTCCCCAGTTGTAGAGATGCAAGTAACGTGAACACTTTCCTTTTGGTCTTCTTCCTTGGTGGTCAGGCATCATCCGGATCGCTTTCATCTGGCATCGGGTTATAACTACCTGATCCTCTCAGAACTGGGGCAAATGTATCATCTTTCCAAGGTGTTTGCTGTTCCCAACAAAGAGAGGAAGCCAGTTCGCTATTGGCCTGTTAGCTTTACAAATTGATGGTAGAGCTTATGCTTACCAAGGAAGAGTGAAAGGGGATTATCGACCACTTGTTGACAGGGAAAATAGTTTAATCAGACTACATAAACAGTAACTCAGCTACTCATGGCTGCTGAGAAATCTGAGGAAGCCTCCATCATAATAACACACATAATAATCCTATTATTAGAAAGCCCTGCACTCTGGCTAAGACTCTACTATACTTTTCAGTAACTTACTTCCCCAGAATCTCCATAGGGATGCAATTCCTTCACCCCTGCTTTAATGTACTTCTCTCTCCTAGACTCAGTGATGTCATGATACACACCTGTGGACAAAAGCTGTGACAGGCAAGGAGATGCCACTTATCTCCCTGGTGATTCTATAGGAAACTAAGGGACCTCCTTATCACCCTTCTATTAACTATGCCCCTGTCAACTTTGAAAATTTGTTGTTGTTGTTATTCCAATTTTTTTTTTTTTTTTTGAGATGGATTTTCACTCTTGTTGCCTAGGCTAGAGTGCAATGGCACCATCTCGGCTCACCACAACCTGTGTCTCCTGGGTTCAAACCATTCTCCTGCCTCAGCCTCCCGAGGAGCTGGAATTACAGGCATGCACCACCACGCTGGGCTAATTTTGTATTTTTAGTAGAAACAGGTTTTCTCCATGTTGGTCAGGCTGGTCTTGAACTCTCGGCCTCAGGTGATCCACCCACCTCGGCTTCCCAAAGTGCTGGGATTACAGGCATGAGCCAGCACACCTGGCCTGTTATTCCAATTTAACAGTTCTTTCTTCCCATACCTGTAAATGTGTGTGACTGTGTGTGTGTGCATATACACACACACAAATACACAAGTTCAAGTGAAATCTAAACTCTTGGTAGAACAGTCCGTGTGCACTAATTTGCAAGAGTTGTTGTGAAGGTAGAGCTTTTGAATAAACATAGATGTCAAAGGGAAAACTCCCTCTGTGTAAGCCACAGGACAAAAGTTTTGAAACACCTTTGTTATCTAAAGCTGGAAAGAAATGTCTTGCCTTAAAAGAATTTGCACATTCATACCTCTTTCCACAAATACATGAAAGGACGTGCTTTTGAAGACGAGAAAAGTTTAAATTCTACAAAAAAAAAAAAAAAAATGTGATTTGGGCAGACCTCATTGCTCCCTTTTCTCTGTTTCTAGCTCGTTCTTCTCTGGGTGAATCATTTACTAATTATACTGTCAGCGCTGGTGTTGCTTGTTTACTGAGATCCCTGAAGTCGAGTTGCACAACTCCAGGGGGCATTCAAATAACATATCAGGTGAATGATGCCCTGGAATTTTGCAGGTAGCTTTGTTCTGAAGACAGGGACAAAAACGCTTCATCTCTTTACCTCCCAGTGCCTGGTAAACATGCCTTCGGACAAAGTAGTTGCACAATTCATTGTTGCTTAGCAAATGAACAAACACGTTCACCTCACTAAATAGCTGACATGAAAACATTTTTAAAATAGTATCAAAATATTTAAACAGTCGGTTTCATGAATTTAAAAGACACCCAGAGATAATATAATTCCACAGTTTTTTAGATTAAAAAACAAAGACCCAAAGTCTATGTTTTTTAAATGAAGGCCCAGATGGTTTTGTGAAGGTCACATGAGTATTTAGGGACAAAACTAGAGCTGAAACTCAATTCTCTTGGCCCCAGGTGATCTTCTCACTCCACCAGACTTAGTTCACATCACAGTCACGATTCAGATTAGAGCTATAAACAATTCCATGCATCTGCACAATTCTAACTGATATTTATAGCTTCATTAAAAGACTCTGAATTATTTTTCTTATATACCTCTAAGAAAGATCATTTGGTATTATCCTGCATATGTTCAAATGTTACATATCTACAGATATTTGAACTCAGGTGGGGAATATCTCCACAAAGTCAATTAAGTAAGTTCAGTTTTAGTGAAAACTGAGATGGTGCAGCTTGAGAGATTAAGTATAGAATTTCCAATTTAATGCTTTGAATGTGTGCCTTACATCTGTATCACTGGCTTATTCTGGGAATTGAAGTCTTATTTCATTTCTCAGAGAATGACGGTTCTGCTACCAGTGACCTTTAAGGGTTAGATCATTAGGGCTTTTTGTTTGTTTGTTTGAGACTAAATAAATGAAGAAAACACATGTTCAGATACAAAACACTAGAAATATATTCATTTTCACTGGAGTGACACCAAAGGCCATCAGCATTAAAGATGAACTCCTAAGTTCTTTGCCATTCCCCAGGTGTAGATTTAATATACAAAACATGCATCTCTTGAAACTCTTTCTTTGCTGGCAAGAATAATTCTCCTAAAATACTCACCTGTCAAAAAAAAGGTAACATTATTGATTTTCAGAATTCTTATTTCTGTCATGTCAATAAGCAATGCTAGAAAGAAAATCAAACAGCCAGGAGAATTGGCATGATGGTGAAGGTTGAGCTTACAAGTACAGTGGACTCAAGTATCCATGATCCAGCATACTGAGCAATAAATCCAAACGAGCAGTGACTACAGGAAGACAATATGCAGGGAGGCCTTGCTGGGAAAAGTTAAACTTTTATGTATGGGAATAGTCTATGGAGGATTACAGGGATGTTTTCTTGGGGGGATAAGGTCTGGAGTGTGCAGTACTGGGTGAAGCCCTTATCTAACAGGCAACAGAAAGGTCTTCCCAGGTTAGGCATGTGTGACTCTACCTCCAACACAGAATTTATTTTAAGAAAGCAGTGGAAATTTGAAAATGATAGTCTGGTCTTTAGTCCTCTCAATTTTAAAGCAAATAACCAGTATTGTGTTTTCTACCTTTCCATGGGTGCAGCCAGTGTGCCTAGAAGAGCCAGGCTTTATTCTGTATTTGCAACAAAAGTAGACCCAGCAACTGATGGGAAGATACCTGATAGGAATGCAGAAGCAGGTGGTATTTTAAATCAGGATGAAGACTAAGATTTTAGGGCTTACTTTTGATAGGAATAAATGGATATATCAATTTTCCTTTTAATGAGTGAGATTTTTGAGGCACTTTGTGGGGCTTCTGGTTCAAGACTGTGGCCCGTATGGTGTTGCAGGAGGGGCACTGATGGAGAGCTATCCCAGTGCATTATTTCTGAGCCACCTCTGTGTACTTCACTTCCTCATTTATAACATGGGACTAATGTGCCCTGCTGAGTCCTCACAGTTGCTGCAACAATCAAATGAGCTATTAAGGGATAAGCTCTTTTCCAGCTACCTATGAGAATGGGTGTGATATGGTCCCAGAATTTGCTCTCTAGAGTCACAGAAATCTCCTAACCCTCACAAGAACTCTTTAAAGTTGTTATCCCCATTATGTAGATGAGGAAACTGAGACTTAGACAAAAAGTTGTCCAGGATCACATACTATTAAGGAACAGAGCTAGGATGAATATTTGAGTCTAATTCCAAAACATTCTGGAATAACTCAATATGTGGTTTTCCATTTCTCCCAAAAACAGTTACCTGCTTTTTTCAGTGGCTTGTGTTCCAGCTGACAGCTCCAGACCCTGTTTGAATAATTTGAAGGCAATCCTTAGTTAGGGAAGCAAGCTTTAATTATCACTGGGGAACAGAAGGCCGCATCTTCGAGGAATTTGGCAGACCTCAGCAGGGGGCAACCGCAGGCCTTTGGCAAAAGATCACTTTTCAACAACATTGTCAATTCCAGTGACCCCCGACCTTCCACCTGCAGGTCCCTGAACAGCTGCTGTTCTGTGGGAAGCAGTGGCAGTCTGTCTTCCGTTAAAAGGCACGTGTACACTCTGTCCCTGCTGCCTGCTGAGATCCCACCTGGGACCTCATCCCCAGAGCTGGGGGTCATCTCCCGTATCGAGAAATTAAGAAAAATAAGGGGGGCGGGCAGGGGAGGACAGCTTTGACATCAGTCCTTGAACTTTCCCTTTTAATATAAGCCAGATTTAACATATGTCATTCTGTAAATCCGGGAGTCCAATTTGAGGCTTGTAATTTGCTGCAAGCTTCCCTGTTCCTCCAAGTGGGGTGGAGCTATGCCAAGCACATCAAGGTAACTGGTGGAAGATATAATTTGCCCGCTGTGAGCCTGCGTTTCAGTTCCCTATTGTAATTTTTATTTGTGTTGAGGTTTTGTGGTTTCAAAAAAGTCAACTAGATTTATTTTTAAATTAACCCAACCCAACATCAAAGGCAATAAGTAGAGGATGTTTAGGTATTATAAAGAAACCCTGTGTAATCTGTTATAGCTGTATTCTTTTTCAGGGCACGTATCAGTAAACGGTTAGGGGCCTTTCACGATCGACTTTCTATATTTCTCTGACCTCAAACTACCCCCATGGGTGAAAAACCCTTTTTGAGGGAATTTAGAAGGCCCTGTCTCCTCCTCCTCAACCTCTTAATCTAATCCTGTTTGTAACACAACATGCTGCATGAAGAATAAGAGACATGGGCTTAAGTCCCTCCCCACTTCCCTTATGACTGTGGTTTACTTTTAGATATGAAGAACTCTTTCAGGCCAAAAAAAAAAAAAAGGGACCATTCGGTTCATGAATCATTTACTTTGGTAGGCAGGAGAAAGTTTATATTGAAAGATTATCTTAAGATTGACAGGTCATACCTGAAGAGTTTGTTTTGGAATACTACGGATTTTTTCCAACCCAGATAATTACGTGGGAGTTGCTTGTTTATTTGCTCATGGAGGAAATTCATGTGCCTCTGTTCTAGGCATTTTAAGTGCTATGTATATATGGTAGTTGTTCCTCAAAACAGCTTTGGGTTTTGTTTTTTGTTTTTTGTTGGTGGTGGTGGTGGTTTTTTGAGATAGAGTCTCCCTCTGTCACCCAGGCTGGAGTGTAATGGCACGATCTGGGCTCACTGCACTCTCCACCTCTCCGGTTCAAGAGAGTCTCCTGCCTCAGCCTCCTGAGTAGCTGGGATTACAGGCGCCTGCCACCAAGCCCGGCTAATTTTTGTATTTTTAGTAGAGACGGGGTTTAGCCATGTTGGTCAGGCTAATCTTGAACTCCTGACCTCAGGTGATTCACCCGCCTGGGCCTTCCAAAATGCTGGGATTACAGGCATGAGCCACCACGCCTGGCCCAAAACAGCTGTTTAAGAAAAGTGCTATTAACACATTTACAGATGAGCACATTTGAGCCACACCCTCTTTTCCACTCTAAATCTTGTCTCTTTCTTTAAACATGAGTTACTTACACTTCTGAGCATAACTGAGACACTTTTAGAGACAGTGTCTTCTGAGCTCAGTGTTACATTATTTGTGCTGTTATGCTTCTACTGGGTAACCAGCACCCATCCTGGTCACCAGGGTAACTTTGTCAACCAAGAAGGCCAGGGATCCCAAACCAGCATTTTCTACTATCAAAAGAGAGGTTCTGCAAATCCACCGGCAGAAGAGCATGTATAATAGCAGGTGGCATTTATATGACCCAGGGTGCAAGGCAGTGTCCCAGCGTATCACCATGAATCTCAGAAACTCCAGGCTTTCCCCATGGGAAACCCACACCACCACAGAACCAGGGGAGGGCTCGGTCAAGACTCCTGAAATCAATAAGCTCCCAGTGACTGATTCTTTCCCTAGTTTTATAATACAAATAATGGCATGGGATCACATTCAGCTGTCATTATCCACAACATTTCACTGATGGGATCCTCCTCAGACAGAGACTGGGAATCAGATTTCTCGGTCACATAAACTGTTGCTCATTCTGTGAGGCTGCCTATTTGTAAAGTTGTGGTTCATATTAAAAGCAATCTCAGATGTAGGAAGCACCCCTCACTTCCCTTCTCATTCATTTTGTTAAAACAAATGGGCTTTGGAATTCAGTTCTGTTTCTACCACTTACTAATGTTGTTAATTTGGAGGAGTTCCTTAACTTTGCCAAGCCTTGATTTTCTCAGCTGTAGAAGGGGAATAATAAACCTATTTTACAGAACAGCTGAGACAATTAGGTGAGTTAATGTGTATAAAACGGTTTGCACAATACCCAACAAATGGTAAACTCTCACTCAGTTTTTAATATTAACCTCTATGTGCTTAATAACATTGAAGAAGAAGATTCAAATGGATTATAGTCTGTTAAAGAGTTCAAATATAAACAGATAATTCTCGGGGTGAGAATTGCCATAGCATAGAAATGTTGTGTGCCCATGCCAGAGCATAGGTGGCAGCATCTAATGGTGGAGGGAGTTGGGTGAGACATCAAGAGAAGGTGACATATTTTTTTCAGTACCCAGTGGAAGACATGGGATACCACGTGGATCTCTGTGGTAGATTAAATACAGAGTCGAACTAACCTATTCTGGAACAATAGGACCATTTCCTTGTGGCTTACAGAAATTATTCCCTGCACCTATATTGATTTGTTTATTAAATGAATAGCTTTATTGGTAAACATGTATATTGCAGAAGTAGACTTGGTTATCATTCCCACAAGTCCGATTAAAGTAATAGTATCTATATACAAAACTCATAAAGACTAGATAAGTAAGTAATCAATAAAATACTCTTCTCAAGTATTCAAGAGAAAAAATGTGTTGAAATGATGATTCATCATTCCGCATAACATATTTGTGACTACATTTAATAGCCTCATTAGCAATAAAATTTTTATGAGTTAACATCACATGAGAATATTCCCTTGTACCTTACTGAGATTTTATCTGCAGATTTGTAACATAACCATCATCATCTTGATATGTTTCTTACACATTTTATTCAGTGAACCCAAATGAACTTCTAATTACACGTTCAGCTGCCAGTCACGGTTTTATATGTTTGAATATATATTCCTTCAGAGGATAGTTGCTGTTTGGGGTGGTGAAGACTCATCTTCTTATACATGCAAACAGAAGATAGTTGGAAGAGGAAGATGTTTTAGCAGTGTCTCAATTATCTCTCCATAATGATTATTTCACAACCTTGAGATATATTCCTGAAAGACTAAGTAAGAAATATATAGTAAGATTCCTTTCTGGATATTTGCAGAACTCCTAGTTATAACTATGCACCAAATATGGATAAACACTGGATTATGCAGTACACAGGACCAATGCTGCCCATCCACATGGAATTTACAAACATTCTACAGCGCAAAAGGCTCCAGACTTTGATGTCAGTGGATGATTCTGTGGAGAGGGTAAGCACATGAACCTACCTCAGTGATAGTTTTTGGCCCAGCTTCCTTGGTGTAGACTCATTCTTGCCAATCCTGTTTTGTTTTTTCCCCTTCATTTTCCAGCATCATGTTGAGAGAGAAAGAAAGAGAGAGAGTATGTGTTTAGTGGTTTAATCATCCCTCCCCTATCTTGTCCTCATTCCACCTACCTCTCCAGAGGTGGTTTCTTATGGAGCCAGTAAAAAATAGGAGAGAAAAATCAAATCAGCAGAGATCAAGGGCCACATCCTCAAAGACAATGAAGAATGATGGAGCTTGTGGTGAACTTGAACTTGGAGTAAAGGGCCCTATCTAAAGCAACAGCAATTACTCAGCTCCAGCTACATTTTGCCATGTCAAAATGTGGATCAAGTGTCAGCAGGTCTTCTGACTTTTTTAAAGAAGCCAGAAACACAAAAAATTTTATTTGAAATTTTCTGAACTTTGAAACATAGTATAAGCCAAAGAAGATGTGCCTCAGGCTGGATTTAACTGGATCAGGCTCAGAAGCAGCCTGTTTTTAACCCTTGGTAATTAGATATGTGATGATAACTTTAACAATGGGTTTTCAAAATACAGCCTATAAAGTTTGATGGTAGAGGCTGTTGTGTGGGGTGTTTTTGTTTTTGTTTTACCAAACAAGCAAACAAAAAACCTGTAAGTAGAATGTGCTAGATTCCAAAAAGTTATGTTTCAACTTTACCCTTGGACCTTTTCCCTCCCAGATTGTAAGCAAATAGAAAATATACATAATGTTATTAAAGCAACTCTTGCCTTTTAAAAATAACAGGAAAAAGATTTGGGGGCAATCATGGCAACATTATTGAGCATCATCTTACACCAGCACAATTGATTCTGACTTGTTCCTGTGCTGTATTTCAGCTGTATAACATGCTCGTGGAGACAGGGGAGCTGGAGAACACTTACATCATTTACACCGCCGACCATGGTTACCACATTGGACAGTTTGGACTGGTCAAGGGGAAATCCATGCCATATGACTTTGATATTCGTGTGCCTTTTTTTATTCGTGGTCCAAGTGTAGAACCAGGATCAATGTACGTATTTCTCTGTTTGCAACATTCAACTGTCGTACCTCATGTGTGTCTAAGATAATTCAATTACCAGTCTCAGTATCCGGTTTCCTTTCATCACAAACAAAAAAGGATGTGTGTAGGTTGGTTAATTTAGAAGATGAAAACCTTTTCCCCCCTGCCACA
Source organism: Piliocolobus tephrosceles (assembly GCF_002776525.5). NCBI lineage: Eukaryota > Metazoa > Chordata > Mammalia > Primates > Cercopithecidae > Piliocolobus > Piliocolobus tephrosceles. The sequence continues at coordinate 70,571,848 of NC_045440.1, forward strand.
TCTTAAATTAGCTGAAGTATACTACTTAAAGAGAAAGGAAAAATAACTGTATCAATGACTAATTCTCTCAAATTGACTGGAATCCATGTCTTTTTGGTCTGTGTGCACAGACAGGATGTGATCTTCTGGGACATCATCCTTCTTTGAATCAGAGATGCGCTGTCATTTAAAAAAAAAAAAAAACTGATGCCATCCTTTTAGTGTTTAACTTTTAAAATGTTTTCCGAAAGAAATGTTTTTAAAAGATAAATTTTTAAAAAGCTGGCTTTTCTTTTAAAGGAAAAAGAGCTGAAGGACTAGGCTGCTATTTCTGTCACTGTAGGCGGGTCACTGCATCTCTTTGCATCTCTGTTTTCCCATCATAAAATGGCCTTGCCAATCATCTCAGAATGTTTTGAATAAAATGGGATTGCATCCATGGAAGAATTATGGAAAGACTAAAAGAAAAAGTGGAAGTAGAATCCAGAAGCTGTAGTGGCCCTTAAAAGTCATCTAGCCCGGACCCCTGATGTAACAGTGAAGCTAGGCAGACAGTGTCAGTGCCCATCTCAGATCCCTGATTCTGGAAGTGCTGGCAGTGGGGCCCAGAGCCCAGATGTTCTGAATCTCCCCCGTGTACCTCATGTGCTGCCACATCCCACTACATCCTGGAGAGAGGGCGACTGAAGTAAGAAGGGTTTCTTTGAAGAATGTTATTATGTCTCCTAAGATTATTAGAAACACCCCGGGAATTGTCAGACCGATATCTAGAAGGCTTTAGGTTTTAAGAACTAGGTAGCATAGATTGAATTCAACTATAAAAACTGTGCATCCTGTTTAAAAATATTGATTTTAAGGCCCTTGTTCAACTGGAGAGTTATGGACTATTGGATTTTAAACAAAAGTATGCTTGCTGCAAAAACCATGTATCAGGCTGCATCTTGCCTGGTGATGTGGTCAGAGCACAGGGGTGCAGGCATCTCTCCAGCCTGACCCTGGCAAGAGTCAGTTAATCTTGCTCAGTGCCATTGCTGTGATCACACACCCACTCTTGCCATGCAACCACGCATGCCTAGGAGACCAGATGGGAGGGTGAGAAGAGTTGAAGGCCAATGAGTCACTGTTGTAGAAAAAGCAGCCCTAAGTACCACCTTCCCCTGGCATTGGATCTGGGTCATCACCGTGTGCCCCTTTACAGAGTCCCACAGATCGTTCTCAACATTGACTTGGCCCCCACGATCCTGGATATCGCTGGGCTCGACACACCTCCTGATGTGGACGGCAAGTCTGTCCTCAAACTTCTGGACCCAGAAAAGCCAGGTAACAGGTGCGTCACTGTTCCTCCTCTCAGCCAGCCCCAAACACACTGAGCTCCAGCTGGTGCCCAGAGCCAGCCAGCAGCTGAAGACATGGAGGCAGAATATACCTTGCCCACAAGGATCACCCCAAGTTGAGCATTCCTCAGCTGCTTGTGAATAGCATGTTGATGGAGATGCAGTCGTGGTCTGTGGGAAGTGAGAGGTGTTTCTTTAAATAAGCTGTTAGCACAGATCCATTTGGAAAAATGTCCAGATGCCAACAGTAAATATTATCATTTTGCTTTCAGGTTTCGAACAAACAAGAAGGCCAAAATTTGGCGTGATACATTCCTAGTGGAAAGAGGGTAATTATTGGTTCCTGGGGTGCTTCTGGGAACAGTCCTAGCGGGCAGCTCTCCCTGCTGGGTATTTTTTTTTTTTCTCCTTATTTTTGTTTACTAAGCATGCAGATTTTGTAAGCCTAGTCACAAGATTGAATGATTTGCTGCTTCTCCTGTGGTGGCCAATAGAGTAATTATTGCTGGATCAGAATTGTAAAGAATAACCCTCAAGTTGGTTAATTGGTACAAAAATACAGTTAGATAGAAGTTATAGTATTTGATAGTATAGTTGGGACATTATCATTAACAATAATTTATGGTATATTTTGAAATAACTACAAGTAAAGAATTGTAATGTTCCCAACACAAGGAAAAGATAAATGAGATGATGAATATCTCAATTATCTTGATTTGATCATTACCCATTGTAGACTGGTATCAATATATCACACATACCCCCAAAATATGTATAATTATGATAAATCAACTTTTAAAGTAACAGAACAGCAAGAGAATAATGACTCCACACCCCCTAAAAAGAATAAATTCTCATAAGATTGGACCAACGCCTTTATCATGGGTGTAGATTTACTGTTGCATTTCTCAGTGCTGGTTTCTAATCAATCCAGTAGATTGAGTTTCTCTACCATCCTCCACATGTTCTTCTCTAAGCTGCCTCCAAGGCTTACCCAGCACCTTTCTTTCTACTTCCTACTTCTTTTCCTTTCGTGCCTTTCCTAGTTTTAAATAGATAAATGTATGCCATTGTAATTATTTCCATCATCACTTCTGGGTTTCTCCCTTTTGATTTATTAATGCCCATTGCCTTGTTTTTCTCTGTACATAAATAAGGAAAGAGAAAACATTTGTATAATTTTTTTTAACAAAAGGAACTTTGAGCATGTAAAATGAAACATGTATGCCCAAATTTTGAAATAATGCTTTTGGGAAGAATGAATTTTTTCCTGACCTCTCATCTTCATCCTACCCAGCTTGTCATTTTCATAAAGGACCCATCAAATACTGAACTCCTGTAGACAGAGATTAACATCTATTTCTTGCTGTTTAAAGAATGTGGAGTCATGTGACAGAGAGAAAAAAAAGGCAGGACTCAGGGACCGTAATTCAGATCACTTCTCATGTACGAAGCTTTTCCCTTTTTGTCGAAGCAAATTTCTACGTAAGAAGGAAGAATCCAGCAAGAATATCCAACAGTCAAATCACTTGCCCAAGTACGAGCGGGTCAAAGAACTGTGCCAGCAGGCCAGGTACCAGACAGCCTGTGAACAACCAGGGCAGGTGAGTGATACAGGCTTTCTTTACCACCACTCATGGGCTTCTCCATCTCTAATTTAGAAAGTTGTCCACATATGAAAGAATGTACATTTGTGTATAAATAAGCTTTTCCTGGTGGTCTTGAGGGCAAGCTCACTGAGACACCTCTCCACGGACAGAATTACGTAACTGGTTCAGGCTGGGCCTCCCCATTACTACTTGGGCTTCCTCCAGTAAAAAAGATCATTATCTCGGATAAAGTTCTATGCCAAAAGACACTGGTTTCCTCTGAGGAAATGATTCCTGTTATAGTCCCTGTTAACTAGTCACTGAAGAGTTGCCAAGAGGCTACTTAGTCAAAACACAGGCACATGCTGAGCCTCTGGGCAGTGAACCACTGCAAGAGACACAATGGGGCCTTCACCCTAGGCTAAAGTCAGATGTCCTCTCGCCCCCAGTGGAGGACAGAGCCTGTGACCAAGCTTGAGGAATGAGAAGAGAAACTATATTCTGTTTGTTTATTGTTCCTACTTCTGCTCACAAAGATTCTCGCATCAAATATTTCATTAGAATAAATCTTCATTAGTAGAAATATTACTATAGACCCCAGGGCTACCCAGAATACCAGTTATTTTATCAGTAAGAATAAAAGAAATACGGTGTGATGAATTAACATTGCTTTTAAAGAAAGTAAGTACATATGAATTTAAACCAGTCTAAAACCAATGATTTTAAATGCTCTTGATTGAAATGTATGATAGCTAAAAGAAAACGTTGTATCATGATGAGAGGAACTGAACTTTGGCCCAAATCATTGCAGCTTAGAGCAAAATCAGAGGAAAGTGAAAAATACTAACACGTAGTGAGCATTTGTCTCATCTCAGGCATGGTACGCAGGATTTTGTAGCATTTACTCAATTTAATCCTCACATCTATAGAGTGAGGTGGGCATTGGCATCCCCATTTTACACGTGGGCGACTGGGATTCAAACAGGATTTGTCTGATTCAAAAACTCAGTCCACTTGCTGCCTTCCAAAGTAGGTTACAATAACCAGGTGAAGAGAAGTTCAAATCTTCTGTGAGTCTTCTTTTAACTTGACTGACCTCTAGATATCCACACAATTCACCAACACCAGTTCAAGATGTCAGGCTGATGGAATGAGTAGGTAACGAAGTTATTATTAAAGTGGCCTCACTCATTATACGCTAATTTTATGGTATCTAGCTTGTTGAATAGACATTCATAATAAACAACTTGATCCTTATACCCTGCATTTCCTCAGGCTTTCTTGTACACAGGATCCCTTTGAAATAGAAGAGGAAAGGGAGGGAGAGCCGTTGAAGGAAGGGCTAAAACTAAGCCTTCACTGCATTCTAGTACATCTTAATTTTCAAGTGTTTAGTGGAGAAAAGCTTAGACCTATTCATTATATTTTAATTTGAAGTCTTCAAATCTTTCTTATGAAAGCTCCAAATGTTATTATGAGTAAAACCTCAGAATTATTCTGTAGCTCTAAGATGATTTTTATGAGCCAGCCTCAGTAGACTGATTTACTTTTATTCAGGAGTTGCAAATGTTCAGTGTTAAATACATTTCATGCAAATTGGTGATCTTGTTACTCTTTTAGCTCTAAGAGGTGAACATTATAGTCTTTTGGGAATAAGGTACACTGCCTACCTTTCAGTGTATAATTTTACAAACCTCTCCGTATGGCTTGCCCTAAAATTTTAATATATGTCCTAAAGGGCAAATGTAACGTAAACTAGATTATGGTACTTTGGCACAAGATTTTCACTCATGAGCTGAATGCTAACTATATTAAAAACTTAATTTTGCTTTTTCATATTTTTCTGAACTTGTTTTGGCCCCATAAAATGCTTTCATATCTGGAATTTTCCTCCACTGTTTCATTTCTCTGTGAATCAGTCTGAATTTAGATCCATTATGTGGATATATGAGAACGTCAGCAATGGTCTCTTTTAAAGGCCTGAATTTGTGGAACAAAGAATTAGGCTATGCCCCAATGGTGATTTATTTCTATAGAATTTCTTTACATTGGGCCTGAGTGAGCTTTAGAAGTGAAGACCTGGAGAGTATTTCTGATTGTCTCTAGCTTCAGTGTATCACAGCACTAGTGAACTGTTACTCTAATCCCGAACCAGTAGGATCAGCATCCCTGAGAGTTTGTCAGAAGTGCAAATTCTCTGGCTATTGCAGACCTTCTGAATCAGAACCTCTAGGGGTGAAGCTGAGCAATCTGTGTGTTAACAAGTCCTCCAGGTGACTCTGATGCTCCCTGAAAGTTTGAAAAGCACTATTCTAACCCACGATTGTGATTACTGGTGGTCCTCAGACCATCACTTAGGAATCTCAGAATTTCAAGAAAATTTTGAGCCTGAATCTTTAAAGCAGTTATTCAATCTATGGGTCAAATCTGATAGCTATGTCGTGTGTTGTTGTTTTGTTTTGTTTGAGACAGTGTTTTACTCTGTCAGCCAGGCTGGAGTGCAGTGGCGTGATCATGGCTCACTGCAGCCTCACCCTCCTGGGCTCAGGTGATCCTCCTACCTCAGCCTCCTGAGTAGCTAGGACTACAGGCAAACACCACCATATTCAACTAATTTTTGTGCTTTTTTAGAGATAGAGTTTTGCCATGTTGCCCAGGCTGGTCTGGAACTCCTGGACTCAAGCGATCCTCCCACCTTGACCTCCCAAAGTGCTGGGATTACAGGAGTGAGCCTCCATGCCCAGCCAGCTCTGCTGTGTTCTATCAACTTTTTATATCTTGGCCTTTTGCTCTTTCTTTCTGGCTACTTTGAAGACTATCTTTTTTTGGTGACAGTATCACTGGCTTTAAAAAATGGAAGAAGAAAATTCAGAATATGATGCTGAATTGTTCAGGTTCAAGGTGGCAGCAGAGGCTAGAACTGACCTGCTTGGAATCTGCTCTCTCTTGACGTCCCTCCTGGCATGCGCCCTGCTTCTTCTGTTCCTATTCACAAGTTGAATGGCCTTCATTCCAAGGCAACACAGTCTTAAGTTTTGACACTCCATGGGGTACAAACGGAAAATCAGCATGACTAGCCCCATTCTCTTCACTCTTAATCCCAGAGATAGTGAATGCCCCCTTCCTGCCACATCTTTGTACCAGGTCACCTAAAGGTTGTTTGGTGGCGTCAATGCGGGTGCATGAGGTAAGTCAATAGAGGAAAGAGATCCAAAGGTTGGGGTTAGAATATTGGCCGCCACCACTTTCTAGTTGTGTCTTCTCAAACAGGTCACTTACTTTCTCCTGAGTCTCAGGTTTTCTATCTCTAAAATGGAGAAAATTAACCTCACCCTTGTGAAGATTAAGTGATACTATACTAAGTGAGACTGAGATAAATTTTCTCTAGTGTGTGAGTATTGGGTGTTGTTATTATTCCAAGCCATCTTACCTGCTGTTTTCATTCCTATGAAGCCAATAAGAATTAAAATGGGCTGAGGCTGGGCGCGGTGGCTCATGTCTATAATCCCAACACTTTGGGAGCCCGAGGCGGGCAGATGACCTGAAGTCAGGAGTTCAAGACCAGCCTGGCAACATAGTGAAAACCCGTCTCTACTAAAAATACAAAATTAACCAGGTGTGGGTGGTGGGGCGCCTGTAATTCCAGCTACCTAGGAGGCTGAGGCAGGGGAATCACTTGAACCCGGGAGGCAGAGGTTGCAGTGAGTCGAGATTGTGCCATTGCACTCCAGCCTGGGCAAAAAGGGCAAAACTGCATCTCAAAATTAATTAATTAATTAATTAATTAAAAAGAATAAAAATGGGCTGGAATCCCAGAGACTTGGCATCACTTCTTGACTATGTGAACACAACTACCAGCAGGGACTAATTAAGACAACACGGACATATGTGTTTCCATTACTCCCACGTTCCTGAATTAATATGAGACAGAGTGTGAATTCCCTCCACTCTCTCAGCTGGGCATTACACCCCCAGGCATGTTTATGTGCAGACACTCCCCATCCCCCTACACAATCACACTCATACACATGTGCACACTCATGGGCAAATCTCAACCTCTGTCTTAAAGCATGTTTGTTCCACAGAGAACAAAGAGCAGTGATGCTCAATGCTGGTGGCACATTAAACTCACCTGGGGCTTGGCACTGTAGCTCATGGCTTACTCCCATAATCCCAGCACTTTGGGAGGCAGGAGTTCTAAACCCCTGAGCCCAGGAGTTCTAGACCAACCTAGGCAACCTACGGAGACACTGTCTCCACACACAAACAAAATAGCCAGGCATGGCGGTGTGTGCCTGCAGTACCAGCTACTCAGGAGGCTGAGGTGGGAGGATTGCTTGAGCCTGGAAAGTCGAGGCTGCAGTGAGCCATGATCATGCCACTGCACCCCAGCCTGGGTGACTGAGTGAGACCTTGTCTCAGAAAAACAAAAAATAAAATAACAGAAAAATAAAAAATAAACTCACCTGGGTGGCACTTGAAAAATGCTGCTGCACACCCCAGACCAACCAGGTTAAAAATGTCTAGAAGTGAGGCCAAGCAATCTATTTTTTAATGAGGTTAAGAATCACAGGCCTAGAACCAGAAAATACCAAAGTTTGAAGGAATCTTAGAAATCTTCGAAGTTGAATGGTATCATTTTTCTGATAAGGAAATTTAGGTCCGGAAAAGTTAAGCTACAAACCCAAAGCCAAAACCTGCATCTCTTCACTTCGCATTGAGTACTTTCTTCCCTGTAACATGCTGCCACTGCAAAATTGCAAGACAGATTTTCCCTTTGAAACTATGAAAGGCAGTTGCCACTCACGTTGGTTCTCAACCCAGACTGCACATTAGAATCATATGGGCAGCTTTAAAAATGCTTATGTTTAAGTCCCAGCCCAGACAAGTTAAATCAGAACCTCTGGGTACGAGACCCAGGTATCAGTGTTTTTTCCAAGCTCCCCTGATGATTCCTATGTGCAGACAAGCTTGAGATCCACAAATGTCAAGTGAGCATTATTGGGCTGGTTTTTCTTCTTCTTCTTCTAGGCATAGGTATTGACATCTTAAATAGGAGCTACATAAAAGAGAAATTCCCTGGGCATTAGATTTTGAAATACACTTTACATATTATCTGGCATTTAAGAGGAAAAAAGCAGCTTGCTTTGTTTTGATAGGGCAAATATCACATCCTTTTGATGAGTTGTTGAATTCCAGCATCTTGACAATTTAGTTTGCCTTTCTACTACTGGATCAATATAAAATCAAACATTTGTTTAAAAATCTGTGAGGACCCCTGCATCAAGCAAGCTGATGCTATTATAATAGAAATAGAATGTAGTTTGTTGAGTGGAAACTGGTTTAGCTCCAGGATCTTTGTTCCTTTCCAAAACTATCTCTCTGGCCATATATCCCTCTGACCCTTTGTGACCAGTTGCAGAGCATGCATAATAAGACATTTACCATTGAGATCCTCCTAGAATTGTTAGTTTTCCAGAAGCAGACAGCTTGTTTCCCAAAACTCAAGGAACCCTGGTCAAAATAGCAGCATGGCTCATAGAAATCTTCCCCTGGCTTACCTGATTCCAGGGGGCCCATCCAGAAGGATTGAGCTCCCAATGCCATCCTCCTACTGAATTCTCCTCTGTGCTTGGATCCATTGTGGACCACTCAGCCATTAAACCTTGCTTCCTTACCTCTTCAAACTATGCTGAAGCTCATGTCTGAACAGTTGTGCATCTAATTAGATATTTTGCTTCTGTGCATTTGTTCTAAACAAGTCAAAAAAAAAAAAAAGACAAACAAGAGAATAGGCATTTTACTCACAAACTATATAATACAGCCCCGTTCTGCTTAATTTGTATTGTGTCTTCTTTTCCACCATTTCCTAACAGCCCTCCGTAGTCAGGTCCTCCTCTGTGTTTCTTAAACATTACCTGCGAATCCCACTTTCTCACTTGTATGGATGTTGTTACTTCTCTCTTCTCACCTAAGGCTTACCTGAAGACTCGTACAGAGAATGGTCTCTCTGTTTGAGTTTTCTCTTTTTCATTCTCTTTTTTCATCAGTATCCTGATCAAGGTGCTTTGGGATTACATCCTGGATATACCGCTTCCTTGGTATTTGACTATGTGCAAGTTTCTTAACCTAACTCTGCCTCAGTTTCTTCATCTATAAAATGGGCATCATAATAGTTCTTGCCTCAGAGGTTGTTGTAAATATTATATGAGTTAAATGTATCAAGCTTCTGGGACAATGTCTAGGACATAGAAAGCACTCAACAAATGCTGGTTGTCAATCATTGGCCAAGATCAGTTTACCAATTTCATTTTCTAGGAATTACAATAATCATACATCTTCCAACATTCCAGTGTTGACTTTTACAAGTGATTATCCAGATTAAAATCTATAGTAGGTAACATTTGTCTCTCTTCTGCTTCTTCTCCCTTTCTGTTTTCCCTCCCCCTCTCTTTCCCATCTCATACCATCTCAAAGGAAACAAGCCAGGAGATAAATCCTCCTGGCACAAGTAACACTATTTAATATTTGTGAGAGAAAATTCGACAATGACTTCAGCTAAGTAGCAGTTTGGACAAAGATGTGAATATGATCTTTGTATATTCCCCAGTGTTAAGATAAATATTTTAAACACATGTCCACATGCAGGTAACTGTTTTTTATGATGTCCATTTTGGCATGAAGAATAATCAGATTATCACAAAATTACTGTACAGTTGTGACATTTCAGTGAACATGATTTGACCTGCATTATCACCAAATCCATGTCGTAAGACATATGATAACCAAGAACTAGTGTATGTTTATGAATAAAATTAAGCTTTCACTGCAGTGCACCTTTGGAGAAGTTGTAGCCAATTTTTAAATTTTTTATTTTTATTTCAATAATTTTTGGGATACAAGTGGTTTGGGGTTACATGGATAAACTCTTAAGTTAGATTTCTGAGATTTTAGTGCATCCATCACCCAAGCAGTGTATACTGTACCCAGTATGTAGTCTTTTATCCCTCACCTGCTTCCCAACCTTCCCCTCCAAGTCCTCAAAGTTTATTATATCATTCTTATGGTTTTGCGTCTTCATAGCTTAGCGCCCGTTTGTGAGAACATACAATATTTGGTTTTCCATTCCTGAGTTACTTCACTTAGAATAATGGTCTCCAGCTGCATCCAAGTTGCTGCAAAATACATTATTTTGGTCCTTTTTATTCCTGAGTAGTGTTCCATGGTGTATATATACCACATTTTCTTTATCCACTTGTTAGTCAATGGGCATTTAGGCAGGGTTCCATATTTTTGTGATTGCTACTTGTGCCGCTATAAACATGCCTATGCATATGTCCTTTTCATATAATGACTTCTTTTCCTTTGGGTAGATACCCAGTAGTAGGGTTGCTGGATCAAATGGCAGTTCCATTCTTAGTTCTTTAAGGAATCTCCATACTGTTTTCTGTAAAGGTTGCACTGATTTACATTCTCACCAGCAGTGCAAAAGTGCTCCTTTTTGCCACATTCACACCAACATCTATTGTTTTGCTTTGTTTTGACTTTTTAATTATAGCCATTCTTGCAGGAGTAAGGTGGTATCTCATTGTGGTTTTAATTTGCATTCCGTGATGAGTAATGATGTTGAGTATTTTTTCATGCTGTTAGCTGTTTGTGTATCTTCTTTTGAGAATTGCTGTTCATTTCTTTACCCTACTTTTTGATAGAATTTTTTTTTCTTGCTGATTTGTTGAGTTACTTTGTAGATTCTGGATGTTAGTCCTTTGTTGGATGCATAGTTTGCAAATATTTTCTCCCACTCTGTGGGTTGTCTGTTTACTCTGCTGATTATTTCTTTTGCTGCACAGAAGCTTTCTTAGTTTAATCAGGTCTCATTCATTTATTTTGGGGTTCTTTATATTTGCTTTTAGGGTCTTAGTCATGAATTCTTTGCCTAAGTCAATGTCTAGAAGAGTTTTTCCAATGTTATCTTCTCAAATGTTTATAGCTTTGGGTCTTAGATTTAAGTCTTTGAACCATCTTGAGTTGATTTTTGTATAAGGTGAGAGATGGGAATCCAGTTTCATTCTTCTACATGTGGCTTGCCAGTTTTCGCAGCACCACTTGTTGAATAGGGTGTCCTTACCTCAATTTATGTTTTTGTTTGCTTTGTCGCAGATGAGTTGGTGGTAAGTATTTGGCTTTATTTCTGGGTTCTCTATTCTATTCCATTCTGCGTGCCTGTTTTTATGCCAGTACCATGCTGCTTTGGTAATTATAGGCTTGTAGTATAATTAGAAGTCAGGTAATGTGATGCCTACAGATTTGGGGTTTTTTTGCTTTGTATTGTTTTGGTGAAGCCAATTTTGGGTGTTTTTTGTTTGTGTGTGTGTTTCTTACTCATGAAAATGGACACAAGTAGGCATAAGTAAGAACAGAGAACAACATCCTTAACCAGTCTGAGAAATATTTGCAATTCAAAATGCAGAAATTATAATGATTATTTAGCGGATACTTCAGGAAGGAAAAGCAATTGGAGGTCATCTAATATTGCACTAAGTATTTTACATGGAAAACTGTTCTGTGAGATACATATTATGCCCATTTTAGATATGAAGAGACTGAAGCTCAGATGGGAAAATAACTTGACCAAAGTCACACAGCTAGAAGAATGACAAACCTGAGTTCAAACCAAGATCTGGGTGACTCAAAGCTTCTGTCTCCCTCACCAAATAATAATTATTTTGTACACTTTACCACCAGAAAACATTAGCTTGCCCAGGATTGGATAAACCTTTTAAAGGCCAATTACAGTACTGCTATATGTTCATATAGTACATCTTTTCCTTAGAACTTCAAAACACTCAAACAATCTATTCTCATGTCTATCCATGAAGCCAGGAGAGCAAGTATTATTTAATCAGATGTGGAATCCAGAAAAACAAAAGGATTCTGCAATTTGCTCAAAACCATAGAGTTAACAGCAAAAAATAAAATAAAATTAAGGTTTTTGAATCCCAACCCAATACTCCTCTCCATTAAAAATGGCTACCTCTTATCAAGTATACATTAGATCACATTCTTTAAGTAATAAACCATGTGTGTGTATGTGTGTAATAATAATAATAATAGCAGCTGCTTTTGTTGAGTGCCTGCCATGTACTGAGTCCTTCCCGTGTGTTATCACTAATGCTCCTGACTCTGAAAGGGTAATGTGGCATATCTGACTTGCTCAGAGCCACATAGCCACGTGATAGAGCTGGTGTTAAAATCCAGGCTTTTTGAGCTTGCAAATCCAGACTTTTTCCTTTAAGCCACACCGATGAATACAAAACACCTTTCCAAGTCCAAGACAGAAGATAGGTAATATTCACTACTACGAAATCCTATTTCAGTAAAAGACTTGTGACAGCACTCTGCGTTGTAGTGAGGATTAAATGAAAAATTCATAAAGCGTGCTCCAGAGCAGTACCTGCTGTCAAGCAAGAGTTAAATAAATGATCATAATCACGGTAGTCAAGATGATGATGAATGAAGTTGTCTGAAATGCATTTGACATATTTCTCATTAGATTTGATTCCACCAAACTAGCTGCACACTATTTGTATCCTCATACCAAAATTACCAGCCTTCTCTTCTTCGTCTGGTGTTATTTATGTACAGGCAGATATAATCAATCAAAAACATTAACACATAATTACCTAACCGAGTGATTCTGTGCTGAGCTAACTTCTGGGAATGACTCAGGAATATGAGACATGGCCCTTGCCCTTAATTCCAACTTCCAGCATAGTTAGAAAGGCTAAAAGAAAATTATAAGAACTTAAAAAATTACTTAAGTAGTTTTATCTAGCACCTCGCCCATAATTGGTGTGCAGAAATATTTGTGGAATGACTGCGTGCTAAATTATTGGCACAGACTGATAAGTCAAACAGAAGGAGAACTGAAATGTAGTTGAAGAAAAGAATTTGCAGAAGGAATGAACCATCAGTGAAGATGGAGACAATCAGATTTGGCAATTCACTGATTTACTGATAAACTTCAAGAGCATAGATAAAAGCAAGACAGTGTGACAGCTCTGTTTCTGCAAGGGCATTTGTTGAACAAAGCTTATGTCTGTGGCTGACTCCACACATCCCATTAGCAGGTGCCTCACCTGAGCTCAGGCTTTCATCTGATTCCTGAAACTCCTGCAATGCAAAAACCATCTCTTCTCATTATTTTGACTATTTAAATGGCTTGCCACATGAGTTTCAGAGCAATTCTTTCAGAAATTCTCTTTTTCTGCCTCCTTCTATAAACTTTCTAAGATTACCACTTTAGTTGCAGCTGTTTCAAGGTTTTATTGTGCAGTCATAAAAATTGTCATGATATCTAGTTCTAAAATGGCTGTAGCAATGTGTGGTAATTACATTTCATTAAAATTCCTAGTATGCTTGCCAGTAGGAAGATTTTCAAAGCCTCTAGTTAATTACTTTATCTAACAGGGTGTATGACTTTTTCAAAGGGTCCATGGTAGAAGATATAATTGACATTTTTGTTTGTGGCTCTTGCTTTATCCAAGTATGTGTGTAGATACATGTATATATGTAGTATGTATGGATAATATATGTTTGTATGCATGTGTGTAGATATATATGCATATATGTATGTATATTTGATTTTGTATGCTACATTATCATAGCCAAGGACAGTGCCAGACATCCAGTGTGGTTAAATTCAACTCTTCAGGAAGGAAACACCGTTTCCCTTCTTCTCTATCCCGTAGGAAATCAACAAAGAATTTGGCTAATGGGAAATTCAACTTGGATTCCAAATAGCCTAAGTCACTAAAACTTCTGCCTACACCTTTGTGTTCTACAGGAATCTACTTGTACCCTCAGATCCTCCAGGGCAAAAAACAAACAAAATAGGCAGAATTCTTTGAATGCATTGTGATTATAAAAACCACAGGTTTTCACTATGGTCATGTGCTTTAAAAATTAGTATTTGTACTAAAGTTGATATAAATTAGATCCACAAAAAGACTTTAGGCCATTATTTTTCAAGAATGAATATATATACATATATATAATATTATATTAATATATATTTTCATATATATATATATTCTGAGATGGAGTCTTGCTGTGTCACTCAGGCTGGAGTGCAGTGGTTCAATCTTGGCTCACTGCAACCTCTGCTTCTCAGGTTCAAGCCATTCTCCTGCCTCGGCCTCCCAAATAGCTGGGACTACAGGCATGTGCCACCACCTGGCTAATATTTGTTTGTTTGTTTTTTGTTTGTTTTTTGAGACGGAGTCTTGCTCTGTCACCCAGCCTGGAGTGCAGTGGCATGATCTCAGTTCACAGCAACCTCCACCTCCCAGGTTCAAGCGATTCTCCTGCCTCAGCCTCCCAAGTAGCTAGGACTACAGACGTGCGCCACCATGCCCAGCTAATTTTTGTATTTTTAGTAGAGACAGGGTTTCACCATGTTGTCCAGGCTGGTCTTGAACTCCTGTCCTCAGGCAATTCGCCTGCCTCAGCCTCCCAAAGTTCTGGAATTCCAGGCTTGAGCCACTGTGCCTGGTCTTTTTTTTTTTTTTTTTTTTTTTTTTTTTGTATTTTTAGTAGAGAGAGGGTTTTGACACATAGGCCAGGCTAGTCTTGAACTCCTGACCTCAGACGATCCACCCACCTTGGTATCCCAAAGTGCTGAGATTACAGGCCTGAGCCACCGCACCCGTCCTCAAGAATAAAATTAGCCGTATTTTCCTGTCTGATAGAAGATGGAGCACCTCTTATGCTTCCACTTGGCTGTGGATTGTGAATTCACTAGCCAATTACTTTGCTTCTCTAGGCATTAAGCAGTCAACTCTTCATTTTTAAATGCTAGAGGCAGAGATCATCCAGGTAGATGGATAAGCCTTAAACCATTTGAATTTAAGACAGATATACATACAGACAGACACTCAAATGCCACTAATTCCCAAACGTTGCGAAGCTACAAAAAGTTATTTATTTTGGCAACACTTTCCCCAGCAATAATTCTATATGGCATATAGTTATATGTTAATGGAGATGTCTGTCAGTTTCTGAGTCCAGGCTATCTATAGTGCAGTGGCGTGATGGCATGGTCTCAACTCACTGCAGCCCCGACCCCCTGGGCTCAAGTGATCCTTGCACCTCAGCCTCCCTCCTAGTTGCTGGGACCACAGGCATGTGCCAGCATTCTTAGCCATATATATGTGTGTGTGTGTGTGTGTGTGTGTGTGTGTGTGTGTGTGTATATATATATATATATATTTTTTTTTTTTTTTTTTTTGTAGAGACAGGGTTTCACCATGTTGCCCAGGCTGTTCTCAAACTCCTGGACTCAAGCAATCCACCTGCCATGGCCTCCTGATGTACTGGGATTATAGGTTTGAGCCACCATGCCCAGCTCTGAGAACTTTTTTGATCATTTCATGGCACATCCTCAAGCTAATTGGATAGCCATGAATGCTATAATTGGGTCTGTGAGTGCCACAAACCCAGGCATGGAAACCACTGATGTCCGCATTAAATGGCAGAATCATGGAACAGGCCACATGCAGTTTTCAGCTAAGTCAAAATTCTGTCACTTATCAACTAACTGTGGAGAGAGCACAAGGATAACTGGTTTCACTCAAATACAGCACATAGTCCTGAAAGCATAGGTGCACTGATAGTATTCATTCATCAGTGGAGTCATTTTCTGACCTGCTTACATCAGTACATTTCTAGACACAGCTTCCTTTGCACACGCCACTCCCACCAATTACATGCATCCCTCTCAAAGACCTATGCATCTGAGCTACTTAGACTTAAATATATCCCTCCTGCCTTCCCCATGGAATCCAGCTGCAAAACTGTCCAGTAAGCAGTTGCTAATGTAAAGCAGTGGCCTAAACTCCAACGGCACATTAGAATCATCTGGGGAGCTTCTGAAAGTCCCAATGTCCAGCCAAATTTGAGAACCACTCATCTGATCTAACTTCCTGTGTTTAATTAAGTTGACTTCACAATTTTTAAGTGAAATCATCTCTAACTTAGTCCTTAGGCTGTTCTTGTTTGTGTTGCCTTTTTGCGGCTTTGTAAGTAAAATCCGCCCTCTGTATCCATGGGCTCTACATCTGTGGGTTCAACCAACTGCAGATTGAAAGAATTGAAAAAGAAAAGATGATTTCGTCTATAATGAACCTGCATAAACTTTTTTTCCTGTCATTATTCCCTAAACAAAGTAACTACTATTTATATAGCATTTTATTATATTAGGTATTACAGTTAACGTAGAGATAAAGTATACAAGAGTGTGTATGTAGGTTAAATAGAAATACTATATTTTACATCACAGACTTGAGCATTCATGGATTTGGGTATCTGCAGGGCATCCTGGACCCAATTCTCAGTGGATCCTGAGGGATGACTCATTAGTTGCCTGTCTGTCCCTTGAGCTCCTGCTTCTCTGGATGAAGATGTTAAACATTCAAGACATTCTAGCCAATCCAGAAAAAAAGGTTGTACCCTGATATGGCTTGAAACAACCAAATTCAGGAGTACTAAGAGTATAAAGGGCTAAAGCAAAATCATAGAAGAAGCCCTGTATCTCTAGGATTTGGGGATTATATAGTAGAAGCCAAAAAGCAGCTCTGATAATTCAACATGTATTGAAGACATACAACTCCCTTAGGAGAAAACAAATCATGCCTCTGCATCTTGGTTCATTGTGAATAACTGCATGTCATTTTGTACATGAGTGTCAGTTATCTGCAAGGCCGTCTAGGACCTTTGACCAAACCTTTGACCAAACTTGCAGTAGGACACTTTGCAACAAAGATGTCAAGCCAGATATGGTACCGGTACAAGAGGGGGATATGAGATCTTTTAAATGATGCATGAAAGAACATCTTTTATTTAATAATTATCTATTTGAATATATTTGAAAATATACGTGGCACAAAAAAAACGTACTTTTACAGTGCAGATAGTATTGTACTGTCCATAGGTTAGAAATGCATCCATTTAAAGAAGAGCTTCTCACTCTTTAGATATGAACAAAAACAATGAAGGATAAAGAGAAGTTTCAGTAGATAATAGTACACAACTGATAGACCTACACGGAAAGGAAAAAAGACAAAAGTTTGATAACACTATATTTTAACTCTGTGACAACTGTGGCCAATTAAAATTAAATATTCTTCCCGCCTCCCAAATTAATTTTGTAGGGAGAAGGGGGAAAATAAAATGTAAAAGAAGTTATTCAGTCTTTAAGTAAGATGTGGAGGATCCCAGAAAACGACCCCCAGGGTGAAAAGCTATTATTTCAGCCAGATTGAGATTCAGTAAGTGCAAGGACACTTAGTCCAGAGGCAGTGTCATATTTACTCGGACGTAAGCCTGCAGCATCTGTGGCAGGCGTGGTAGAAAGCTCAGTCTAGAAAAGTCAGTGCAAGCTCCCCATATGTGTCTGTTGGGAAGTGAACTCTGTCTCACATAGGAGCATGCCCACTCTCTGCTGAGTGTGCAATTGAAACTGGAGAGTTCCCTGATCCCCTTCACAGGATGTGCAAGAGGGGTATGGCACACCTGCTCGGTCACCACCACTGCTCAAACCCCTGATGAGAGGGGGAGCACACAGATGGGCAGGTACAGGAACCAGGGCACGTCCTTTGGGCTCCAGCCCTGCAGTAGTATCTAGGGGCAGGCACCTATGGCCCCAGTGTTACAATGCTCTTTTAGCCTTGCCATCTGCAGACAGATTGTTAACCAGCTCAATGGACCCTCTGCCTTTTGACAAGGGCAGAGGGCCACCAGCATGACAGCTTTCTGTATTCCAAGCTCTTGCCTAGCTCCTAGAAGAATCAGGTCACGCACGGGCTTGAAGGATGAATGCAGAATTTTACTGAGTGGTGGAGGTGGCTCTCAGTAGGACGGATGGGGAGCCAGAAGTGGGGATGGAGTGGGAAGATGATCTTCCCCAGTTTGGCCACTGGACAGCCACACTCCTCTCCGACCACCCCCAGCCAAGCTCCTCTCAGTGTTCAGACATTCCTCCTCTTCTGTCTTTCTCTGCCACCTTGTTCCACCATTCGTCTGCTTGTCTCCTCATCTCCTTGCCTGCTTCTGGAGACTGGGTTTCAGGGTGTACATGGGCACAGGATAGGGGGCATGGCAGGCCATAAACAACTTTTGGGGTACAAAAACAAGAATGCCTGTCCCCATTTAGGGCCGTAGGTCCCCAGGCTTGAGGGTGGGGCCTTTACCAGGAAACTACCTTCTTCTACCCAGTGTTTCCCTGTCTGCTGTCCATATCACAATGTTCTTAGAAGGATAAGAAAAGACACAAAAGAAAGCCTGACAAGTTTGCTAATGTCTGGTGTCTGTGAGAGTTGGCTTGCCCCATGATGGGCTCAATTAAACTCATCTCTGTCTTCCTCATGTGCCACTCTTCCCTGGCTCACATTAGAAATTCAGGAGCGGAGAACAAAGCGGCCAAGTTTGTTTTTCCAGAGCAAGAGGGGTCTGGTGAAAGCAGTCCTGACAGCTGCACTGTGTGTCTTGATGAACTAACAGCTTTTACATGTTTCATTCAAGACTGTTTAGTCTGCGTGCTGAGGATTCATATATCAGTTTTTGGCTCTAGTGTCATTGAGGTAGTTTGATTTCCAGTGATTTCGTTGTCATCTGTATTTGCCTACAGTGAAAGAAATAACTGAGAGTCGAGTTATTGCGGGGTCACTTAAAAGCTTGCCTTTCTTCATTCACTCTCCTGAAAGATATTGCCAGTGCTCCTAAAAAAAAGAAAAGAAAAAAAAAAAAAAAACTAAGGGAGCGGCTCTTAATCAATAACACCTGGAGCAGAATCGATAAACTGCTTTCACTTTGGCTTTTGCAGAAGTGGCAATGCATTGAGGATACATCTGGCAAGCTTCGAATTCACAAGTGTAAAGGACCCAGTGACCTGCTCACAGTCCGGCAGAGCACGCGGAACCTCTATGCTCGCGGCTTCCATGACAGAGACAAAGAGTGCAGTTGTAGAGAGTCCGGTTACCGTGCCAGCAGAAGCCAAAGAAAGAGTCAACGGCAATTCTTGAGAAACCAGGGGACTCCAAGTAAGCCACACTTTTGTGACCATCTCGATGGTGGCCTAGGCCTGTGGGAATAAACAATAGAGAGACGAAAGGGTTGCTCCTTCTACATTTTAGATATTATCAATGCATCATTTTCAGGCTAAAAGCACATCGTTGCTCTATTTAAAATAAGAAAGTTAAGATTAATGTGACATTTTGCTTTGCAAACATTTTCACTTAAGCATAGAATGAAAATATATGCTAAAAGCACCAGAAGTGAAACATGCACACATAAAAGAGTTCATAAAATGGCTATTCCAAAAGGTAAAGGATATGGTTTAAGTCCATTTTATTTTACCGCAATGCCAATGTCCTGATTTGTCTGCCTTAAGTTGCTTTTAAAAAAGAGTAAACACAGGTTTCAGTGTGTATGCATTTAACTTTAAGAGGAAAAGCATAAACACTTTTTTAAGGCATATATTTTAATCTCTGTTTTACGACAATGTATGTATTTTTTAATTCCGTCAAATCGTTGGATCTTGTTGACTGGCAGGGACAAACTAGTTGAATTCAGTATGAAAAGCACTTCCTAGCATCTTCTTAATAAAACCTCGATTAGGCAGCTATGAGAAACCTATGATTACATAAATGTGAAAAGCCAGACTGACACCTTCCACGAAAGAATGAATCTAGTACCACCTAGTGGAGTAACATGAAAAATGACTCAATTTTATGGTGATTTCTTTCTATAATGGTTTGGAAAGAAGCAACTTAAGTAAATTAAATTCAATGTCAAAGATTTGGGAATCAAATCATACACTAGCACAATGGAAGCCCTGAGAACAGGCATTTTTATGGTAGACTCCACAATATGGGCTTTAGGGGCATTTGCCCTGATACTTCATCCAAAACTGTTAAGTGTTTTCCATGTGTATATGGATATTTGTTTCCATGTCAACAACTTTTAACAAATTTTAAAGGAATCCATAAGCCAAAATGCTAAGAATCTTTGGGAGATTTTTTTCTTCCCTGAGAGAAAAATTCCAGGTCTAATAACTCACACAAAGATATCAAATTTCTGAAAATCAGTAAGGCCAGGTGCGATGACTCATGCCCGTAATCCCAGCACTTTGGGAGGCCAAGGCAGGCAGATCATTTGAGTTCAGGGATTCGAGACCAGCCTGACCAACCTGGTGAAACCTCATCTCAAAAAAATTAGCTGGGCATGGTAGCACATGCCTGTAATCCCAGCTACTTCTGAGGTAGGAGAATCGCTTGAACCTGGGATGCAGAGGTGGCAGTGAGCCGAGATCGCACCACTGCACTCCAGCCGGGTTGACAGAGTGAGACTCCGTCTCAAAAAAAAAAAAAAATTAATAAGGAACTAGGACCCCTGGCATGCTGCTTTTTCAGAAGCTGATCAGCAACATTCAGCTTAGAAGAAAGTATGCCCTCTTCTCTTCCAGAAAGTTCGACCTTGTTTCCCAGGCACTGACCATAAAGCCCATTGATTTTTCAGTATTAGGCCCAAACACAGGTCTAGGGCAGCTCTTTCAAACTGTATGGAATCTTGTGTATTTGACAACAGGAGTCGATTTTCACCCTTTCTGCAAGGATGGAATTCAGGGCACTCTTATTGACCCCCCTACCGTCACGGAGGTTGCTCCCTGATCTGGAAACTGCAGGATTCTCCTAAGAGCTGTCTCAGAAGCATGATAATTCTGATTCCACAGCCAGTATGCCCCACTTCTTTCTGTGTTAGGCTAATGAGATAAGGCCAGATGAATATGCTGCTACAGAGCTAAGAGCATCCAGTGTTTGCACATTGAAGTTCTTATCTGGTACACATGAGCTCTTAAAAAGGTTCCATAGTCACCAGAAAGCATGCTGCCCTCTCCCGATCCCTGCCCACCCCCCCCCCCCCCGCCTTAACCCTCCTCTGCCAGGTATAAAAGTGAGTTGGCTGATGAAAGCATTAGCAAAATTTAATTCTTCTTAGAGTAATCCTCTGCTATTTGTACAAATAGAAGTTGTCCAGAGCATTTGCCTTTTTGAAAACGCAGCCCAATGTAGTGGTAAGGCTTTATAGTCTGAGAGATTATAGTCCTAGCTCCATAAGCTTGCAAAATGTATGTGACATTCAAAACTTCAGTTTTCTCGTCCATAAAATAAGGATGAACCTGTATTGACAATCTGATGTTTTTGTATGTAAGGGTTTTCATAATAATACCTGTCTTTCAAGACTCTGGATTAGAGATAAATAGGAAGTATATAATACATAGCAAAAGCTCAATAAATGATAGCCATTATTATTAATACCATAATTGGGAATATGGTTTTATCCAAAAAAATAGCCTGAGCAGTTCACGTTGAAAACCAAATGTAGAAGTTCACAGCCTGCCACGAGTAAAAAGGATCCTAAAAATCACCTGGACCAACCCCTCACTTGACAGATGAAGGGCTGGAGGCCCAGAGAAGTATGTCATCCATCACACTGCCAGGCAATGGCACTGCCAGGACGAGAATCCAACCTCTGCTACCGTGAATTGCAGGCACCACCATGCCGCTCAGCAATGGAGCATGGACTGCTTTCTCCTCTCCAGGATCCTTCCTGGACCAGGTGATCACTTTCTTCCCTTGTAAGCTATATCAGGACGTCCATAGTAACGTATCTTCCCTTACTTCTAGAGTACAAGCCCCGATTTGTCCATACTCGGCAGACACGTTCTTTGTCCGTCGAATTTGAAGGCGAAATATATGACATAAATCTGGAAGAAGAAGAATTACAAGTGTTGCAACCAAGAAACATTGCTAAGCGTCATGATGAAGGCCACGAGGGGCCAAGAGATCTCCAGGCTTCCAGTGGTGGCAACAGGGGCAGGATGCTGGCAGATAGCAGCAACGCCGTGGGCCCACCTACCACTGTCCGAGTGACACACAAGTAAGAAGACTTTATTTGTTGACTAGGGTTGAGTTCAGAATTACCACCACAACACACCATATTATCACCATTTTGCACTTGGCAAAAAAGCAGTATCACTTGGCAATACGGTGCCTGAGGGCTGGCCTACGTAGCAACTGAGGGTTAAAGAAACAATGAGTCCATGCAATCATAGGCTTCGACAGGTGCTTTGGGTTTGATTTCACATTAAGACTGATCAGCTAGGAAGCCAGCCAGAGTAATTCCATCACATCTTGATTTAGCAGGCATGGAGTTCATGAGCCTAGGCAGTTACCTTTGCAGGCATCTAGAAAACAAATGGAAACAATTTCAGAGGCTGGAAGTTCTTCCATGTTGCACGATCACTGTCACTTGGAGCAGTTGTGTGGTCACAGCCTCAGAAATGAAACACAGTCCAAGGGAGGGCAATGAGTCCCAGAGACACTTCCAGAAAGATGATGTAGGTTACAAATGGATGTAAGACATACAAATATCTAACCAGTCCAGATCACAGAGAGGGCCTTGGAAGTCATGGAGACGGGGAAGGGAGATGATTCCCTCATAGGTTTAATGAACTCACTTTGTTCTTTGGCTCGTTCCAAAGTCTACTTACTCTCATAATTAGGAAATGTTTTCTTTCTGAATTTATTAGCAAGATCTTTGTTTTCTCCCTAATTGTATCACTTTGGGGAGATGGGGCACTGTGCGCTCTGCCAGGATTTTTATCTGTGAGGTTCTGGCCTCCTAGTGCCTGAAGTTGGTACAGTTACATGCTAAGGGGTTTAGACCAGAATGCATTTCTCTTACATTATTGATTAACCCCACATCCCACCTGCTATCTATCCCTGGGGCTGTATCTTTACTTCAAAACTCAGTGGGGTACTTAGGGCACTCTCTTTTTAACAAAATGAGTGGAATTAATACTCCCCTTCTGAATCTGCTTTTCTTCAAACAAGCCATTTGCACTGTGATGTGAAAGGTCGTCCCTTTTGTTCTGTGTCAGTTGAACTTGAGTTTTTTGGTGGTATCCTGTTCATGGGGTTGTGAGTATTCAGAACTGCCTTGAAAAGTGGTCGTAGGGATGATCTTAGTCACAGAGTTGTGACACCATCCACCCATGTGACATTTTGTCCTCACTGGTGGCTAGAACATATTCCCATTGATGCTGGTCTTGGATCAGCTCAACGGTTACTGCATGTGTCAACATTAAGGATTTTGAGGATTAAAAGTTCTCTTTGCGATCTTGAGTGTTTTCTACTGTTAGAATATAAACCCATTTGACATGGTTTTGGTTTGTTTTGCAGGTGTTTTATTCTTCCCAATGACACGATCCATTGTGAGAGAGAACTGTACCACTCAGCCAGAGCGTGGAAGGACCATAAGGCATACATTGACAAAGAGGTTAGCCATGGCTGTGTGACTGTCAGATATATTCCAGACTCACACTCAGCCTGCCAGCCCTGCGGTGCCTGGTGGGACATACCATGGACACACATCATCTATAATTATGTGAAAAATTCAAAACAAAGTTATTTGTCTTTCTCCAGTGATTTAAGGATAGTCCTACTGAAAACAATATAGAGTGTGAGAAGAGACTGGGAACTGACTCCATGGCCTTTTGAAATCTCTGTGAGAAAATGATTCTGTTATAAAAAAGGAATCTGCTACTGTTTATCTGTAACACATGGGTTGGAATATAGAGTCTATATAGACATGTTTTATGCCCAGTTTGTTTCTATGTTAAGTATCATCTCAGATGAATAGCTATTATTACAAAACAGAGAAAACAAGGTGAAAAGAAAAGTACTTTGTAAAGAAAATCCTGATGTTAACATGTAATTGCTTGAAAACATGTTTTCCAGATTGAAGCTCTGCAAGATAAAATTAAGAATTTAAGAGAAGTTAGAGGACATCTGAAGAGAAGGAAGCCTGAGGAATGCAGCTGCAGTAAACAAAGGTGAGCTTGTTTCCATCCATGCTCCACTTTCCAAATTCATTTTTACACAAGCCAGAGGCATTAGCACTGGGCTCATTTTTCTCTTTTACCTATAGAATGTATGGTCATAGAGTATGATAACCTAAGCTATTTAAGTCAAATTAAATATGCTTAAACTTAAGCAGGAAGTAAAAAATCCCATTCAGCTAAAATACTTACAACACAACTGCCTTCCTTCTTTCTATTTTGCTTTCTTTTTATAAAATGAACACTTTGATCCAATGCAAGGTTATGAAGACTCACTTTTTACTCTTTTCACCTGCAGCTACTACAATAAAGAAAAAGGTGTAAAAAAGCAAGAGAAAATAAAGAGCCATCTGCACCCATTCAAGTAAGTAACTCTGTTTTCCACATTTGCTGGGAGTCAGTGAGTGTCCACTTGGCCCTTCGAAGAGGCTGGAGGGACCCCTGTGTTCCCCGCAGTGCCGCTTCAGAAGAAGTAGACCCATCTAGGAGGACACCTAGCTCATGAAGTTGAAAGCAAAGCCCCACCTCACCAAGGGACTGTAGCAGTGCTCTTGGCATCCTTTGTCGGGGAGCCATGCTGAGCTCCACTGTCATTCTGTGAGTCATTCTGTGAGTGCTCCCTACCTGGCAGATAGGACCAGTGACTAGATTTTACTCCATGCACTGGTTTCTGTGGAGAGTGCTTGAGGTTTACAGACTCTCAGTGCTGTCGGTGTTCTATAGAGTAGCCTGGAACAGTGCTGAATTGTGAAAGTGGGAAGAAACATAAATGTTTTTAAATAATAGCAAAATTTGCACGTGCAGGAGATTTAGTATTTAAACCTCAACAAAGTTTAAGCTTTTTATATAAAAAATAAAAATAAAAATAATTCTAAAAAATAAAGGCTATCTAAACATTTTCTTTGTCGAATAATTTTTTAAACCTTTTAATCCAAGCCATCTGGTTCAACTAACCTTTAACTCAATGGCTGATTGGTACTCGGCTGCCAAAAAAAATAAGCCATTTGTCCAAAGAGTGTGGCTAGCAGGATCCTCTCATTCACATTGACATTTATTTCCATCGATGTTTCCATGCACATGAAGAGAAAAATGTTGGTTCTCTTAGGTTCAATAAGGTCCCAAGAAGCTGTCACTGAATTCATTTGCCTTCAGCATTCCTTTCTTTTTTTTTTTTTTTTTTTTTTTTTTTTTTTTTTTTT
>NC_045440.1:70597007-70607635 GCF_002776525.5 Piliocolobus tephrosceles
GCCCAGGCTTTAGGGCAGTGGTGCAATCTTGGCTCACTACAATCTCCACCTCCTGAGTTCAAGAGATTCTTGTGCCTCATCCCCTAGTAGCTGGGACTACAGTCGTGCGTCACAACATCCGGCTAATTTTTATATTTTTAGCAGAGACAGGGTTTCACTATGTTGGCCAAGCTGATCTCAAACTCGTGACCTTAAGTGATCCGCTCTCCTCAGCCTCCCAAAGTGCTGGGATTACAGGTGCAAGCCACTGTGCCCGGCCTGTCTTCACTGTTCCTGATTCTATTTTAAGTCCATCTATACAAATTGAAGGTTATCCATTATCTCTTATCAAGCATCTAAATATTCATGCAAGACTCATAGCAACAAGCCTACTTTTAATTGAAAACGTGCCTTCTGAACACTCAAAAAAATCCCTTCTCTTGGAACAGGGAGGCTGCTCAGGAAGTCGATAGCAAGCTGCAACTTTTCAAGGAGAACCGTAGGAGGAAGAAGGAGAGGAAGGAGAAGAGACGGCAGAGGAAGGGGGAAGAGTGCAGCCTGCCTGGCCTTACTTGCTTCACGCACGACAACAACCACTGGCAGACAGCCCCCTTCTGGAACCGTAAGTTGCTTGTTCCAAATGCCACTTCCTGCCACCATGCAGAGACAGCGACTCGTAACTTAGATCAGAAATTCAGCAGCATAAAACCAGGATTCTACAAAGATTCAAGAGAAAGGTATCATATTCTACTCTATACTGGAAACTCAAATGATTTTGCCAAATACTACTGTTTTCTTTAAATTGTTTCTGGTATTTTGTTTGGTAATGCCAAACTTCTCCCTGGGTTTTTCCTCCTGATGATGTTGTTTCACATAATAGCCAGCACCTGGCACAGTTTTTACCCAGTATACTGGACTGTTCTACAGCTAAATCATGCAATGGATGAACATCCCATAAATGGATGAAAAATTTTGTCCCAAATAGATTTTGGTTCTGCTTTATTTCAAGTACCTAAGTGTAATAAAAGGAAGTAAAAGAATAGTAAAAGCCTCTTCAGTGCAGGGCCCATATTCTACTTATTCTCAGTCCACTTCAGTACCAGCACCAGGCTTGTAGAATAATAGAGACTCTACAAAACTATTTGGTTTTACATTGAATTGCTAAGGATATGGAATAATAATATTTGTGCACTTTTAAAATTAGTGCTTATATTTTCTTTAGTGGCCTGTGCACATTATTCACTGAGGCCATATAGAAGTAATATCCTAATACCCTACATTCTCACAGGACATCCTCTGATTGAAGCTTACCAGCCTATAGAGTAGATGAAACACAGAATCCTCTTACTGAGAAGTTCACTAGAGACCACCTGGGCTACTGTTTCTCAAACTGGGATTTGGAGACTCCAAAGAATTGACAGACCATTCTTAGGGGGATCTAGGGCTTGTCCAGGAGACTTTATGTTTTCCTTTTCCATTTTGATGTTTCTTGATTTCAGGGTCCATGTTTGCATTTCTGTTTAAAATCACATCAAGGCTGAATGAACTCTTAAAGTCACAGCATTTAACTTTTAATACAGTTTCTGAAACTGTGGTGTGGGAATCCCTGAGGGTTATTCAAATCGCTGGGGACAGTAACTGGGAACACAATATTTAGCAAGACACTTTATTTTCTGTGCTCATAATATATTTTAATGGGGTACAGGTAGAAAAAAAGGAAAGTAAATGAAATAAAATAATCATGAGTTGTAGTAGTGCTAAGAAGGAAACAGTGATCAACGTTTTTAAATGGGACCCTTTCAGAGAGTGTGGGGAAGACAGGCCTTTGAGGTGAAATTCAGGCTGAAACCTAAAGGATGGAGAGAAGTGATCCCCGTGGGAGGGAGTGTGTTCCAGGCAGAGGGAACAGGGCAAGTAGAGGTCCTGAGAAAGTCACGCCTTTGGTGTATCCAGGACCGGAAGCTCCTTGAAAGCTGAACCATTGCAAAACACAAGGTTATAGTTGCTTATGGCAGAAGGAGGCCCTTCATACCTCTCTCTGCTTTTCGCCATCTGAGTTGAGGCCATCCTGCTCAAGCCAGCACCATTTCTTACCTCGGCCACTGTCAGGCCTCCTCTGTGGCCTCCCAGTCTCCCCTCTGGTCCTCACCAGTCCATCCTGCTCAGAGGAGCTGGGTGATCTTTTAATGACACCTGCTTTTCTTAAGCTAAAGAGCAGAATCCCTTCACCTGACCCCAGAAGGCTGAGGCTGCAGTGAGCTGTGATCGTGCCATCACACTCCAGCCTGGGCAATAGAACATGACCGTGTCTCAAAAATAAATTAAAATACAGCAAAATCCTTAGCATATCCAACAAAACCCCCACATGCTCCTAACCAATCCTACACTGGGACCATTGCCTCTGCTCTTGCCTGCTTCCGCCACTCAGCTTCTCTTTATTCCTCACACATCTCAAGCTCCCTCTTGCCATGGGATCTTTGCACTTGTTTCCCCTCCCTGGAAGGCTCTTGCCCACAGCCCCGTGCCCAGCAAACACTACTCACCCTTCAGACCTCAATTGCGGTGTCACTGCTTGTGGACACCCTCCCTGTGCCTCAGATTAGGGTCCACCCTTTGATACGCTCTATCAGCAAGCTCTGCTTTTCCCCCACAGGACATATTACATTTATAATCATAGGGGTTTTTTACTTTTGTTTTTGCTTGACTGTTGTCCTTTCCACTAGACTGTAAGTTTCTCAAGATAAGAAACCATGTCTGTGTGAGACTGTATTCCTGACCCAAAGGAATTGCTTAGTTAATATTAGGTGAATAAATAAATAAACAAGCAAGCCACCCTGTCCAGATCATATCAACTCATATCAATTTAACAAAGCTTTGAGTGCCTGCCGCTGGGTGTCGCTGTGCTGGTGAGTGAGGAACGTGCCTGCCATCACTCTGCTGTTATACACAGGAGCGAATTAGGAACTGATCCCATTCAATACCAAATTTGATGCTCCTTCTGATACACAATGTATGCTTGGTGCTCTGATATTCTAGGGCAATAGCTTCCAGAATTTTTTCCCAAAAAGCCACAGTAAAAAATGCACCTTATATCAGGATCCTATACACATATGTACACATACACAATGTACACATACATGTGTATCTGTGTGTATATGTAATATATATACTAAAGTAAAAATTTCAAAAAGTAATACTATGTGTGCTATGCTTTAATATTTTTATCCATTCCATTACATATTTTAATAATATTATTGCTATATTCTTCATATTTACTATGTCAACTTAAGCACTTGGCATAGTAATACTCGATAACATGAAAAAAAGAAGAAAAGTCAAATCCATCCAGGTACAAGATCCTCCAATGCAATGGTCTCTAAACATTTTTTTACTATGTACCCATATCAATTTTTAAAATAAACACACCATCTATATTTAATTACACTACTATACAAACATGCCTGTGTATTATGAAAATATACAAAATAAACAGTCCATGCACAGAGATTCATGTCTGTAATCCCAGCACTTTCGGAGGTCAAGGTCAGAGGATCAGTTGAACCCAGGAGTTCAAGACCAGCCTGAGCAACATGGTGAAATCCTGTCTCTACAAAAAATACAAAAATTAGCCAGGCTTGGTGTTGCCCGCCTGTAGTCCCAGCTACTCAGGAGGCTGAGGTGGGAGGATCACTTGAGTGTGGGAGGTGAAGGCTGAAGTGAGCCATGATTGTACTCCAGCCTGGGTGACAGAGAGAGACCCTATCTCAGAAGAAAAAAAAAAGAAAGAAAAGAAATAAAAAGAAAATAGAAATTTAAAGTTTGAGATAAAGATTGAAAAATAGTTTTTAAAAATAGTTTTCATATTCTTTGGAGGTCCCAAAACATTTTGTTCTCACTTACTAAAGAATGCTTAAGGAAAACAAATCTCAGTGTCCCACTTCACAAAGCAGTGAGACATTCAGTTTATGTTTGATGTGGAATCTTAATTGCTTTCACATGAAAGGTGACTCAGAAAGATTTTCTGGTTCCATAGATGTGCTTCACGTCATGCTGAGTCAATCAGGACATTCCTTTTTTTCTTTTTCTTTTTTTTTTTTTTTTTTTTTTTTTTTTTTTTTTTTTTTTTTTTTTTTTTGTTAAGACAGAGTTTCACTCTTGTTGCCCAGACTGGAGTGCAATGATGCATTCTCAGCTCAGTGCAACCTCTGTCTCTTGGGTTCAAGTGATTCTCTTGCCTCAGCCTCCCGAGTAGCTGGGATTACAGGCAGCCACCACCACGCCCAGCTAATTCTTTTGTATTTTTAGTAGAGATGGGGTTTCACCTTGTTGGCCAGGCTGACCTCACCTGAGATCACCTGACCTCAGGTGATCCACCCGCCTCGGCCTCCCAAAGTGCTGGCTTACAGGTGTGAGCCACCGCACCTGGCCAGGACATTCATTTATTTATTTATTTTAGTATTTTTATTTTTATTATATTTTAAATTCTGGGGTCCATGTGCAGAACGTGCAGCTTTGTTACATAGGAATGCACATGCCATGGTGGTTTGCTGCACCCATTATTCCATCATCTACGTTAGGTAATTTTTAATGCCACCATTAACTAAGCAGTCATCTCTACTGAAATTACACTATTATTAAATGTCTATTCTCCCTGAGATTGATCAATTATTCTTGCAAATACAAAGGTATTGTATTTGTATATTTCATAAAACAAGTTTAAACCCCTTTTAAACTGTTAATTTGGAAGATTTCTACACAGATTAGAAAATTTGGATTCCATGGTTTTTAATGTATGTAGATGTGAGATAAATGTTCACATATAAACAATATGCTATAAATAACATATTTAGAGATTTTTTAATGAAAAGTCATACAATGATGAAAGCATTTTCAATCATCCATTTTTAAGATATTATCTTTTCTTTGCCTGTATTTGATCTAATCTGGTTCATTCAATTCAGTTTAGGGTTTTTTCCCCACAGCTACTCCTTCAGGTCATTTCCTATAAGCTTTAGGTCTTTCTTTGAAATAAGCATATGTAGTTTGTTATCTGATTTGTTGATATCAAATCTCAAGTATTAAGGCTTTTTAATGTTTTAATATAATTTAGAAGTTCTCTAGAATAGATGGTTTTTATTAGGTGACATTCCTAGAATTATTGTCATAAGTTATTATAAATGAGGTAACATATTTTATTTAAAAGGTGCATGTCTATTACAAAGACTATTTGCATTAAATAAAAGATCAGAAAGGATATGAAAAGTTTAAGAGTGTAAAAGTTGGCTGGGCACGGTGGCTCACACCTATAATCCCAGCACTTTGGGAAGCTGAGGCAGGTGGATTGCTTGAGCCCAGGAGTTCAAGACCAGCCTGGGCAACATGGTGAAACCCTATCTCTACAAAAAAAAATACGAAAATCAGCCAGGCTTGCTTGTAGTCCCAGCTACTTGGGAGGCTGAGGTGAGAGGGTCACTTGAGCCCGGGTGGAGGAGGCTGCAGATCATGCCACTGGGTGACAGAGTGAGACCCTGTCTCAAAGGACAAAAAAAAAAAAGAGAGAGAGAGAATACAAGTTTTAAGTTGGAGAACATAAGTGTAAAAAAAATTTTTTTTTTCTTTTTGAGACGGAGTTTCGCTCTTGTCTCCCAGGCTGCATTGCTCTCCCAGAGTGCAGTGGCGTGATCTCGGCTCGCTGCAATCTCCGTCTCCCGAGTTCAAGCAATTCTCCTGCCTCAGTCTCCCAAGTAGCTGGGATTACAGGCGCCCGCCACCACGCCCGGCTAATTTTTGCATTTTTAGTAAAGACGGGGTTTCGCCATGTTGGCCATTCTGACCTCAGATGATCCGCCCACCGCAACATTGCAAAGTGCTGGGATTACAGGCGTGAGCCACGGCACCCGACTGTGTAAAAATATTTAAATTAGCTAATCAACTTAAAAAAAAATCATTCCTGGAGAGAGAGAGGGGTGAATAGGCAGAACACAGGATTTTTAGAGCAGTGAAACTACTCTGTGTGATACAACAATGGCAGATAAATGTCATCATGCATTGTCCAAACCCACAGGATGCACAACACCAAGAGTGAACCCAAGTGTAAACTATGAACTTTGAGTAGCAATGATGTGTCAATATAGGCTCATTGATGGTAACAAGTGTGCCACCCTGGTGAGAGATGTCTATGGTGGCAGAAGTTATGTATCTGTGGGGACTGGGGTTATATGAGAATGCTCTGTACTTTTCACTCAAAATTGCTCTAAAAAATAGTCTATTGAAATAATTTTTAAAAATCATTTCTCATTCATTGTTTAAAACATCTCTTTTAGCCTAAGGGGACAGATTTAGTGTGCCTGATACTGCAAAGGACAGCAGAGTCTAGTAATTAAGAGTAAACTCTTGGCCAGGAGTGGTGGCTCATGCCTGTGAGCCCAACATTTTGAGAGACCGAGGTAGGCAGATCGCTTGAGTGTAGGAGTTCAAGACCAGCCTAGGCAACATGCCAAGACCCATCTCTACAAAAAATAAAATATTAACCAGGTGTGATGGTGCATACCTGTAGCCCCAGCAACACAGGAGGCTGAGGTGACAGGATCGCTTGAGCCTGGGAGGTCAAAGCTGCAGTGACCCTTAATCATGCCACTGCACTCAAGCTTGAGCAACAGAGCAAGACACTGTCTCAAAATTAAAAAAAAAAATGTAAACTCTGTAGCCAAATCCCAGTGCTACCAGTTGTCAGCCGTGTGACCTTGGACAAATTACTTAACGTCTCTGTGCCTAGGGTTTTTCCATCTGTTAAAATGAGAATGATAATAATAACCTCTGTCTCAAGAAGTGGCTTTGAGGATTAAATGAGTTATAGTACATGCAAAGTACATAGTGTACAAGGAATGCTCATTACGTGTACCTATCCTATTAGGTTGGTGCAAAAGTAATTGCAGTTTCGGACTCATATCTGGGCTCAAACACATCTTTATCAACCAAAATAGGAACCATTACACTCAACACATTTTTGCCATAAGAAATAAGTTCGTTTATTCCTGTAGCATAAAAATTCATGCTTCAGGATTCAATGAACTCTTGGAAAGCATTTTCTACATTCTTTTGGTTGTGGAAGCGTTTTCCCCACAAAAAGTTGTCAAGATGCTTGAAGAAGTGGTAGTTGGTTGGCAAGAGGTCAGGTGAATATGGCAGATAAGGCAAAACTTCGTAGCCCAATTCGTTCAACTTTTGAAACATTGGTTGTGCGACATTCAGTCAGGCATTGTCTTGGAGAAGAATTGGGCCCTTTCTGTTGACCAATGCTGGCTGCAGACATTGCAGTTTTTGATGCATATCATTGATTTGCTGAACATCCTTCTCAGATGTACTGGTTTGGCCAGGATTTAGAAAGCTGTAGTGGATCAGACCAGCAGCAGACCACCCAACAGTGACCAGACCTTTTTTGGTTTGAATTTGACTTTGGGAAGTGCTTTGGAGCTTCTTCTTGGTCCAGCCACTGAGCTGTTCATCGCACGTCACGGTCTGATTGAGGTTCGTTGTTGTTGCATAGAATAAGAGAAGACAACACTTCAAAACGACGATATTTTTTATTTTCCCCTCAGCTCATAAGGCACCCACTTATCGAGCTTCTTCACCTTTCTGATTGGCTTCAAATGCCGAATGACCATAGAAGGGTCGACATTGAGTTCTTCCGCAATTTCTCATGTAGCTGTAAGAGGATCAGCTTCGATGATTGCTCTCAAGGTCCTTGTCAGCTTCCAATGGTCCACCACTATGCTCCTCATCTTCAAGGCTTTCATGTCCTTTGCAAAACTTGTTGAACCACCACTCCACTGTACGTTCGTTAGCAGTTCCTGGGCCAAATGCTTTGTTAATGTTGCAAGTTGTCTCCACTGCTTTACGATCCATTTTGAACTCGAATAAGAAAATCACTGGAATTTAGTTTTTGTCTAACACCATTTCCATAGTCTAAAATAAACATAAAGAGCAAGTAATATGTTATTAGCAAAAAAAAAAAAGAAAGCAAGAAATGCCCATTAAAATGATTAATACAACCACATTTATTTAAGAATGCATTCCAATATCAAACAGCAAATTTCCACAATGCAAAAACCATAATTACATTTGCACCAACCTAATAGTTGTTTTAAAAAATTTTTTTGCTGGGCCAGACACAATGGCGCATGCCTGTAGTCCCAGCTACTTGGGAAGCTGAGGATCACTTGAGCCCAGGAGTTCTAGTCCAGCCTGGGTAACAGAGAGAGACCTTATCTCTTAAAAAAATATTTGTTAGGCAGCACATTTCTGAAATTCAAGAAAGGTCAGCAAATTTAGAACATGTGCCATTTTGTAAACAGAAGTGTGGGTGAGTTGATTATAAATGGGACATCTCTTTTGCATACCTTCTACAAGTTGACCAGGGGGCTATGTAGTATAAAAGATGTTTGTGGTCACAGCCTAGCTCAGGCTAGAGTGTTGCAGAGACCATCCCAAATCCTCCAGGCTGGGCTCAAGGCTTCTCTAAACTCTTCTTTGTTGCAAAATCCCATCTTTATATGCTTCATTGGTGACACGTGACCATCTGCCATATAGAACAAGCGAGGGTACTAGTTCCAAATCTTTATTAAATAACCATTTATCTTTTTCAAAAAGAGAATAAATAGAAATTCTGATATTTTTCTTCTCATACTTCCCTCACTCACCCCTCTTTGGAAGCCACTGCATAACAGAGCTAAGGGGAGGATAAACTAATATGCCTGAAATTTTACTTTAGTCTTCAGCCTATAAGAGATCACTATCTTTTTCCCCATTTTCACAGCAAATTTAC
Source organism: Piliocolobus tephrosceles (assembly GCF_002776525.5). Taxonomy (NCBI): domain Eukaryota; kingdom Metazoa; phylum Chordata; class Mammalia; order Primates; family Cercopithecidae; genus Piliocolobus; species Piliocolobus tephrosceles. The sequence continues at coordinate 70,605,811 of NC_045440.1, forward strand.
ATGGGGGGGGAAGGTATTATTATTCTTAACATGAAACCACAGTATTTATAAGAAAGAAATTGTGAACTTTAAAGTGTAAAGATAAGGGAACACTGGAATGGCAAGCCTACCTCTGCCTAAGGTTTTTCACTCTTTTTGTTTTGTTGTGTTTTTCTTTTTTACCCAACAGTGGGATCTTTCTGTGCTTGCACGAGTTCTAACAATAACACCTACTGGTGTTTGCGTACAGTTAATGAGACGCATAATTTTCTTTTCTGTGAGTTTGCTACTGGCTTTTTGGAGTATTTTGATATGAATACAGATCCTTATCAGGTAAGACAATATATGTTCATTTTATGAAGGTTGTTGAAAATAGGATAACCAGACATAAGCTTAAATAGATTGTCCTGTCTCCATTCACAGCTCACAAACACAGTGCACACGGTAGAACGAGGCATTTTGAATCAGCTACACGTACAACTAATGGAGCTCAGAAGCTGTCAAGGATATAAGCAGTGCAACCCAAGACCTAAGAATCTTGATATTGGTAAGGAAAAAATAGTATTTTTTCTATTTTACCTGGAAAATTCTTTGTGTTACTAAGTTTTCTGCCTTGGAAACATTTAATTGCACAGAAACATATAGTTCAAGATATTTAGGGAGACACTTTCCAGGCAATTCTAAATACAATTTGATCTCTAAGTTTAGCTCTGGGTGTACTAATGAAAAACTTAATCCACCAAAAGATTTGGTGAGCATTTCCTTCCAATGTCTCCCACAGGTCTATTCTATTAGTAAACTTTGATTCCTGATAGAAGCATCTGTTGGAAGATGAGATGAAAGCATTGGGGATTTGTTTGTTATTGCCGTCAACAGTCTGAAGATATACTCTAAGTAAACCAGGATATTCTCTTTTTTTAAGAGAACTTTGATGGAAAGGCACAATGCCCTATTTCTGCTATCCCAGTTTGGAGTTCCCCCAGTTGGATCCCTGCCTATGACATTGAATTCGATTTCTTTTGCCAGTATTTTTCATCTGAAACTAGTGATATTGGAGCAGTTCATTAACTTGGGATCTAAAATATAAGAGGGTCTGAACGGAATCAGCCAGATGTTCCTTCCCTGCTCTGTGTGTTAAACTGGCTTATTTCTCCTTTGTTTCATGGAGATGCAGTTCTTTTCAGTGTCCACCCCAGCTCTTTCTTGGTTGATGAAAATACTCATTTCCTCCTCATGATTTCTGCAGAAATGTAAATACCAGCTCTCCATACAAGGAAAGAGAAAGACCTAAAACCGGCAAAGGCATGGACCTTGGCATGGCATGCCGGCTCCAGAAGGGTGAAGAGCTGAACTTACAGGCATTTGGGTGCAGTTTGCAGGAGCTTTTTGTGGTGCCGCTGGGTTTTCTCTGTGGGTCTGGTGCAGAGCCAGTGTCATCAGCAGTAAAATGGGCAGCTTTCTGGGTCACATGCCTTGAAGGGGGTAGGGATTCCCATCCCAGAATGATCAACAGCACCACCTGTCATCTCTGCCACTGTAGGGTCACAGAGGCTTTTGAGTTCTGGGAGTCCCCTAAGAAAGTATAAATCCTCAGTTCTCAATCAACACCTCTCAGTTAACACTTAGTGGAATCAGTTGTCAGTCAAAAGCAGACTGGACTTACAAAATAGGTCTTTTGGTCACTGACCCCACCGAGCTCAAATCTTTTCAAATATCCTGCTTATCTGTTGACCTTTTCCTCAAATCTTACCAAAAAAAAAGAGAAAGAAAGAAAGGAAAGAAAGAAAAAAAAAGAAGGAAAGAAAGAAAGAGAGAGAGAAAGAAAAAGAAAGAAAGAAAGAAAGAA
>NC_045440.1:70607735-70750084 GCF_002776525.5 Piliocolobus tephrosceles
GAAGAAAGAAAGAAAGAAAGAAAGAAAGAAAGAAAGAAAGAAAGAAAGAAAGAAAGAAAGAAAGAAAGAAAGAAAGAAAGAAAGAAAAAGAAAGAAAGGAAGGAAGGAAGGAAGGAAGGAAGGAAGGAAGGAAGGAAGGAAGGAAGGAAGGAAAGAAGGAAGGAAGGAAAGAGCCTGCAAAGACTAGGAATCTTAACCAACCATTAGAGGCACTAGAAATACTATACCCAGATATTTCTCCCCAAAAGAACACAGGACTTTTATTGGTGGTGACATAACAACTCTACTTAGTGAAATCTGATAGAGTCCCTTAATGGTGAAATGACACACTGGGTGGAGCCAGTTACGCTGTTTCACTTCAAGCCGTCCTCTCCACCTTCCAGACTGTTCCTACGGGAGATGATTATTAGCCCGTTTTTTTTCTTCCAATGTTTTGTCTAAAAATAACCAAAATTTAACTTTTCCTGAGAATTACATGGACTTCTGGAAGTACCTTGCCCACTGCTTTTAAGTGGGCTCTCCTCCCTTTAACACTCACCTATTTTTTTCATAGGAACTCTTTTTTATCTTAAATCTTTTCATTTATAGCTTTCAATCCTCATTTTGAACCTAATAGGAAATCTCTGTTGGGCTTTAACACTGTCTGTATTTAACACCATGTATTTCTTTCTAGGATTTAGATGTTGTGCATGGAAAACTATATAGTGAATGGTTTTATAAGTTCTAAAGCTAACAGAAATTACTCTTGTATTTTCCTATATCAGGAAATAAAGATGGAGGAAGCTATGACCTACACAGGTATTCACACTTTTTTATTCTTCTCGGCAGCTTCTTCCCCAATAATTGCATGATCCAGTCATTTCCACTAATTTCTGTTTCTTACCGTGTTGCGCAGAGCACAGCTGGGGGTGCATGCTTGTTCTAACAGCATTCTCCACCATGTTTTGTCATTGATCACAGATCTGTCATTTTGCTTTTAAATCAGCTCACTGTCCCATCAAGATGTCCCAGAGCATTTACTCACTCCCATGCTTGTTTGCTTGTTGGATGATGCTTTTAAGCATGGAATCATGTGAAGGAAAAAAAAAAAAAAAAACAGAATGGCCTTTGGGAGCCCCGGGAGAAGAGAGGGGGAGTTTATTTTCTTTGTGGTACTTACACATTGATTTGGTGGGGGAGCTTCACAAAAATGGGTTAGAGATTTTTATTAAATATAGCATCAAAGGTACAAAAGGACTAACGAGAATTTTAAGAGCATTCTAAGGCCGAAGTTGGAGGAAACAAGGAATTTCCTTGTTGATGTTCATTCATTAACTTTGGTGGTGAAAAACAGCAGCCATAAGATTCTGAAAGCTCTGCAGAGAGGGGGTGAATAAAGAGAAGGTGCTGGGAGTTGGGGACAGAGTACCGGGAGTCAAGACACTAGTAAAGGGACACACACAGTGGCTCACGCCTGTAATCCTAGCACTATGGGAGGCCAGGTGGGAGGATCGCTTGAGTCCAGGAGTTTGAGACTAGCTTGGGCAACAAAGTGAGACAAAAAAATTTTTTTTGACTAGGCAGGTGTGGTGATGCACACCTGTAGTCCCAGCTACTCAGCTACTCAAGAAGCTGAGGCAAGAGGATCGCTTGAGCCCAGGAGGTTGAGGCTGCAGTGAGCTATGATAGTGACACTGACCTCCAGCCTGAGGAACAGAGAGAGACCCTGTCTCTAAAAATAAATAAATAAAGACACTCAATAGTCTCAACATAGCACCAAGACAACACACAAACATTCCATAAACAACCCTCAGCCCTGTCATTTTATCCCCCTCCAACCCTCATCCATCCCTCACTGTGCTCCTGAGTGGGGACACACACTCCGGGTGGCCGTGTCACTTGGTCACCTGGCAGTATTCACCATTGCTAATTTTCTACTCTGAGCACAGACCTCAGGCAGGTCTGCCACCTGAAGCAGCTGGGCACTGTCCTTACCACCTCTGCTGAGGCAAAACTGAGGCACGGACGTTACCAGTACCCTAGTTAATGGATCCATTTGGGAGAAAAATGTCCATCAAAGAAGTATGAACTTAAATGGTGCCATCTATATTAATATCTTCTTTATCTATATTAATCTTCTTCATCTGTATTTATATCTTTAAAATTAATATACCAAAGAATATTTATGTTCCTGGCACCCTGTTCTGCCCCTCTAACCTCCAGAGCCATGGTCTCAGAGGATTCCCTTTACAGAGCAGGTCATTAGTCCAACAAGAAGCCAAATGACAACAGGAAAGGCGATGGGGCAGATGAAAACAAAGGAAGCTGGACTTTCGGGGATATGTTATAGCCATTTATGTATGTCTTCTTTTTTCTATTTTCTCTTGTTCTTCATCTTAACTGTCCTCAATCTGCCCCACACCAACCCTGTGTCACTCCCAGCACACATAAGACAGAGCAGAAGACCCCACCCTTGAGCTGGTCTCCCTGGGGCATGGGCTGATGAGGTAATATCCCGCACACGAGGACGATCTTGCCTGCCTCCCATTGGTCACATTAAGACATTTCCAAAGTGTAATATTTTAAATGGACCTATCTCTAAATATTGACTTTACAGTTATTTTATGAGGCACTCAATTTATAGCTAAGGGATTTTCAGTCTAGTGTCATGAAAGAGATAAAAGGGTGTTCACAGATTATTTAAGACATAAGACTGGTCAGGGATGAGTCAGAGAGTCATTCTCCATGAAGTCACCCCGGCCAACTTTGAAAGGAAGAATGTTTAACTGCTCTTTGGATGTAAATGACAAGCATCTGGGACCCTCCCCTTCCCTGATCCCTGCCACCACCACTCAATGGGCCAGATAATCAATTGTTTCTGAGGTCATTTTCACATAATCTTGGCAACTTCAGTTGTTGAAAGCATATGTGCAGGGGCAACATGGTGTTACCTGTTGCTTTTTTCCCCTTGTAAGCTCCTTACCAGAGAACAGATCTAAGGATACTTTATAGTTCAAAATAACTGGCATTTTCAGACTTTGCCATTTCATAGTCCACAAAGCAAGCCATCTTTCAGTGGATATCCACGTGGCAGCAGGAAATCTTGACATGGAAAATATCTGCCTAGTCACACCTGGGAATTCACTAAACACCCAAATGCAGTGTTTGATGTGGCCTTACCTGCTCCTTGTATCTTATTGGATTGAATGAGAACAGATGCAAAACAAGTATGTACAGAAATGCCAGGAAACGTACTGTCTTCCAATGGGGTCCAACAGTTCAAAGCTCTCCATTGATGGAGCCACTTAGGAGGCTTCAGTGCCTTAATTCTTTCAGATTTTGATAGTTTTAGAAAACTAATTTAAAAAAAAGATTTTTATAGTGAAATTTGATTACAAAAGACTGAGAGAAATGATAAGAACCAGATCTGAAGAATTTGAAATTTGAAAATTCAACAGAGCATTTTTTACAATGTATCCTGTACAAGATGAACTAAATAAATGTTTATAAACTGCCTTCTTTTTGGTGGATTTTCAAAAATTAATCTTCAGACTTATTTAGAGGATTTTCATAAAGCAAGCTTTTTTTTTCTGTTGCTGTTCAATTTCTTTCTTTTCCTTTCTTTTCTTTTCTACCTTTTCTTTTCTCTTCCTTTTGCTGTTCCCTGTGCATGAGGCAGGAGGGGCAGCTGAAATGCTTTGCATACTCACCCTGGTCATTTTCCAGTTAGGACAAGCTCAGAGGGAGAGCACAGCTTAGAAGGTGGCACTCATGACTCAGGAAATAATCTGTGGCTGATTTGAAAGCAATATCTTCTAAGTGTGTTGCAAAATATAGAAAAATCAGCAGGTTGATGGGGTGTTTATTTTTCCCACTGTGTATGAAAACTGATGCTGCTGCCCTTTGAGGGCCAAGAGGAGCTCCTGGCAGCCATGGCCATGTGTCCCGTGGCTTGGTAGGGCAGACGGTCAGTTCTTGGCGGCCTTCCTCTGGCAGGGCTGCTTCCTGATCCTTTGCTTCAAGCCTCTGAGCTATTAGACCACACTGAGCTCCACCCTCAGCAGCCACGCTCTGACCACATTGCTTTTGCTTATTTTGATTCATCTCCCCCATAGTGACAGTGTGTGCCAAAGGTGGCCATGGGTGACACAGCTGTGTGTTAGTGCCATACAGCACTGTGGTCATGGGGGTGGACGCTGGAGCCCCTGACTAGTTTGAGTTCAAATCCCAGCCTCCCTGGTTGGCATGCTTAGAACAGACCCTGGCAGGGGCCAAGCCCCAGTAAGTGGTGGAGTCATTGGTAAAGGATAATACCAAATGCAGGACATGTATATGAATGAAAGAGTATGGGAAAGGGAATTTCAGTGATATGAATTCCAAAGCGTGTTAGTATATTTTATAAGAAAGACAAAAAGGTATTCATCAACACCACCAATCTCCATCATCAGTCACAGGCAACCAAGAATTGAGCACTCAGCCCATCTTCTGAACTGCCTGAACCTCTTGAGATGAGAAGAACAAACCAAACCTTCCCTGTCCTGCTCTAGGTTACTCTAATGGAGCTTCCCAGATTCTCCTCTCCAATAAGATGGAGTCCCTGAGAGGAGTCCTCTCAGGGACTCCATCTTATTTTAAAGCTGTCTTACTAGCACTTTTGGACTTTTCTGTTTCAGATGCTCAAACAAGAGATGGGGCAGGGGCAGGGTTTTGGGTTAAATGGGCTGGAGGTGAAATTGGCCCCCTAAGGTGTTGAGGAGACTTGGGGTGAAGATCGTTAGGGTGTAGGTCAGAGCCAGGGCCATTGCGTGCACAGAAATGTGTCACAGAGCAGCCAGTAGGCACCAAAATCCAGCCAAAGCTCTGCCATGAGAGCTGGGTAGTGGCAGGGGTGACAACAGTGGCCACCCTGGTAAGGTTAAGGTCAGACTTGGTTTAGTCTAAGCTGTCAGAGTGTGTTCATCATTTTTCTTACCTTTCCAATAGTGACCCTATTCCAAAGGCCTTGTTTCTTGTGCCATAGAAGAAATTAAAGTATAGCATGTGCAGAACTCCTTAAGATCCTCCCCAGACTGCAGAATGACATGTATCTTTACTCAGTTTCAATACATAGGGGGAAAATGTGTCCTCATTCATCCATGCAACAAATAAAGACAGAAAGAATCTAAAGGACCACTTCTGTGCCAAACGCCGCCTTCACCGGGAGTGCAATCTGGTGTTAGAATGCACGATGCAAAGTACTTTGACCAGAAATTTATGACGCCATAAGAACCAGGGGAGGGCGTCAACCCAACCCCGAAGAATCACAGGAAGCTTTCCAAGAAGTTGGCATTTATGCCACATCCTGAAGGCAACAGTGCAGTGATCCAGACACAGGATGGAAAAGGAAGTCAGTCCAACCAGAAGGCAAGACTCGTGTGGGGACTTATGATCAGTTCCGTGAGGGTGCAAGGGAAGGAGAAGAGAAGGATGAGCTGAAAAGGCAACCAGGGCCTATTTTATGGAGCGTGTTATATAGAGAATGATGATATAATTTATCTTCCAAACAGGGATGTTTTGACCATGGCGGAGGAGTATTAAAAATAGTTAATTAGGCCAGGCTCAGTGACTCACGCCTGTAATCCCAGCACTTTGGGAGGCCGAGGCGGGCGGATCACGAGGTCAGGAGATCGAGACCATCCTGGCTAACACAGTGAAACCCCGTCTCTACTTTAAAAAATGCAAAAAATTAGCCGGGCGTTGCGGCGGGCGCCTGTAGTCCCAGCTACTCGGGAGGCTGAGGCAGGAGAATGGCGTGAACCCGGGAGGCGGAACTTGCAATGAGCCGAGATTGTGCCACCGCACTAGAGCCTGGGCGAGAGAGGGAGACTCCGTCTCAAAAAAAAAAAAAGAAAAGTTAATGATTTATATTCATTCTATATAAATATTGTTATGTATTTGTTTACCAATGAACTAGTCAATAGATCTATAAAACAGCTGTATTTAAAACTATTTTTTAAGCTAAAATAGCAAAAATTCTGGACAAATGCCAAACTGAACAGGATACCAGTACAGCAGATACAAACTGGGACCATCCCGGGCAAACCAAAAATGTGGTCACCCTAGTTACATGCTACATCAAAGGATGTAATCTCTGTCCTAAAAGCAATAGGCAGACATTCAAGAGCATTAAACTGGGAGAAATAATATGAGAGGACTTGGGCTGATCAGATTAGGTGACATAAATAGTTATGAGAATTAGTTTTGTGAGTCACATTGGTTTGTGGGTCAGTTCTGGCTCCATCACTTCCCAATTTGAGGACCATTTGCTAACAGTATTACAACACTTACTAAGGTCCAGTGCTCTTCTGAGTGCTTGCATATATTAATGTATTTAACCCTCTCAATAACTTTGTGAGGTCAGTACTATTATTATCCTCATTTTTTTTTTTTTTTTTAAGACGTAGTCTCACACTGTCGCCCGGGCTGGAGTGCAGTGGTGCCATCTTGGCTCACTGCAACCTCCACCTCCCAGGTTCAAGCAAATCTCCTTGCCTCAGCCTCCCAAGTAGCTGGGATTACAGGCACCTGCCACCACACCCAGCTTATTATCCCCATTTTACAGATGAGGAAATTAAGCCACGGAGTGACTAAATAACTTTCCCAAGATTACACAGCTGATAAATGGTGAAATTCAAACCCAGAGAGTCTGGTTCTAGCTGTGCTGTTAATCTCTACACTATACTGGTTCTCTTGGACAATTTATTTAACTTCTTTTATTATGGCTTAATTTTCTCATCTTTAATAAGGTAATAATACATATACATAACAATACACAAGGATTTCCTGAGATATTATCTGAGAAGTAAGCCCTGAATTCATGTTATTGTGTGACCGATGTTTGATAATAAATTTGAATAGTGAGAGACAAATTGTATCAAAGAGCCCTTGAATTTTTATTTTTTTTATATTTCTTTTTTTTTTTTCTTGCTCTGTCACCCAGGCTGGAGTGCTGGAGTGCAGTGACACAATCTTGGCTCACTGCAGCCTCCACCTCCCGGGTTCAAGCAATTCCCCTGCCTCAGCCTCCCTAGTAGCTGGCACTACAGGTTCAGACCACGATGCCTGACTAATTTTTGTATTTTTAGTAGAGATGGGGTTTCACCATGTTGGCCAGGCTGATTTCAAACTCCTGCTCAAGTGATCCTCCCAGCTCGGCCTCCCAAAGTGCTAGGATTACAGGTATGAGCCACTGCGCCTGGCTGAGCCCTGGAATTTTGAAGGACATTTATCTTCACATTAATGGATGATAAAATTGCAGTTTTTAATGTCAATGCTATATTAATAAAGAGGAAAAGTTATATGCATATACCAATAAGTGGATGTAATCAGCCATTGACCACACACAGGTAGTCATCTATAAATGACATATATATTTATTTCTATTTTTAGACTATCTTTATGTTTGAACATTAATTGGCTTTCATTTGTAAAATAAATAGCTATTCCTGCAATTCATCCATAAAATTAAGTAGGTTAGAAATTTATGGTCTGGTTGCTCTGCCTGTGGAGTAACCATTCTTTATTCCTTTACTTTCTTAATAAACTTGCTTTCACCTTACCAAAAAAAAGACTAGGCACAGTGGCTCACACCTGTAATCGCAGCACTTTGGGAGGCCAAGGTGGGCAGATCACCTGAGATCAGGAGTTTGAGACCAGCCTGACCAACATGAAGAAACCCTGTCTCTACTAAAAATACAAAATTACCCGGGCGTGGTGGTGCATGCCTGTCATCCCAGCTACTTGGGACGCTGAGACAGGAGAATGGCTTGAACCCGGGAGGCGGAGGTTGCAGTGAGCCGAGATTGCACCATTGCACTCCAGCCTGGGCAACAAGAGTGATACTCCGTCTCAAAAGAGAAAGAAATTTATGGTCTTTTTTACTAGGGCCAATTCTGATTTTGGTGACCCACTAGTATCCAAAAGCAAATTGTAAATTGGCTTTTTGATACTGGCAGGACACCAAAATCAGAACATCTGAAATTTCAAAGCCTCAATCAAATTCCATTTCAAGCTAAAACATACTATGTTTCAAGTAGCATGAAAATCACTCAAGATGAATACCAGTTTGGTCCAAATATTGGAAACCCTGTGCCTTCAGAAACAAAGAAAAAAAAAACAAAGAGCTCAGCAAAACATGGAAGGGCTTAGGAGAAAGGAGCAGATATATTAATGCAGACACTCTGTTCGGGCTCTTTCCATTGTGGAATTTAAATTAGCACCATTAGAAATGAGACTTGAAAGAGAATAGCTATATTAATTAAAATATCCTGCCAGATAGCAACAAGCAACAAACTGTATATAAGGCTTTGTGATTTTCTGATGGACCCATTGCTTGCTTCTTGAAACTGTAGACACCTGGCCTGGTGAAATTCAATTTGCTACTGAGCACAGATACCCAGAACCAGGTGTAGATGATGCCATAATGGAGGGGTTCACACAACCCAGGGGAATGGCCAGAGAGGCTCTGTGGAGGGGATGATGCTTAATCTTGAAGGCTGAGAGCTGACTGGGCTAATGAGTCAAGGAAGTACATTCTAGAAATAAATACAAACAGGAGAAAGCCTGGTACTTTCAGGACTTTGCACCTGGTACAGAGGTGATGTGTCAAAGGGGAAGAGAAGAGACCAGAGAAGCTGCAGAAGTCAAACTGTGTCTGCAGAAACAATCCCTTCTGCTTCTTATGACATCATCAGCACCTGTTAATTGTAACACTGCTCCAGGTAGAGTTAAAATTCCATGCATGCGTCATCTCTTAAGTTACCCATCTGTGGAATATAGCATGATGTAATTACGTGGTTATGTTTTTAAAAGTAAGTAAGTGTCATCTAGAAAGAAATGTGACTTGGCTTGCGACCTGGGTATGTTCTTGAATTTCTCTTAGTGGATTCACGACTTTTCTGTTTCCAGGATTGGAGAATAATTATCTGTAACGTGAAATGATCTACATTTATTCTGAAAATTCACCTGTCAGAACAAGCCTATCTATACCTTTTCTCTCTGAACAAAGAGCTTCCAAATGACCCAAGAAAAAGATTTCCTTTTTTGAGCCGAAGACAGGCAGAAACCAGGAGACACATGGAAAATTTAAGTTCTAATGTCAAATAAGTTTAACTTTCTACTTTGATATAACTTTACATTTACAGAAAGATTGCAAGAATAACTTCAAGAACTGTTACCCCATTTGCTTTATTGTTTTTTCTTGTTCTTTCACTCACTTTCTCCACATATACACACACCTTTTATTCTGAATCATTTGCAAGTAATTTGCAAACATCGTTCTCCTTTATATATAAATGCTTTAGGAGGTATTTCCTAAGAACAAAAACATTCTCTTATATAACTGTTAGGCATTTATCAAAATCAAGCAATTTAACATTGTTGCAATGCAGTTGTCAAATCCACATTTCATGTTCAAATGTTAACAATTGTCCCAATAATGTCATATTCATCCTTTTTGCTTTTCTGGCCTGGGATTCAATCCAGAATCACACATTGCAGGAAACTCACCTCTTTCGAGCATCCTTTTATCTGGAACAGTTCCTCAACTTCTCATTATCAGTCATGATATTTTAAAGAGTACATGCCAGTTATTTTGTAAAATGTCCCTCTATTGGGGTTTGTCTGACGTTTCGTCAGGATTGAACTGAAGCTGTGGATTTTTGTCAGGAATACCACATATTGTGATGTTGGGATATCTTATCAGGAGCTGCATGACATCTTGGTGGTATTACCTTTGATTGCTTGGCAAAGGTGGAGTTTGCTAGGTGAAGCCACTATAATATTTTTCTTTTTTAATTAATAGGTAATTCATCTACTAGCTTTTAAGGCATTCATGATTCCATGATTCATTTCTGCCTGAATCATTTGTTGTTACCATGATGGCTGCAAATGATGATTTCTCCCACTCTGTAATTCCTCTTGCTTGGTGTTTTGTTTTGTTTTGTTTTGTTTTGTTTTTTTGTGAGACAGGGTCTTGCTCTGTCACCCAGGCTGGAGCACAGTGGTGCAATCTTGGTTCATTGCAGCCTTGACCTCCCAGGCTCAAGGGATCCTGCCACCTCAGCCTCCCAAGTAACTGGGATTACAGGCACATGCCACCACCCTCAGCTAATTTAAAAACAAAAAAAAATTTTCAGAGACAAGGTCTCACTCTATTGCCCAGGCTAGTCTCAAACTCCTGGGCTCAAGCGATTCTCCCAGCTCTCAATCTCCCGAAGTGCTGGATTACAGGCATGAGCCACCATGCCTGGCTCCTCCTGCATTCCTTAGGTAGCATTGTACTGTAAAGAAGAGATTTCCCTGCCAGATGTGGAGGCTCACACCTGTAATCTCAGCACTTTGGAAGGCTGAGGTGGGAGGAATACGTGCTTGAGCTCAGAAGTTCAAGACCGGCCTGAGCGGCATAGCAAGACCTCATCTCTACTAAAAATACAACATGTAAAAAATTAGCTGGGCATAGTCCCAGCACCTGTAGTCCCAGTTACTCAGAGGCAGAGGTTGCAGTGAGCTGAGATAGCACCACTACATTCCAATCTGGGTGACAGAGTCAGACCCTATTTCAAAAATATAAAAGAAGAGATTTTCCTCCTCTCCTGTGTATTTATTTCTATCAGTATGAACTCAGATTCTCAGTTTATTCCATGGATATTCTCTTGCTATCATTTATTTTGATGATGAAAGTGTCTTAGATTTGGCCACTGGTGTCCCTGCATCTGAGTTCCGTGTACTTTTGAAGCATCCTCATCATTTTTTGACTACCTCATTGCTTTCTGGCCTAAAGGCCTGTTCCAGGTTCATCTTGCATTTTTGCCACTCCACATCTGGAAGCAGCCATTTCTCCAAAGGGCCCTAGTTCCTTTTAAAGGGGAATGGCATTTGAACACCATAATCTGGGTCTGAGGTGTATAAAATTGCTGCTGAGGTGTCTTGGCATATAGATCCTTTTGCTGGATAGAGCTAAGACACACACGTGCATCTATCAACATCTATTCCTTTTTATTTTATTTTATTTTATTTTAGAGATAGAGTTTTGCTCTGTCTGCCAAGCTAAAGTGCAGGGGCATGATCTTGGCTCACTGCAACCTCCATCTCCTGGGTTCAAACAATTCTCCTTCCTCCCCTCCTGAGTAGCTGGGATTATAGGCACCTGCCACCATGCCCAGCTAATTTTTGTATTTTTAGTAGAGACAGGGTTTCACCATGTTGGCCAGGCTAGTCTTGAACTCCTGACTTCAGGTGATCCGCCCACCTCAGCCTTCCAGAGTGCTAGGATTATAGGCATGAGCCACTGTGCCCAGCCTCAACATCTATTTTTGTACCTACAGATATGTAGAGATATGTCTAACTGAGTGAACTAATATTTCCAATATAATGTTACCCTGCTCCTAATTTCAATTAAAATGCTTTTAGGGTTTCTCTATTAAATAAGAGGCAAGCTTTAGGACTAAGTTATATATAGTTTTATCGTGCTAAGGAAATAGCCATCGGTCCTTCTTTTTTAGTGCTTTTATCTTTAATGAATGTTGAATTTGTCAAAAAGCATTTTTTAGCATCTATGAAGATGATCAGATAATTATTATCTTTAGATCTGTTAAATTATTATTGTATATTATATTAATAGATTTGGTAAGAATGAATCATTTCATTCCTGAAATACATTCCACTGGGTCATTGTGTGTTGCTTTCGTAATTTTGAATTCTGTTCACTAATATTTTAAGATTTTTGTATCATATTTTTAAAAGATACCAATCTGTGGTTTCATTTTTGTTTTTACCGGCATTATCTCTTACATATTATATTAGTTTCTTATTGCTGCTGTAATAAATTACCACTGTTCCTTTAAAACGACACAAATTTATTCTCATGTTTCTAGAGGTCAGAAATTCGAAATGAATCTTACTAGGCTGAAATCTTCTGGAGGCTCAAGGCAAGAATGTCCTTGCTTTTTTCAGTTTCTGGAGGCTGCCTGCATTCCTCATTCATGGTCTCTTCCACCATCTTCAAATACAAAAATGTAGCCAATCTTCAAATCAGTCTTTCCCCCAACCCACACCTTCATCTGTTTTCTGGGGTCACATCTTCTCTAACCCTCCTTCCTACCACCTCCCTTTCCCTTTATAAGGACTCTTGAGATCCCACTGGCCCCACCTGGATACTCCAGGATACTCCCATGCCCCAATCTCAGGATCTATGACTTAGTCACATTCGCAGAGTCCCTTTTGCCAGGTAAAGGAACTTGTCCATAGTTTCCAGGAATTTGGATGTGGACGTCTTTGCTGGGTGGAGTCCACTATTCTGCCTATCGCAGCTATCAGTGTTATCCTTTCTTCGTAAAAAGAGTTTGGAAGTCTTCTTGAGTTGTCTGCTCTAGAACAGTTTATCAGGATTCTCTCTTCATTGAAGATTTGGTAAACTTCTCCTGTGAAAGTATATAGACCTGATGCATCTTTGCAGAGTGGTTCTTTGGGCTTTCTTTTTCTTCTATGGAAACTGTTCTATTAAAGCCTTCTATCTATATTGGGTTGTTAAATCAAGTTTAGCCTAAAGCTGCTTCCTCACATATTTTAAGTTCAGCCTAAAGGTTTCTCTGTACATCGTGAACTATAACCTAAATAGAGTTGCATACAGACTGTAGCCTACTCTTGTGCCCATCACTGAGTTTTGGCCCATCAAAGGTGGCCAACTGTTCAAACTCTGTTCAAATAAGGCAAATGCTGAGATGTAACCAATCTGGTTGCTTCTGTACCTCATTTTTGTTTTCTGTCCATTGCTTTTCTTTTTCTGTCCATAAATCTTTTTCCACCACACAGCTGCGTTGGAGTCTCTGAGCCTACTCTGGCTTGGGAGGCTATCAGATTTGCAAATCGTTCTTTGCTCAATTAAACACTGTCAAACTTAATTCAGCTAAAGTTTTTCTTTGAACAGCATCAATTTGGGCAAACTATTTTCCTGTGCAACTATGTTTCATCTAGGTTTTCAAATTTGTTCTCATTGAGGTCTGCAAAGTTGTCTCTTGTTTTTGTTTTTAAGACGGGATTTCCCTCTGTCACCCAGGCTGGAGTATAGTAGCAATCGTGGCTCACTGCAGCCTCAGCCTCCTGGGTTCCAGCGATCCTCCCACCTCAGCCTTCTGAGTAGCTGGGGCTATAGGCGTGTGCCACCACACTCAGCTAATTTTTAAATTTTTATTAGAGGTGAGTTCTTGCTATGGTGCCCAGGCTGCTGTTAAACTCCTGGGCTCATGCAATCCTCCCATCTCAGCCTCCCAAAGTGCTGGGATTACAGGCATGAGCCACATCTCTTGTGTTTTTAATTCTGTATATTTCAACGATTTTTAAAATATTTACCAGTTTATAAGAAATGCAAATCAATAGCCAGATGAAGAGGAACATAGGCTAAGGTCCAGAAGGGTCCCAAACGTAGAAGCTTCTGTCCTTGAGTTTGAAGTGTGCTGCCTTCACAGCATGTGGTTGCATTCACCAACTGGAAATCTCTCTGAACTCTGTTATTGTTTAAGGTTTTAACAAGGTTCCATTACATAAGCATGATTGATTGCATCATTGACCAGCTGTAGTTAACTCAATCTCCAGGCCGCTGTCTGCTCCCCAGAGGTCGGGAGGTGGGACTGAGAGTCCCAACTCTCTAATCATGTGGAGATCTTTCTGATGATCAGCCTAGCTCCCAACCTAGAGCTGTCTAGGGAACCCTAGCCATCTCCTCAGCATATAAAAGACACTCTTATCTCCCTGGAGATTGCAAGGGCATTAGGATCTCTGTGAACTGGGGGTACATCAAATATATCTTTCTTATTATGCCCTAGTCCCCTGGCCATGAACCCTTAGTGAGAAGATTATAAAAGCCAAAATATACTGGCACATTCCTAGAATTCCATTCAGCCATCAAAAATTAGTCCAGTCCATCATTCTGTCATATGAAAATACCTCCTAGGGCAAGGCCACTCAGGTTTGCCAGCTTCTGTTGAATCTTGCCAGGAGTGGCTTAGCAATATATGACCTCACCCTTTTAGGAGTCTGGTATAATGGAGCTAAGAGACAATGTCATCTCCTGTTCTGAGCCCTTTTTGAGCTGTTAATGTAATATTGGATTTCTCTCATGACTCATGACATAACCCAATTATTCACTCCTTCAGCCTCAGTTACGGTTCCTCCATCTCTCCATTTATGACCAAACTTTTCCACCTTTGGAAGAGACATTAGATTCATCCATTGTGCCGCTCGAGACTTCAGGCAGTAATACTAGTCTAGTATTATTACTAGACTACCAGTAATAGTCTAGCAAGTACCTCTTGCTCAGTCTGCTTCCATTCAAGTTGAGGTGCTGTGCAGAAGACTTGCATCATCACACCAGCATCATCCCCTGCCCCTCTCCTCTTATCCCCCTGCAAAGCAGAGAAATCTGTCCAGTGGGGGACCCTCCCTTAGCCCTCTCATGTTGGGTGTGAAGGTATGTAAGCCAACCTTCAATGCTTTTGTCTCCCCCCAATTTTAGACAGCAAATATTTTAACTGCCCATTCCTTCTTACTCTTATGGAATTGTTATTCTAAGGATAATGTGCACCATTATACGTCCATTTGATGTGAACTATCTTTGCTCACTTTTGGACACGGTGGGCTATAAAATGTGTCCTTTGATCTGAAGAAATATAACTTGGTGGTCCAAATTAGTACAATATTTTCTGTTCCTATCCTGTAATAATATTTTCAGCATTTGCGTCTACCACTGGGTCTACAAAGCCCAGCCTGGGGTAAGTGTCTATTTCTGTTAGGACCCTGGTCTAGCCCCTCAGGGCTACTAGCATTGGTTGCTCCCATGTAATCCACTTACCAGCTATGCGTGGGGTGCCTACCCCAGGGGAATCTGGCCCATAGACATCTGCAGTCTCTGGCTCTCTTTTTGGCATTATATGTCTGAGAGTGCAAGAGGAATAAGTCTAGGCTTAGCCCGTCTCTACATGGCTGCAACACCACCCCCCATGCCCACTCATTTTATGAGCCCCAGTGGCTACCACAAGGGAACACACCAAAAGCTCCACTTGATGGTTCCAGTAATATTCCAATACATATTCTTATTTATTCTTGCTGTATTTGATCTGCCTTGGACTGATATCAGCTATTGTGTTTCTATATATTTCTCATTGCATCTTCTATTATTTCTTCTTTATCAAGATAGTTGCTCTTTTCTTTTTCCTTCAGAACTTAGTAAGGTTTGCATTTTGGTCATTGTCTTTGTACTTATACATTGTTAATGCCCTTAATCCCTGTTTTGTATTTTTTCATTTATTTATTTATTTACTTATTTATTTATTGGTATTTTTAACAGAGATGGGGTTTCACCATGTTGGCGAGGCTGGTCTCGAACTCCTGACCTCAAGTGATTCACCCGCCTCGGCCTCCCCAAAGTACTGGGATTAGAGGCATGAGGCACCATGCCTGGCCTGAATTCCTGTTATCTTATTTAACCTTTCATTATCTCATTATTCAGTTTTTAATGGCCTTCTTTCACTCCCAACTATTACCTGAATCATACTCAATGAGCTTATTCTTTTTGGTCTGTGCTCCCTCTCACATTTTTCGTTGCATTATTTCTAGCGTGTCCTATAAAATCCATATCTTATTTTTTCACTCTTCTTTTACCTTTATTTTTATCCTAGATCTGATAAATCTATTAAATGTGCACCCTCTATATTTTTGCTTCAGTTTCCCTAGTGATTTCTTGGCTGAACGAGTCACATCCTCTGGAAGATTGCTGAAGAAGAGCTGATGTGCACAGTACCCCCTGCGTTCTTATGTGTTTCAAACTGTTCCTCCATAGCCTTGATACTTGAAGGAGAGCTGGACTGGACATGAGATGCTAGGTTCATATTTTAATTTCTGATTTCAGATGGCTTTTCCATCCTCAGATGCTTGATTTAGGACATTTAATTCACACAGCACTGGTGTGTTGTGGTTTTCTGCACTTTATTTCACCAGAGGCATTTTCTTAAGTTGGT
Organism: Piliocolobus tephrosceles; assembly: GCF_002776525.5. Lineage (NCBI taxonomy): Eukaryota > Metazoa > Chordata > Mammalia > Primates > Cercopithecidae > Piliocolobus > Piliocolobus tephrosceles. Next base: position 70,623,764 of record NC_045440.1, read on the forward strand.
TTTTTAAATTCTTGTTTTCCACTTTATTTTTGTTGTTGTTTATTTTATTTTTTTAAGTTGTGGGATACATGTACAGGATGTTACATAGGTAAATGTGTACCATGGTGGTTTGCTGCACCTATCAACCCATCACCTAGGTATTAAGCCCACCATCCATTAGCTATTTTCCCTGATGCTCTCTTTCTCCCGACAACCCTACAACAGGCCCCAGTGTTATAGAGTTCCCCTTCCTGTGTCCGTGTGTTCTCAATGTTCAGCTCCCACTTATAAGTGAGAACATGCAGTGTTTGGTTTTTTGTTCTTGTGTTAGTTTGCTGAAGATAATGGCTTCCAGCTTCATCCATGTCCCTGCAAAGGAAATGATCTCATTCCTTTTTATGGCTGCATAGTATTCCAACGTGTATGGGTACCACATTTTCTTTATCCAGTCTATCATTGATGGGCATTTGGGTTGATTCCATGTCTTTGCTATTGTGAACAGTGCTGCAATGAACATATGTGTGCAGGTGTCTTTATAACAGAATGATTTATATTCCTTTGAGTGTATACTCAGTAATGGGATTGCTGGGTCAAATGGTATTTCTGGTTCCAAATCTTTGAGGAATCACCACACTGTCTTCCACAGTGGTTGAACTAATTTACACTCCCACCAACAGCGTGAAAGCCTCCCTATTTCTCCACAACCTTGCCAGCATCTGTTGTTTCTTGACTTTTTAATAGTCACCATTCTGACTGGCATGAGATGGTATCTCATTGTTCTTTATTTTATAGTAATTTGATATAGATTTAGGTTGCTTTTATTTCATGGATTTATAGTATTTACAAGCCTCCTAGTGTAACAGAATTCTTTTCTGTGACTGTAACTAAGTATACTCTCTCTTTACCTTTTTATTTTATTATTATTTGGGAATGAAAGTGAGAGAAGTTGTGTGTCTTCCGACTTTTCTTATCTCTTTTTTCTTGCAGGACCTGAAATTTCCCACCTTTTGCTTCCTCTTTGTTTTACCACCCAGTTTCCAAAGGGCGTTTCTCCCTTCTCTCTTTCTTTGTATCCTTTTCTGCCTGAAGCAATGCCTTCCAGACTGCCACCTTGAATCGTGCACAGGCACAAGGCTGGAACTTAGGGGTCCCATTCTCATTATCAGTGCTGTGACTCACCAGGAATCTTTACAGTATTTTATGCAAAAGATTTGACATTCTTTCCACTAAGGCCTTCAATCAATCTTTGACTCCATTGACACTTCCCTCTTCTCTCTTCCATACTGTTTTCCCAGGGCTTGTGGCCACAGCGTGACATTCAGCTCTGCTGAGATTTGGTGTTATCATTTTTTACTTACAGGTGATCTGAAGATTGTAGGATTCTCTATCTTCTAGCTACACCGAGGTTGTGGGTTTGGTGTAGTTTTGCTTATTCTTCTTGCTGGTCTGTGTGGCTTTATGGGTGGTCATTGCACTCATCTAGGCCACCTCTTTCCAAAGGGTACTTAGGCACAACTAGAGAACAAGCGTCGTTTTCTGCAGGGCTACAGTCATCCTGGAGATGCAGAAAGATCTGAGAGAAAGAAAGCTGGTGCCTTCTTTGCATATGAGAAAGCCATTCGGTTAGCTGAGGCACACATTTATCTAGGACATAGAACTTTCAGGGCAGAAACAACAATCAAAGAAATAAATCCGGGCATTTGATTTGAAGAACTCAATTGCATTCAGATTTGCATTTATACTGAGTGTCAGGGAATATAAAATAAAAATATCATACTAAGCATTGCCTATTACATTCAAATACTTTCAAATTTGTCATTCACCCAGCAACCTTATAAGTAGTGATGATTTTATCATACAATTATTTCTACACTTTACAGATGAGGGAGCAAGACTCAGAGGGACTCACTCACATGCTCTTCTGGTTACAAAGTTGATTTGAGTGGGGCCAGGAGTGAAGCCCAAATCCCCAGGCTGAAAAGACAGTGCCATTTTCAGCACCATGTTTAGTCACAGATGTTTTCACGAATGTGATCTTCCCCCGCCCCCAATTTTCTGTTGTTTAATCACTTGTAACCTAAGGCCACTCTGTGATAACAAATGACTAGGGGAAAATGCTTTTGAGTGTCATATTTTTCATTGATTAACTCTGGAAAAGCAATGTAAGTTGCTTGTCCAGATAAGTAGAAAATCTTTTCTCCACTAATGATTCACTTTCTTCTCTCTTTTCACAGAGGACAGTTATGGGATGGATGGGAAGGTTAATCAGCCCCGTCTCACTGCAGACATCAACTGGCAAGGCCTAGAAGAGCTACACAGTGTGAATGAAAACATCTATGAGTACAGACAAAACTACAGACTTAGTCTGGTGGACTGGACTAATTACTTGAAGGATGTAGATAGAGTATTTGCACTGCTGAAGAGTCACTATGAGCAAAAGAAAACAAATAAGACTCAAACTGCTCAAAGTGATGGGTTCCTGGGTGTCTCTGCTGAGCGCTCTGCGTCAGTGGAGATGGCCTCTGCTGACTCAGATGAAGACCCAAGGCATACGGTTGGGAAAACACCTCATTTGACCTTGCCAGCCGACCTTCGAACCCTGCATTTGAACCGACCAACATTAAGTCCAGAGAGTAAACCTGAATGGGACAACGACATTCCAGAAGTTAATCGTTTGAATTCTGAACACTGGAGAAAAACTGAAAAATGGATGGGACATGAAGGGACCAATCATCTGGAAACCAATTTCAGTGGCGATGGCATGACAGAGCTAGAGCTGAGGCCCAGCCCCAGGCTGCAGCCCATTCGCAGGCACCCGAAAGAACTTCCCCAGGATGGTGGTCTTGGAGAGGATATTTTTGAAGATCAGCTGTATCTTCCTGTGCGTTCCGATGGAATTTCAGTTCATCAGATGTTCACCATGGCCACTGCAGAACACCCAAGTAATTCCAGCACAGTGGGGAAGATGTTGACCAAGGTGGAGAAGAATCACGAAAAGGAGAAGTCACAGCACCTAGAAGGCAGCGCCTCCTCTTCACTCTCCTCTGATTAGATGAAATTGTTACCTTCCCCTAAACACAGTATTTCTTTTTAACTTTTTTATTTGTAAACTAATAAAGTTAATCCTAGCCACCAACATTCCAAGCTACCCTGAGTACCTTTGTGCAGTAGAAGCTGGTGAGCGTGTGAGCGAGCAGTGTGCACACGGAGACTCATCGCTATAATTTACTATCTGCCAAGAGTAGAAAGAAAGGCTGGGGATATTTTGGTTGGTTTGGTTTTGATTTCTTACTTGTTTGTTTGTTTTATACTGAAACAGTATTATCTTTTGAATATCGTAAGGACATAAGTATATACGTGTTATCCAGTCAAGATGGCTAGTATGGTGCCTTTCCGAGTGTCTAAAACTTGACACCCCTGGTAAATCTTTCAACACACTTCCACTGCCTGCGTAATGAAGTTTTGATTCATTTTTAACCACTGGAATTTTTCAATGCCATCATTTTCAGTTCGATGATTTTGCACTTTGAGATTAAAATGCCATGTCTATTTGATTAGTCTTATTTTTTATTTGTACAGGCTTCTCAGTCTCACTGTTGGCTGTCATTGTGACAAAGTCAAATAAACCCCCAAGGATGACACACAGTATGGATCACATATTGTTTGACATTAAACTTTTGCCAGAAAATGTTGCATGTGTTTTACCTCGACTTGCTAAAATCGATTAGCAGAAAGGCATGGCTAATAACGTTGGTGGTGAAAATAAATAAATAAGTAAACAAAATGAAGATTGCCTGCTCTCTCTGTGCCTAGCCTCAAAGCGTTCATCATACATCATACCTTTAAGATTGCTATATTTTGGGTTATTTTCTTGACAGGAGAAAAAGATCTAAAGACCTTTTATTTTCATCTTTATTTGGTTTTCTTGGCATGGCTAAGAAGCTTAAATGTTGACAAAATATGGTTAGCTTTGAATTTACACCAGGAACTTCTCAATAAAATAAAATCATGAATGTGCTACAATTTCAACATACCACAAGGGAAGTTAATTTCTTAACCCTGTGTTTTATGATTATTTGTAAGGCCTTCACCAAGTTCTGATATCGTTTAAAGACATAATTCAAAATTGCTTTTGAAAATCTGTATTCTTGAAAATATTCTTGTTGTGTATTAGATTTTTAAATACCAGCTAAAGGATTACCTCACTGAGTCATCAGTACCCTCCTATTCCTACTCACCTTCCCAAGAAGCTGTGTTTTTGCTTACCTTAAGAGAGGTTTTCTTCTTATTTTTAGATAATTCAAATGCTTAGATAAATTTTGTTTTCTTTAAGTGTTTATGGTAAACTCTTTGAAAGAAAATTTAATATGTTATAGCTGAATCTTTTTGGTAACTTTAAATCTTTATCATAGACTCTGTACATATGTTCAAATTAGCTGCTTACCTGATGTGTGTATCATCAGTGGGATGACAGAACAAACATATTTATGATCATGAATGATGTGCTTTGTAAAAAGATTTCAAGTTATTAGGAAGCATACTGTGTTTTTTAATCATGTATAATATTCCGTGATACTTTTATAGAACAATTCTGGCTTCAGGAAAGCCTAGAAGCAGTATTTCTTCAAATAAAAGGTGTTTAAACTTTTTCTGTTTCAGAGAAATGAACTTAACCAAGTTTTTGTGGTACACCCATTCCTTGCAAGTAAAATTGAGTCCTGATCTCTATTTATATGATTGAATATTAGCCAAACTTATAAAACTGAGCTGAAGTCGGTGTGTTACAGAACAGATTAATGACTTCACCATGAATTTACCTCATTGCTGTCTTGGGGGAGGCAGCAGAGGCAGCACTGAGGTAGCTTTCCCGGCAGGCAACCTAGACGGTCACAAAGGCCCAGCACTCGGTTTAATGCTCTGATGTCACCACCTTGAAATTCTTAATAATTTTTTAACAAGAGGCCCTACATTTTCATTTTCCACAGGGGCCCTGCAAATTAGGTCCGGGCAGAACCAAAAATGGTTCTGGGCAGTAAAATGGAATTTTTCAAAACCAAGGGAACAGACTCACCGAACGCAGTGTGGGTTCTTCAGGAACCATGAACTTGGGTGGAAACTTAAACGCCTTTCACGATCTCAAGTTTTCTGATACACAAATTCCATATGCTTCCTTCTGTCTGTTCCAAATCTCCTGAAGAAGTTTAGCCTTCAGGTTGAGGGGCTAAAAATCTGTGAAATGTCTAGAGATCAGAAGGTTACAAGAAAAGAAGAAGAAGAAAAAAGAAAGCACAGGGTCGGGGACCTACCGATCCAACCCTTGGATAATAGAGGAAACCAAGTTTTCATCAAGAGAACAGAGCCTAAGTTAATAGCATTGTCGTCCAAAGGTGCGTCTTGGTGCCTTGCTCCTTGTTCCCTTCTGTAAAATGTACCTGAGTCAAATATTACCATCCTGGAGAAAAATTCATTTTCCATTCAATAGCTGCATATGGAGTACCTACTACGTGGCAAGGACATGAGAGAGACTGCATGCATATCTCCCAGAGCTGTTTATTGTTTCTTGAAAGGCCCTTAGAGATTGGCTGCCCACCTAGCCTCATTTGATCTGCGAGGAAGCTGAGGCTCAGAAGAGCCAAGTGACTTCCCTAGACGTAAAAGAGGAAGAGATCTCTCAGAGGCCAGGCCTCTCCACCTTCTCCATGTAAACTCATATGCATATATACCAGTGTGTGTGAGGCACACAAGCATGCACCCCCCCCCCCCCCCACACACACACACACATTTACCAGAACGGGGAAGAGAGGGCATCCTGGGGCCCCATCTGCAAGGACTAGTGGAAAGGACTATGAACATGAAACTCAGCAAGACCCAAGTTAACTTCAAATGCTACTTTTTACTGTTTCTGTTAGCTTGGAAAAGTCACACAAACCTCTCTAAAACAGCTTTCTCGACTGTAAAATAAGACATTTGGGTCAAGGATGGCAAATACATAGCATGTGTGACTTCTTTTCCCAAAATATCCCCAGGAAGACATTGCTAATCCAATGGGATGCTCATCCATTAAGCTAGAGCGTTTGTGGCCTTACGGGCCTTCTCAACACAGCCAACTACTTCTCCAGCCAGCTCTGCTGTTGAATAAGCATTGGCGTGCGAGATGAAAACCAGTGGTCCCTACCCAAATGAGATGATTTCTGAGACCCTCCCAGCCTTTAAAAAATAACCAAACAAACCTGTGATCGGCAGCATGTGCAGTTCTTTGGTTCAGAGACAAGAAAGGAATACTTTACATTCCATCCCTTTGCCAAATATGTCTCAGTATGTTGGCTTTTTTTTTTTTTAAGTATTTTAAATACTTATTTTTCAGAGCTCTTTTAAAACCCTCCTTTCCCCAAATTAGTCCAATTCTGCTTGATATTTCTGAAATGTATTTAACAGAAAACCAAGATCTTCAGTTGATAATTAAAGTAAGTATTCATCAGGGCAATTAATACCTGACTATGCCCTACCAGCTGGAGCTTTTACGCCCCCAGGATTCATAGAAGCTGCTGTGAAAGCTGCCTTAGTCCCCAAGCCCCTTTCCCACCACCTGCCTCTCCCAGCTCCTGGCACATTCCCACACTCACTGCCTGGGGAGTCTTCCACCGCCTTGGCTCAGATCTCAGCCTCCTGCTCAGAAGCCTTCAATGCTTTCTAATGCCCGCCGTGTTCTGGACTCTAAGGCACAAGAAGCCCCAGCCTCCCACCCAGCTCCTGCTCCCACTCCCGCTCCTGCTGCGGCTCCCGCCCCGCCTCACCAGTCTCTCAGCTGCTCCTGGGTTAGGGCTGCCTTCCCAGGCCAGAACTTTCACTTCTTATCTCCCCTCCTGTTTACAATATCTACCCCCAGCCCCACCTCAACCAGGAGAAATCTTGTCCATCCTTTAATTCCCATATCAGTTCGAAATTTAGCTTTTCCTTTTGTGTACACTTTCCTGGACTCATCGACCCCTGGAACTACTATCTCCGCTACTTGACACTCTCCCCCCAGTAAGAAAATGCTGATGTTGTACCAAGTCTGCGGCCAATGGAAGAACAATCACTGGCCACACTTATCACCTCCCCCTTCCCCACTGCTGACCAAGAAACTGACCCTCATGTGACCATCGTTGGTTGTGGTCTAGTTAACTCACCTTTCCTTCAGTGGTGCTGTTGACACTGAGCACGTTGCCAGCACAGTACCTTGGGCCTTGTAGTGACCCCACAGCTGTGTGAAGTAAATGTAGAGAATGACTTTTAAAAATCAAATTTTCTCTGTTGAGACTACAGAATCCCTGACCCCTCATGTTGGGGGAAGCACTACAGAAAGATAGGGGACAAAGGAATCCTCACTACCTCACTCTTCAGCTGGCGAAGGTATTGCTTTCTTTCGCCCTCTTCCGAGACTCAGGTCCAGAATCTGCATCCACCACCAACCTCCCCATTCCTTCCCCGACGTTTCCCCACTTTCCAGCCCCAACAGGGCGGATGACTCAGAACTGGAAAGGAACCAACCCAACCTCTAGTAAGTTTCAGCAGGAGAGGGGCCATGGACCGACCCTGCCTCCCTCATCTGTTTCCCCGTCACTAAGAGCATCACCCCGTCAAGCCCAGGAACCAGAAGACACGAGATTAGCATGTGTTTTCCAAAATGACCACTAGGTGGCAGTCTAGTTCAACTAAAGATATCTTTGCTTGGCTCCAGGACCTACTTCTGATTTATGTTTGTATTTTTGCTTACTTCTGATTTATGTTTGTATTTTAAATTGGAACTGCCTCAAACTTTGACGTTTGAATTCGAAAGTGAGCACTGAATATCGATCTCCCTGCTTTCCAAAGTCTTTGTGCAATTAAAAATGTTTTTTTAGCTCCCATACCCTAAAGCAACAGAGGCCATCTCTGCCTAGCTGGCAATTTTGCAAAGAAGAGAGGAACTGTATGCTTTTTAACAGCTCTTAAAACACTAAGATTGTACCAAGTCTTGTGCTAAAGCAAGGAAGACAAGTGACCATGTTCAAAACCTTTCCCTCTCCTCATTTCTTAAACAGAAACGTTTTCTGATGTGCCTATTTAAAAAGCCCAGTACCAAACACAGATCTACCTATATGCTGAAAGTGTGGGAAATTTAAGAAATTTAGCAGAAATCCTTTTGTCTAACTATGCACACATAATTGAGCAGAAGATGGTAGATTCAGGCAGGGGTTACTACTTGCTCTTTGCCTAAAAGGCTGCCTTGGTGAATGCAGAAAGCCACGGGGGGAAGTCAGCACTGACACCTAGATCCGCCCCCTCAATAACTCATGTAGTTTAGACCACTGCTGCCCTTTAGGTGAGCAGTGGGATGAGGGAATGAAAAGTGGAAATCAGTTATGCTGCTTCCCACCTACAAAGTGCTCAAGGCAGGATTCTAAATACACCCACGTTGTGCTTCAGTCCGTAAGTTATGACTCCCTTACCTCCTTCCACCACTCACCCCAAAGTTTTAGATGCCACTGTGTTTAGAAAACTCCACTGTCAGGAGAGGCCTCCAGATCCAGGGTTTTTTTTTTTTTTTCTCCCTAAGTGGATCTGAGCTCAAGTTCTTCTTCTTTTTAACTTAACTTTTAAGTTCAGGAGTATGTGTGCAGGTTTCTTACTCTTGTCTCAGAGCAGTGGCTTCTGGGCCACTTTAGCAATGAATGATTAGTTTGCTATTCAGTAGCAAACTAGGAGATAGGAGGAAGGGAGCTTTTCAGTGCTTTGTTGACCAAGTTTTGATATTCACGCCTTTGGAAATTATTCCGGTTTTTGGAATAATGAGTTGGACTTCTTTGGAAATTATTCTTAACCTATCAAAGTCAATCATGTGGCAAAGAATTATACCCACTGAATTCTTACCATTTACTCCTCTGTATTTTCAGGATCTCAGGCTGTTAGGCAGAGCCATGAGACTAGTTAGGGCCAACGAAATGGGAGAATAGACACATGGCACTTGCAGGCTGAGAAAGGGAAAAGCTCTTTTGCCATTCTCTGGGCATTTCCTTTCTTTGCCCCAGCAACCAAGATTAACCCTAAAAGTTCCAGATGGTGTCACTTCAAGATGGTGGAGCCTCTGTCAGCCTGGATCCCTGAAAGACTATGTGGAACAGAGCCTTAATAGATATGTAAGTGAATGAGAAACAGACCTGTGTGTTAGGAAGCCATTGAGATTTGAGGGTTAATGTGTTATTTAAGTATAATTTAACAAATCACATTCAAGGTACATAGCTCTGTGTTCTGAAAGTCTGTTTTGAATACATAAGTGATGAATTACTTAAAATTATTATCTTTGGAGACTCAATAAAAAAACATGCTATGGCTCTTAAAACTATACTCCTAGAACTTTACATGTAGAACATTCTGCTTCAAGGTAGAGTTAACAGTTAGGTATGGAGTTAATTTTGTAGGAGGGGTGGACAATTGCATCGATCTCATTGCTTCATCTCTTCAAACAACAAAGTTCTAGAAACAATTTCATTTCAGTCCAACACACTTTATTCATTTTTAACTTTTTTCTTAATTTTCAATAATCAAGTATTCAAGATGCTGTAAACCAAGATTTATTAGTACATCGACAATAGATTTCATTAAACACATGGAAATTATACAACTTTTAAATTACCCTAAGAAGTCTCCAAATAAATATCATTTTAAAAATCACAAAATCAAACTTCTTTATGCAACAATGCAAAACAGCCTTTCATCACAAACACACTTCTACACAAACACACACACACACAGAGAGAGAGAGAACACACGCTCCACTAAGAACCTAATGCAAGTTTAGTTGACACAGTATTACATTTCCTTAAACAAAAGAGTCAGAGCCTGACCTGCCTGTTTCATGATTCTAAATTAACATTTGGGGTCTGGGGTAGAGGCATGTATTTTAAGAAAAATGCCCATTATTTGGTACTACTCTTACCAGTTATCAATTACCAATTGCCAGTAATTGGTACTAGTCTTGCCAATGATTCTTATTTTTCATTTCTAGATAGAAACTTTAAACCTCTTTTGTTCACCCCTTTGGTTTAATGTGTCCCTGCAATTACTTTAGTTTTCAATAATATTTTCTCCTTCAATTTTAACATGTAATGATAGGATACCAGAAAAGATAACACCTTCAAAACGCCAATGTTAAAAATACCTTACATGGGTGTAAGCTTTTTGGAGAAGAAATAAGAAAAGATAATCTGAAATATTTTTTCTACCTCTCTCTGAAATTATTTTTAGCATCTGGTTATTCTTGCTAAAATAAATATCAAAAGCACTGAGTATTCCATAGAAAAGTATTCCCCCTTACACACTTTGTTTTTGCAGCATAGAGTTCATGGAGTTACTGTTGAAATAAGAGTAATGGATGCTTGTTTTCTGGAAAATTCTTCAGATTTCCAAAGAAAAAGTACATGCAGTCCCTTAGCAGTGAAATGCTATGAATTCAGTGCCGCTTTTTAATGGTGAACATGCATCATTAAACACTTTTTAGCACCAAAGCGTTTTTTTTTTTTTTAATGTTGCAAAAGCAAACACCTAGGGAGGGTTTTGTTTCTTTTGGTTTTTTGTTTTGTTTTGTTGTGTCGTATTTGACCCTTCCTAGAGCTGAGTAAAAATGAAGTCTTTAAAATAAAACCTCCTCAAACATACACAGATCTGATTCTAATGCAACAAGAAGTTTGGGACAGATACAACCAGCAGCATCCCAAAAGATGAAGAAGAGAAAAAGACAAAAAGATAAAGTACACGAGGCAACTACCTGTGCCTGCCAGCCAGGGCACTCTCTTACTGTGGAAGAGAAAACGCAAATGTGTGGAAAGGCTACCTACTGGTCTGTATGACAGAGAACTAGCAAACCTGCAGTTTAGGCAGTTCTGGGATTATACAGTATTTTGGCATCTATCTGCTACTTAGAATACTCAGTATGCACCTACATATCGATCGTTATATTCATGTGCCGTGCCATCTCTGATGTTTTAAGTACATACACAATCGCAAAATATAATTGGCTACCACTTGAGGCTTGGGCTTGCCTCCTGCTCCTGGGTGCACTAGGGAATTCCCACCAGTGCTTCAGCTCCATCCAAACTCTAAAGCTTCTCCGTGGTAAATGCACGGTTTCTATAAAACAGGGCCAAAAAGAAACTTTCTGGCTCCAAGTCCACCAAAGAACGAAGCTGGAATTGTGGACTGAAGAAGAATTTTCTTGGTGGTTGGTGAACATGGAGGACTGCCATGACATCCATGAGGCCTTACTCCAGGTAACTCCCCCTTCTCTGAAGGCTGACATTTCCAAGTGCATGCAACTAAAGGTAACAATGTCACAGTGACTAAAGGGAACAATCGGGATCAGTGGTTTGATATGTATTTTGTGTGTGTTCATTTAAAACCCTTATTAGGAATCTTAAAACTCATATTCATCAAAAAACTAATGGAAATGTTAATATTCTGAACAAGGAAAATTTAAAAAATCATACACCTGAAATCCCTAAAGCTCAGATTCAACAAATCTGAACTACCTTTCTTCATAATGTTTCATTTCAGAACTCTGCTGAGACCTGATGTTAACACGAAGACTGAATTTGTTCTGTATTAAATACGAACTATAAATAAATATTTGAGGTATGTTATGACAAATAACTTTAATATAGCATTTAGCTAAATAAATGTAAATTTACCTTGAAAATCTAGTTAAACATTAAATCGTGATATTTCCTACAGATGTTTCCACAGTTTTTCTTTTTTTTATTTACAGAAAAAAAACCTCTCTACTCTTCAGAAACGGTAAAATATCAAAAAATTGAAATGCTTTAACCTTGCGATTTTGTAGTCACACCTTGCCTTTGTTAACCAAAAGCTATTGTATGCATTGTGTAGTGTAAAAAATGAATAATGGAGTGAGAGAAATCTATGTCTGAATCCTGACTTTGCCATTCTGTACAAACCTAAATGAGTTCTTTTATGTTTTTTAAAAAATAATAAAATCAGTCGGGCATGTGGCTTATGCCTGTAATCCCAGCACTTTGGGAGGCTGAGACGGGTGGATCACTTGAGGTCAGGAGTTCAAGACCAGCCTGGTCAACATGGTGAAACTCTCTCTCTATTAAAAACAGAAAAAAAATAGCTGGGTATGGTGGCACACACCTGTAATCCCAGTTCCTCAGGAGGCTGAAACAGGAGAATCACTTGAACCCAGGAGGCGGAAGTTGCAGTGAGCCGAGATTATGCCACTGCACTCCAGCCTGGGTGACAGTGCAAGACTCTGTCTCAAAAAAAAAAAAAAAAAAAAAAAAAAGAATCAAAGCTTTGCAAGGTAATTAAGAGGATCAAAATGAATGATGATATATATTAAGTGCTTGACAAAATGCTCTACAAATCTTCAACACTCAACAAATGCTAAATTGTTTCCTCTCTGTTCCTCCTTTCTCTCCATCCCCAACACCTTGATTCTGAATTACTTTTGAATATTTTCAAGAATTAAATCCACCTGTAAAGAATAAGGACTTAATGCTAATGAAAATAACCAAAGAATGTGCTCCAACCACCCATCTTACCTCCTGGGAGTTTCTAAATTAATAGGATGAACGCAAGGATATTGTATTTGCATATTAAAGCTAAATAATATATGAATTTACAGTTTATAAAGGAACAAAATGACCTTTTCCAAAACAAGTAATTTGAAGCCTAAGGTCATGGAGAGTCTTCATTAAAACTTCTAATAGGAGCTGTGACTATAAAGTAATGTGATTAATTTATTAAGAAACATATAAGACCCTATATATACAATTAAATGGTATCATCTACAAAATAGTCACTTCAGTTGGCTATGTAATATTCCAATGATGCTACCATAGCCCCAAGTATTTTTTGAACAACTCTTAATTGGTACATATTCCAAAGCTTGATTTTCTCATGATTTTTACTACTTAGTCTACATTCACCAACAACGCGTTAATGAAATACCTGCTATTAACAAGGAGCAGATACTTAAGGAAGTACAATATTAACACTGTGGTGCACATTTCAGGCCCATTTCTTTGAGTTCTGGCCTAATCATCCCAAAGGATGTTATGGAGTGGCAGATGGCAGTCAGGTAAAATGCCACCTGAAGATACCTGGCACCTGGTCAGTGATCGCCAAACTGGATGACTGTTCAAGGCAGCAAATGGAGTAAGGGGGCTCTCTAACTACCCTGTGCTGAGTCCAGCAATCTTAGCTACCAGAAAAAGTGCCAATCCCACCAAAATTCTCTCAATGCAGTATCTTAATGATCAGAGGAAAATTAAGAAAACACCACACCTCTCCAACCTACATATATTTAACTCCCACACCGAAGGAAACTTTCTCCTTTAAAGGATCAAAGCTCTCCCACAGAGGGTAAAGGGGAACCGTGAGGCCCCAGAGGAGACACTACGTCAATCAGCAAGGTTTTCTGAATCAGCAAGATTTTTTGAACACTTCCAATATATGCCACATTGGCCATAGTTTGACAATTACCGGTGCAATTACAGTCTTAACCAAGCAAGAATCCTCACTTCCCCAAGAGCCAAGCCCAAGAGCCAGAGGGAAGTCCTGAGCCCCTGAGACCACTAGCTCCACCCCTTGTAGACATTGTTCAGTCTAACAGTGTTAACGCAAACTGCACGCAACCAAGAGAACAGCTTGATCGATGTCATTCTTAGGAAGAGCGGGAAACAGCCTTATGCCCAGGAGTATTTGCACAATTCCACCTGTGCAGTCAAGCAAGGATGGAGAGCAGAAGCCTGAATCATGGAACAGTCTGTCAGTCACATCTCTTCTGGGGATGAGGGTAAACCAGAAGAGAAAAACATTTCCCTAATCAGCCCTCCATGACCATAGGCTCCTTGGCAGAAAAAGTTCACAATTATATCAGCATTTGGCCCTTACACTACCTTGCAGCCAGAACCCATGAGCTAACTTGCTATCAATTCGTTAGCGGCGTCAGGAAGCATCTATCTTAAGAGCCATGTAAAAAGCATTCTGTATGATGCTTACGTCAAAGTGATGTGCTGGGAGGTACTGAAAAGAATGATGGATAATGAACCCAAAGTGCATTTAGGAACAGAAAAATCTTCTCTCAGAATCACTGCCAGAAACTTACAGTAAGAGAGAATCAAAGGGTAGTGTAAAATGATTCCAACTCTGATAAGGTAGGGTTCAATAGAATGGACTGATTTATTTTACATAATTTTCAACAATTACTTAAGATCATATTCTGTTCCAGAACACAGATCTCCCTCCTCCTGTATTCAAAGTGATTTTCATATCTCAGGCACAGATTTCCTGATATAAGTACTCATTTTCAGGAACAACCACAGCAATTTTCCGTCCAGAAAAAAAGAAAACCACACAGATTTGCCAGTGCTTTCAAGATATAACTAAAATACTCAGGTGGGACTTTTCCCAGTGACTTTGTGGGCCCGTAGAGCTAAAGAAAATTTCTGCAACAATTTTCTTGGATGAGAAAGCTGTCATTTTCTTTCCTTATTATGCATTTCAAATTACAGTTTCTAGCCATATTGTTTAGCACACTAGTTTTAAAGCCCCTTACAAAAGAATACTGGAGTTGATATTTAAGCTATCAGATTTATGATTCAGCAGCCTCTTTATCTTAGGATGGGGCAGGCAGGCTAAAAGAGAATGTGTCCTCTGACCTGAAGTTCCTTCTATCACACTATGCCTATGGTTCCTTTGAAGCATCTGACAAATTCTACCTGATTTACAACTCTGCTATGGCTTAAAATGCTATTAACAGTACTGGATGGAAAGTTCAGCTTCCTCTTTTCAGAAACATATCTGCTTTATTCTGTGAAAGTAAACGTAACATGCTGCACATACATTTTTCCAATCAAATTGCATAGTTGAGACAAATTCATTTGTGCTTTGTAGCAGAACTCACAGTAGGTGTTCACATCTAAAAACTTTGATTTGGAAATGCCAAGTCCTGGGCAAGCTCACCTTTGTGTGGAGTGTTAGTTAATGATATGCACCGCCATTCCCCTTCCCATGATTTTGTTAACCGTGTACCTCAGCCTATACCGTAGGGGAGCATGAGCTTTAAATTAACACAACGGAAACGGGAACAAATCTAGCTGAACGTCTCCTTCTTGGAGAGAAGCGGGGAAAGGCTCTCAGTCTTGTTGAGGTATCCAGCCCTCAATGAATAGCGGCTGTGTTTCTGAGTTTTGTTGGTTTGAGGACTGTGTCTGTAGAGGTTAAAAAAAGAAATAAAGAAAAGAAGGCACGGTTGTTTCTCAAGTCGCCATTTTCAACTCAACCAACAAAACTAAATTCTTCCATTTTCAAGCTTCAGGAGGGCGGCTCCAGGGCAACTGGGCTCTCTTCCAGCCCCGGGTCCGCAGCGGAACTTATTGCTTCTGGGAAGGGCCCCGGGTAGGTCTGTGCTGCGCACTGGATCCCTTTTTGCAGACCAGTCTCTTCGTGGAATTCTCCCTGGGTGCTGAAAGCTGGGCAAGATCTAGTCCGGGCACTGTCGGGGTGGCCCACTCTCTCACTCACGGTGCTCAGGGGGAATTCTCTCCACCTCCGCCTCTGGAGTCCATCCTCCTTGTATTTTATGGAGTACCAGGCCAGAAAAATAAAAATAAAGCCAACGAATTTGAGGCCGGCCGCCAAACCAAAATACACAAAACGAAACGACGTCACGTTGTACTCCCAGCAAGAACCCTGCACGCCACACTCCTGTTGCCAGAGCATGCAGGTGGTGTCAATGACTGCTCCAAAGTAGATTGGAGTAGGAATGTATGCTAGAGAGGGAAAGAAGAAAATAGGAAGACTTAGCACGTCTTACAAGGGAGAACAGATTTGTAAATTAGCAAGGTACTCGTGTGCTCTAAAACTAGTTGATGGGTGAGATTTTCTTATGTTACCAGATTTTTTTTAAAGACACATCACATTTTATCACAATATATTTATCATAAAAGCATTCGCTATTTGATAAACATTTAAAATCGAGTTTGCCACCCAGAATGCACTGTTGCTTTTTACGATCAAATCAACATGTTGTACACTTTAAGTAGATAAAATTTTATTTGTCAATTATACCTCAATAAAGCTGAAAACAGGGATATTGCTAAAAATACAATTAGAGAATCCTTTTAAACCTAAAAATTGGATTTTGTCATTAAGTATTCAACAGGCTACACTAGAATCCTTTATTGCCCACCGAAATTCAGTACACTTAGTTCTTGTGGGTTGGGCACTAGTCTTTGGATGCAGGAAGAATACGAGAAAAGCAGCATCTCCTGTGAGTCAAACACCACATAAAATGGCAACTTTATAAAAGCACTTATAAATTCAAGAAATTATATATATAAAGGAACTTTATTATGGCATAAATTTCATCTTTGAAGTTTATGAAACATCTGAGATGAATAGTAGCTTTGTCATCTAGGCTATGATATAGACATTTCCTTAATTCAATGAGAAAAAAAAGTCTGCCTAGTACATAGACTCCTTTATCACATGCTACTCCCTTTGCCAAAATGTTCCCCCAACTCATTCACCTTGCAAATATCTATGCTCCCTTTAAATTCCTGACTTACTCAGATGCCATCATATTCTCACTGCATTTTGTATCTACCTCCATTTTATTAACTATCACATAGTATTTTAAATGTTTGCAAATCTGTCACTCCATAAGCTTCTTCAAGGCAGAGGCCATGCCTTTTATTCTTTGCATCCCAAAGACCTCAGTAAAAATTTACAGAAGATAGGAGAGAGGAGGGAGGAAGGAATAAAAGAGAGAAAGAAGGAAGGGAGCCAGGAAGACAGAAAGGAAGGCAGAGAGGATAGGTGGGCTGATAATCCAGGAAGCTGTGAGTGATACATTTTCAATAAGTTGTTTTTATTTAAATTAAAGTCTATTGGTTTAATTTTAATATTATTAAAGTTTGGTTTTTTTTTTAACTCCTTTTCTGCTTCGGAATTTGGGGGGAAATGAAAACTGGCTTGTTGGCCCAACTAGACTTTTTCACAATCCATAGAAGTTAAAATAAAGTTGAATTAAATAACAAATGCCTGAAATGTTCTCCCTCCACTTATTCTTGATGCTGTGGCATACACGTGTGGACTCACCTTTACCTCTAAATCGTATCAAATTACCCCAACTCCATGGCATCAGAGAGGGGCAAAGCAAAAAAAAGAAATTACCTTTTTCTGGCCAGGCATAGTGACTCACATCTGTAATCCCAGAACTTTGGGAGGCCAAAGCAGGTGGATCACCTGAGGTCAAGAGCTGAAGACCAGCCCGGCCAACATAGTGAAAACCCATCTCTACTAAAAAAAAAAAAAAAAAAAAAAAAAAAAAGCAAAAATTAGCCAAGCATGGTGGCAAATGCCTGTAATCCCAGTTACTTGGGAGGCTGAGGCAGGAGAAACACTTGAACCCTAGAGGCAGAGGTTGCAGTGAGCTGAGATTGTGCCACTGCCCTCCAGCCTGGGCAACAGAGCAAGACTCTGTCTCAAAAAATATATATATATATGTGTGTGTGTGTGTGTGTGTGTGTGTGTGTGTGTGTGTGTGTATATATATATCTTTTCTTATTCAATTATCCCTTTGGTTAACAAATCTCCTTATTTCTAAATAATACTGTTTAACTTTTAACAAGAACTACAAGACAGATTTTTTTTTCTTTAAGACAGAGTTTTGCTCTTGTTGCCCAGGCTGGAGTGCAGTGGCTCTACCTTGGCTCACTGCAACCTCTACCTCCCAGGTTCAAGCAATTCTCCTGCCTCAGCCTCCTGAATAGTTGGGATTACAGGCACGCACCACCACACCCAGCTAATTTCTTTGTATTTTTAGTAGAGATAGGATTTCATCATGTTGGCCAGGCTGGTCTCGAACTCCTGACCTCAGGTGATCCACCCACCTCGGCCTCCCAAAGTGCAGGGATTAAAGCATGAGCCACTGCACCCAGCCTAAAGCAGACTTTTTCACTATATCTGAGTGTGTCAGGATTTCCTTTAAACAGCATGCTTTTTTAAAAATGGTACCCTCAAAGTCTTATTAGTACCAAAAAAAAAAAAAAAAACAAAACAAAACAAAAACAAGCCACTCATTACATGGAACTAGAAGCATTTTCCTCCTGGGGCTTATTGAATAGAGCTCATTTTTGGACTGGGCCATCAACAACAACATACGACAAATGGAGAATGCCAGGGGATTAGTGCTTTAGGGGATCAGAAGATGCCCTTTTTAAACATTACCTCTTCAAAACTGAAATAAGAAATTTGAATCAAAAGACAAAACAGTGTTTTGTCTTGTAGACAATAACACTGATTACTGAGGAGAAAATAACAGCTGAAGAAAATGACAGACTGCTACTTAAGAAAAAGAAATTATAAAAGGAAAAATAAGCTTGAAGACAAGGATATCAATTAAAAATACATTGAAATTGATCAAAGGAACATTGTATTTTACATGCTTATTTCCCATTGTCTCAAGAACTCACAGAGTGCTGTGGTGTTTGTAAAAATAAGACCTATATTCCTCCTGCACAAATGTACTCTGTGGTTTGTCACATGGACACAGCACTACTGAGCTTCTCTTTTTGATGAGTAAAGACTTATAAGGCAGTCCCTATATGTCACTTTGGGCACCTTTCTTTTCCTTTCTAAAGTTTTTTATTTTTCTCAGAAAACATGATAGGTATACTCTTTGTTTAGTCCAATAAAATTACTATAAAGAAGTAAGGAATTGAAAACTTCACAAATAAAGATCGATTTCTATTGCTTTCATAGTAAAAAGGCATAAAGGGGTCAGAATGCTAGGATTACAAATCCTTGACAAATTGCTTGATTTCCTATTTCTTACTGTGCAAAACGTTGGGGAATTTTGTCCAAGTTTATGTTCATAATGGAAAAGAAACTCACCTAACGCTGGTTTTGTTTTGTTTCATCAAACAACAGAACCTGTCAGCTTCTAGTTCAAATCAGAAAATAAGGAAGTTGTACCCTCACCACTAACCTGTAAAATCTTACTCATGGTAATAAATGACGTGACTTGCCATTTTTAAAGGACAGTGAAAATTTGCCATCTGCAAAGAGGAACTAAGAGGCACACTTGGAAATTCAGGGACGTACCAAGTGTTCGCAACAAAACAAACTGCATTCCCAGTGCAAAAGGTCTCTCCTCATCTTCTACGGACCTGCAGTGAAGGGAAAGAAGGAAATGTTTTTTTAAATAGTAGCCCCAAGAAAATGAATGTCAAATCAAGTCGGCTTTGTGCAGAGCCAGGGACTAAAGAGATACCATCCAAAATATTTAACTCACTATTATTTACTAACAATAGCCACATAAGATTGCTGGTGGCTAAATCACTGAATAAAGATCTTCCCAATGCAGACGCTAAAGAAACTCTGACTAACTCTGTTTCTACATAAATACTGGTGGAAGGTTAAAGGCTCTTGGCTGAAGAAGCTGAAAATGCCTCTAACTGAGCTTCCAAAATCAGATCCATTTTTTTTTTAATTATAGAATTTCATCCTAAATACTGCAGGGGTTTTTTGTTTTTGTTTTTGTTTTTTTTGCCTGTGTGCCTGCATCTTCCAGAGTGGTAGATGTGTACATTGAAAATAACTCCAATAATTCTTCCAAAACAGGAAGAAAAAAGAGTAACGAATAAAAGTATATTCAAAAAATGTGTAAGAAACAAGTCAAACATCAGAGGAAGCATAAACCCTCCAACCACGTCTTTTTTTCTTTTTTAAAAACTTACACTCCAAGTTATTCCCATGTGGCAGGAAGATTGGAGTCTACCGGTTTTGTAATTAGCAAAGATTAAAGGGTTCCTTTTCTGAAATGTTAGGTTAGAAGCCAGCTGGCTATTTGCCATGTATGAACACTAAAGGAAAAAGTAGCCTATGGGTTATTTAATATCTCTTGAGGAATTAAAGTGCAAAGAATGAGATTATTTGAGTAAATTTATGAATGATTCATATGTCTTTTTAAATGCTGCAGTACCTTATCCTCTCCATCGCATACCCATGAGAGTATGGTGTATAATGGGAACTTTCCCAAGACCAGTGCCCTTGTCACCTTTTCCCTAATTTCTTTATTTCTCATAGCAATTTGCAAAGTGCTGCACACAGGTTGTTATTCCATAAATATCTGCTGCTGGAAGAAATGAGTAAACAAACCAGTGGGCCTTTCATGCACCACTAGCTGGCTGTCAAGGAACAGCTTTGCTTGGAAATGCCTGATTCAGCACCCAGTGGGAAAGAAGCCAGAATACGCCTGGTGCAGCCCACTGCCCTTGCTAAGCAATGACATCTCAGCAGGCGCTTCCTGCAAGGTGCCCAGCATTGTGGCATCTGAGGAGCCTCGAGGAAGAGTAAGAACTGACTCCCTTTCTTCACTCCTTCCCTGCACTGCACCCCCTAATCCCCCTGAAGCTGCCCAGACCCATGGGTGTGCTCTTCTGGCTTCACCAGTTCCTTTGTCCACTGCAGTCCTTACTGCAAATATCAACACACCGATGTGAATGTATCTGTGGCAGGCCTCCATAACAACTGTTTCAGTACTGGCTGAGTGGTTAAGGTAAATATTAAAAGCCAGTGCCCTTACACAAACGCTGGAATGTAACAACAGCCCACCAAGAGTTTTGCCTAGGTCTTTCCCGGGACTTAAAGCATGACAAAACAATGAACGAATTCTTAAGAGGATCCATTTAGGATTAAACAAGTTTTATTGGGGGTCTGCAAAAACTCCCTAGGCCTCCACAAACAAGTTTATTGGGGGTCTGAAGGAACTCCCCAAACCTCCGTGATTTAGCAGGAGATAAAATAAGGGTAATCACCTCAGCACCTGGACCCATTTAGATTAAGTAAAGTTACTGAGGCTCCAGAAGAAGGTCTTCAAGATTCAGACCTTGGTTATAGGTTAAAAGAAATTAATCACTTATGTCTTTAAATGAATGCACACTTACACATAGATAGCTTAGAATGTATATAAGCTCTAATAAACTTCATAATTTTGAGTTGGTCTGGTGATCATTTCCAGGCCTTCTCCCTGTAACTGGTTACAGAAATAAAAACTCTCTTTCTCCCCAGTTCATCTGGATCTCATTATTGCACCGCAAAAAACAGCAGCCCAACCCTCATTCTGGCTCAGGAACATCAGTGCCAACATTTTTAATAGGACAAAAGTAGCTTCCGTGTTCTCTTATCAACAAAAAATCCAAACAAGACATGGCAAAGAAAGCACAGCCTGAAACACTTAAAAAAAAAGAAAAAGAGAGAGAGAGAAATCACATTCCCCAATATGCCCTTTTCTTGACTCAACTCTGAAATTTTGTATGATAGTGAAATTATTGAACTCAGCATTTCAAATTGCAAGCCCAGCATAAATCACCACCGATCCCGAAGGTAGTAACTATCCATAAGGTTGAAGATAATAGCCTTTGCTCTATACACGATTTAGCAACTTTCCCAAATTACTCCTGCCCTCCTCTGGGGTCCAGCTTCTCATAGCTAACAGAGTGATGACTTTCAACTGCTGAAGTTGAACCTCATAGGGCAGAGACTTCAGGAATCAAAAACATCAAAAGAAGTTTCGTTATACATTAAGAATATAACCCAACTGAATAAAAGAACCTTCCAAAGTATGGAATGTTACAACCTTCCTTTCCCTTCCCAATAGGGAAAAATCCCTCTTAAGTTCACCCGGCAAATATCTGAGCACCCTCCTGCACATGCTAATTTTGCTTTGCTCTATGATTTACCACATAAGCCCCTTCTCTGGATTATGTGCTCTGGAAATTCTAAGTACAGAACCCACCCCAGAAGTTGAATGCTCTTCTCACCTAAGTGTTACTATGATGGCCGATGGTTGGGCACAAGCTGTGATGAAGGTGACTATGAAAAGAAAAACTAAGAATGGGATAAGGGTATTGCAGGTCCGTTTACATTTCCCAGACACAGCATAGCCATTCTCATTGAGATAAGTCTTGACAATAACCACACGGAGCTGACTGCGCTGTCCCACGGTGGGCGGAGTGATCACTTGTCGACTTTGGACACAGGTGCATTCTGTATAATTCCGTATCTAAGTGAGCAAAATAAAGATCAGTTGTGTGCCCCTCAAAAGCTAATGGGGCATAGGAATATTAAGACAAAGTTAAGTAAAAGCACTCTAAAATAGCTCTAATATTTTTTAAAACAGAAAATATTTCATTGAAAGTAACTTCCTCATTGATAACAGTAAGGATCTCAAGTGTGTGTCTAACAGAACCAAAGTCTGCTGGTCAAAATGGTTTAAACCTAAACTTTCCTAAGAAGCTTTCAACATTCAATACCATTCACATTCTGCAGACTCATTTTTGTCAACATTATATTCTGCCTCAATTGCTGTTAACTCTTGGGCTCTCCAATTAGAGAAGCCCCTCAAAAACCAGAACCAAACCTTATTTTTCTTTGTGCTCACAGAGCACCTAGCACAACTCTGGGCACACAGTGGGCCCTAAAGTAAACATCTATTAAATGCAGAGAATTCATAATGCAACCGTGATGACTTCAGCACCAATAATAGTAAACATCTCATTGGTGTTCCATTTTCTTTTCTTTTTCAACTTTCATTTTAGATTCAGGGGGTACATGTGCAGGTTTGTTACGTGGGTCTATTGCGTGATGCTGAGGTTTGGTGTACAGATGATCCCATCACCCGTCATGAGCATAGTTCCCAACAGGTAGTTTTTCACACCTCCCTCCCCACCTCCCCCAGTAGTAAGTCTCCAGTGTCTATTGTTTCCCTCTTTGTGCCCGTGAGTACCCAATGTTTAGCTCCTACTTATAAGTGAGAACATGTAGTGTTTGGTTTTCTGTTCCTGCATTAATTCACTTAGGATAATGGCCTCCAGCTGCATCCATGTTGCTGCCAAGGTCATGATTTTATTCTCTTTTACGGCTGTGCAGTACTCCATGGTGTATATTATCACATTTTCTTTGTCAAATTCATCACTGACGAGCACCTAACTCGATTCCATGTCTTTACTTTTGTGTATAGTGCTGTGGTGAACATACAAGTGCATGTGTCTTTATGGTAGAATGATTTGTTTTCTTTTGGATACATACCCAGGAATGAGATTGCTGGGTTGAGTGGTCGTTTTGTTTTAAGTTCTTTGAGAAATCTCCGAACTGCTTTCCATAGTGGCTAAGTTAATGTACATTCTGGTGCTTCCATTTTAAACATCTTCTTAGTCCCTATAATTAGCTGGTGCCCTACTCCCTACAGAAGAGCAACCAGCTCCATGGATGGAACTTGACTGCCACAGCCCCCATCCAGTACTGCTCCTGGACTCTGACAGAGTCACACTAAATGGACATCAGCTGAGCTGGCCTTCATTGCAACCTTGAATACCTGAAGCAGTGGTAAGAATAAGTATGGAGATGGGGCACTGTTTGGCTGTCATGCTCAAAAGACTGCTGGCATTTTTTAATGGATGAGCACTCACTCTCAAGGAAGGACTTAGCCACCAGGAGAACAGATCTCACCCTTTCAACATGGTGACACAGTGGAGCTCACCAGTTATATGATGGGGAACAAACAACAGGAATTCTCAATTTATCATTGCAGTTTAAAACTCAGACATCAAAAACAATATCCCCAAAACATTCAATGGATGGTATAATCCCTTATCACCTGCACAGAACAAGCACATGCATTTTAACCTTTTAGTGAAAGCAACTTCCTACAATCTGTTCTTCACAAAGAATCAAACCGTGCTCAATAAGAAACTGAGTAGAGGCCAGGTGCTGTGGCTCAAGCCTATAATCCCAACACTTTGGGAGGCCAAGGCAGATGGATCACCTGAGGTTGGGAGTTCAAGACCAGCCTGACCAACATGGAGAAACCCCGTCTCTATTAAAAATACAAAATTAGCCAGGCATGGTGGCACATGCCTGTAATCCCAGCTATTAGGGAGGCTGAGGCAGGAGGATCGCTTGAACCTGGGAAGCGGAGGTTGCAGTGAGCTGAGATCACGCCATTGCACTCCAGCCTGGACAACAAGAGCGAAACTCCATCTCAAAAAAAAAGAAAAAAGAAAGAAAAAAGAAAGAAACTGAGTAAAATATGAAAACCTTCTCCCACAGTATCACAGCCCATTTATAATTTACAGGAAAGGGAATTCTCAAAATAGCCTATTCTTGAACTGTCAGAAATATCTTTACTTTGAAAGTTTTTTTTAAGCCTGAACTGAACTGATACTGTATGAAAAATGGCCATCGCCCATCTTCACAGACTCCAGTCAGGGGAGGTGCTATCCTATTCTCTTCTATCAGCACCAAATGTGGTCATCTTGACCTTCAAATCCATCACAAGGGCCCTGTCAGAGAAACAAATGACAGGCCTAGAGCTCAACCTTATCAAGTTTCACTGAGTTGGCGCAGAATGTAAAGTAGGAGAACGCTGATATGGAACCAAATCCCTGCCCCCAAATGTTCCAGTCATGCCTGGAAAATAAAATAATAGCAACGCATAACTTTCTTTCCTTGAGGTTTTCATCAGAGGTATTTTGTAAGTTACTTGGAGCCTCTTGAAAAGAAAGACTGAAGTCATTGTGGCTGCATATGAATTTCATCACATCTTTGTCACAGGATGTTGGGCTAACAGAAGAGGAACTTGTGAAATATACTCACCCCAGTGCTAAGATTACCACTATTAACACAGCCAGCCAGACAAGGGTTAAAGTATGTAATTCCATCTGATCCACAGACTGGCTCATACTCGTGTATTTTACAGCCACAATTAACGTTGCAGCTTCCTGTCAGATTCCTATGGGGCATGGTGAGAGAAGGTCTAAGAAAGAAGAGAAGCAGGTCATGAGCAACACTTACCAAAATAAAACTCATAGGAAAGGTCTTGAAATTAATAATTTGTCCATTTTAGAGAAAATATTCTTCCCATTGAATCAAAGCCTTGATACCCTAAGTAGCCACCCTCAACAATTATTTTTGTGACAAAACATAAAGAAAAATGTTTCAACTTTCTGGTACTACAGATTCAATGCTTTTTATCAGATTACTGCCCCACCTCAATTTCACCCTCCCTCTTGGTGCTATGAACCTGGTCTCAACATCCAGGATCTGCAATTCTAACCCTAATGTAATTACTCACCCTGTAGGCATCAGACTCTATATCTTAACAAATCTGCACCTCAGTTTCTTTATAAAATGGAGGAAATGCTTTTTAGTATTGAATCAATAGCATCACTGTGAGCACACGATCACAGTTAAAACCCATCTATCCCAGTTATTAATACACGTTCCTCTGACCAAAAACTTATATTCTAGAATAAATTATCAAAGAAAGGCATGAGATGCTAGAAAATCAAAATGAAGTATTTTCAAAGATGATTAGGAATCACATTGCTAGTTTGATTTAAACAACCAGAGAATAAAGATTAAGCAGTTCTTCACTCAGGATTGCCCAGGTGTGGATCCACAATCAAATATGGTGGGTTTCTTTTCTTGAGATCATGGTGTCTGATACAAAGAAATGATACCATATGAAAAGCTTGAAGAAAATAAATTCAGGCAACAAATATAGAGAGAAGGAAAGGCAGGTAAGGATATAGGCCTAGGAAGGAGAGTGTAAACAAACTGGTGGAAGAGCAGAGGAGCACGTGGGGGATCCACAGAAGCAGGAAAGGGGCTCTGTACTGCTCGTACCCAGTGACCATTTCTGCTTTTGTGACCACCAGTTTGGTGTATCACTGATGAAATGTTGTTCCCAAGACTATATGAGTTACCAGTGGCAGATCCTTCATCCAACCATCCATTTATCCATTATCTACCCATTCAACAAATATTTTGGAATATCTGTTATGTACCAGGTCTTATCTTTTTAAAAATAGATTTAGAGGGGGGAAGTACAATTTTGTAATATAGATATACTGTGTAGTAGTGAAGTTTGGGTTTTTAGTGAACCCATTACCTGACTAATGTACATTGTACTCAATAGGTAATTTCTCACCCCTCAACTCCCCTCCCTCACCACAAAGACTTTTTTTTTTTTTTTTTTTTTGAGGAGTCTCACTCTGTCACCCAGGCTGGAGAGCAGTGGCGTGATCTCCGCTCATTGCAAATTCTGCCTCCCAGGTTCAAGCAATTTGCCTGCCTCAGCCTCCCGAGTAGCTGTGCTTACAGGTGCCCGCCACCATGCCCGGCTAATTTTTGTATTTTTAGTAGAGACGGGGTTTCACCATGTTGGCCAGGCTGGTCTCGAACTTCTAACCTCATGATCCACCCACCTCGGCCTCCCAAAGTGCTAGGATTACAGGCGTGAGCCACTATGCCTGGCCAAGACTTATCTTTAATGACTATGCTAGTACCACTTATACAGTAGCATAGCCCATCACAACCATGTGTGTTAATCGGTGTTTGTTCAAAGGTTTGTTCAAAGGTTTTTTTCCTGTGGCTTCTTTTAAACTTTAATAATGAGTCCTTAAATTTTAATGGGGGAAATAAATTCAAAACAATATTAAAGTCTTATCAAGAAAGCCTTCTAACAAGGCAAATAAATTCTGTTTTTCATTCATGTCACTCCACAGAAAAAAAATTATCACAAGACTCTAATAATCATTACATTCACAAACTTCTAGTGTCATACCATTTTAAAGTGTGTATATACTTTAAAAAAGTATATTATAGACTAGTGAGTCTCCACTGGGTCAATTTTGCCCCCCCAGGGGACCTTTGGCAATGTTAGGAGACAATCTTGGTTCTCACAACTGAGGGAGTGCTACTGTCATCTAATGGGCCACTAGTTCCTGCTGAGGTAGGAGATCAGCAGGACCTGCTTTTCTGAGTCCTAGTCACAACCCTGCTGATCAAAACAGGGTGTAGCAAAGAAACTGACCAAAACCAGAAGGACCAAGATGGCAACCAAAGCGACCTCTAGTTGCCTTTATGGCTCATTATATGCTAATTATAATATATTTGCATGAGACACTCCCACCAGCACCATGGCAGTTTATAAATGATGCCACTGCAAATGGCTCAAAAGTTACCTTATATGGTTCTGGGAACTCTCTACCACATTTCCAGAAAGCTTGTGAATAACCTGCCCCTTATTTTGTACATAATTAAGAGTGGGTATAAATATAGCCAGCCAGCAATCCACAAGTGCTTCTCTGGGCCATTTTGCTATACATTGCTGCTCTGATAAACTTGCTTTCTTTCACTGTCAGCTTACTCTCGAATTCTTTCCTGTGCCAAGCCAAGAACTCCCCCGAGCTGAGACCCAATTTTGAGGTTTTGCCGGCATCACTACAACGCACCGGAAGGCCCCTACCACCTCCCATAATAAAGAATTATCTGGCCCAAATGTCAATAGTGCTGAGGATGAGATACCCTGTTCTAGACCAATTTTCACACTGTTCAAGGAGGCAAAAAGCTTTCCTGAGTTTGGGAAACAGGTACAGTCCCCGGTCACCTTTGGGTATGTTTGCTTTTCTTATGAGATCGTGGTGTCTGATACGAATAAATGCTACGAAATGAAAGGCTCTAAGAAAATCAATACATGCAACAAATATAAATAGCAATGAAAGGAAGCGGGCATTCCTGAAAAAGTTATTAGGAGAGAAGGTGATCATGGTACACACACAAAAAGCTGCTGACGTGGCTCATCCTTTACACTGTGCTGAAAATCATTTTTAAGAATAATGATGTTCTGTCTGATGGTCATTCACTCTCCAGAAAACAGACTGGATTCTAATAATAGCACCAATATTTAAACCTGAGTAACACTAAGCAGTCTCTCATTAGCCAGACGTGAACCCATCATGAGAGCACGAAATGCACAAGGACTACTTACTGAAGGCTGCACTCATCCTTGTGCAAAGGAGCTGTGCAGCTCCTTCCCAACAAACAAAAAGCATTTCTGGCAAGACATAAAATGCACAAGGGCTTCTTGCTGAAGGTAGTCCTCCAAATAAGAGGATTGTGTTAACTCAAGAATCAATGTAAGTGTTAATTCTGAGTGAGGCACGGGGCCTCGATAGCAAATACCTTATAACTGCATAGTCCACAATGTAAGCCTGAGAGTCACACATTACATCTTAATATAAAAATGATGGAATTACAGAGCTAGAGAGATGGAGGCATCTCTGAGATTATCTGGCAAACTTGCTAACTTTAAAGAACGGGAAACTGTAAGAGGTATCACGGCAAGCCTCACAATCACTGAGGCCTCAAGAAAACCAGCTCTGGGGAGACAGCAAAAAAGAAAACAAGAAGTAAAAACAACAACCTTGTTATCCAATCTTTGTTAAATCAATCACTCAGGGATCGATGCTTATGTAAAGTAATATATAACAGCAAGACAAACGATTGTTAAACATAATTCAAACTATTTCTGCCATAGGGTCATTACAGCTAAGTATGTAAGAACACAGTGGCCCTCAAAAACCACAACCACACCCCAGCAATTGTGTCCCATCACCCTGCCCCAAGACCTAAAGAACACTTGAACTTCCCCATCTAAACATACTTCTCCTACGTACTTCTACTGGTCTCTATAAACCAAAGAGAAGTCTCCTAACTTTCTTAAGGGACTTCTGACTCCTTTTGCGTTTTTCTCTATTAAAAGATGTGACAAGTAGAAATCCATACATACTATGTTCAAGCCATAAAAGAGCATGATTCCCACAGCACAGAGAGAGAACCTCTTTAGCAAAATGTACTAATAAACTAGAACAGTATCTTTCTTATAATTTCTGAATCTTCATCAATTTATCTCAGTGTTCAAGAAGACTTCAATGAGAATGTTTCTTTTCAACTCCACTTAAATATTTGGCTTCATATTAGAACACTTCCTTGGCTATACAGAGCTACACAACTTCAGGTTTACAAATATTATTGTCATCACCATAAGCATCATTATCATTTAAAACTAACATCAGCAGAACCCTATTTTTATTCCATGAATTGCACACTGAGATCTCAACATAAGTTGTCTCATTCATTGCACACTGAGATCTCAACATAAGTTGTCTCATTCATTCCTCATGAGAACTGTCATTATTATTGCCATGCTTCCATCTTTCAGACAAGGAAATTGAAGGTTTGAGGAGATAGGCACTGCCAAAGTCACACAAGTAGTAAGGGTCAGAAATGGATTTAAACCCGATTTTATCTTTCACCACAGCATGCATCTGTAAGCCCCAACACTGGCAGGGAAGCTTTGTGTAACTGTCCCTCGTTTTACTTCCTCTAGCGCAGGTCTTCTGGGTGGCTTATTTCGCTTTCTTCTTCCTGGAGAAAGCTCTAATGCAGCTTTTCTGGCGCTCTGCTTTCAGTGTTCTTGAGTGTGAGTCAGAAAGAGCTGGGTTCAATTTCATATCCACAATTCACAAGTGTTGTGAATTTCAGATTTTATATTTGTAAAACAGATATCAAAATGTCAGTACCACACAGTTGTTGTAGGGGATTAGGCGGGTGAATGTACGGCCAGTGTCCAGCATTGTGCCTGGGACGTAACACGCACTAAGATATTGGTGTGCTATCTTTCCACACTTAACAGAAGCATGAATGAATAGCAGTAACACAATCACAAACATGAGGAGTGCAAAAGGCTACTGTGACATTTTTCCTTTCAAAAAGGATAGTTTTTAATTTACTCCTACAGAGAATGGTGGGAAAAGAATTAGATGGAGATCTAGTTTCAGGCCTGCCATTTAGTAGCTATGTGACCTTGGGCCAAATCTTTTCATCTATGGCTATTAAATACCCCTCCTGACTACACAAAGGAGAGCAAGAATAATCAACAAAGCGCAGTGTGTGATAGCATATATGCTAGCATAGGTTTGGAAGAGGTCTATATTCAAGAAAGGTTGTGATTATTGTGTCTAATTGTTATTTTTATTATTAAAGCTCCTTTCAGCTTTGTAGACAACAAATTTAAACCAGGTATAACTTGAAACTTACATGTAATAACCCACAATGTGTACAAACTATCTCTTTAAGTCCAAAATCATTTCAAATAAAATAATGTGTCACTTATATGGCTTTTCAAAATATCTTTATTTATTATTAAAGTAATACATACTCATTGTAGAAATTTTTTAAAATACACAAAGACAAAAAGATTAAACGTATGCATAGTGCTACCACCCAGAGATATCCACTTTTAATGCTTTTAGTATATTTTGTTCTGGTCTTTTTTCAATGTACATATAGATTAACATTAATAACATATTGCTACCAAGATTGTATGTAAAGTTTTAAATTCTATTTTTCTCCTCCTAACATTACATTATATTATGTTATGTTAATATGTTAATAGAACATATTTTAACATATGTATAGTCATAATATAACATAATATAACATATGTTAATATAAGGGTATAGAAAGGTAAACTTGGTCCTAAGTTTGATAATACTCAGAGGCATTTTTGAAATAAAAACTTACCATGTTTTAAGATATATACCTTACAGGCTTCATGTTGATTTCTTTAGATCTTTGTTACAAAATTTCAAACTTGGCAGACAGAAAATTTGCTTATACTTTATATCCCCTTGATACTCCTAAAACGAAGTAAAACAAATGTTGTTTGTGTCTCCAAATAGAGCCAACTAAAGATGAACTCATATATTTACATCTAGAAATGAACTCTAAGCCTATCAATGAAAAGAGCTAGGATAATCCAAAAACATGTATATCTATGATCTTTTAAGCAAACTTCTTTTCCCTCTAATTCTCAGAAACTTCCGTTAAAATTAGTAATATCTATAATAAATGATTTTTAATGGTACTAAAATATTTAAACAATGGAGAAAAAACTCTTAAGCAGATTAAGCTACCCATGAGACACAGGCAAGGAGATGAATGGTTTGAATGATATAATTGGAGAATTTAGGAATGACCTGGCCAGAAACGCCAGTCACCTGGGAGGGCTGGTCCACTATCTAAAGACACCATGTTGTCCTATGGTAAAATCCAGTGTGGTGAGGAGGAAGCTGAGTTGTGCCTGTGGCAAAGGTCTGAATTAACAGACTGTATTTATTTAATTTCTACAGTCTGAATATGATGGGACAATAAAGCTATATTCAGAAAAGATACTTTAGGGAAATATTTTGGAGCTGGGTGGGACTGAGTGAATCATCCCATCCAACAGTCTCTGCTGAGAACAGAAAACTGAGAAAAATCTTCCTGGTCATTTGGTAGCTCAAGAAATTACCCTTGGAAAAGTTTCAGCTCAGTAGCTCAAGTCACCAAACCAGATAATATAATAGATTTTGCTTTAAGTTCAAAAAGATGGTAACTGATAAATGAAAGATAGTTGTAGACAGTAAGTAAATACTAAGTGATTTATCAGCACATAGCACTGGTTAAAAAGTCTTTACACGGACCTCAGACTTAACCCCATTTTGAAAAATTATTTGAAGAAAAGGCAGAGTGAGGGGCAATAACTCACATTACACAATGTATTTATGTAAAGCATCACTTAACCAAAGTTTCATGGTCAATGCCAGCTCTTTCGGGTCCAAGGTGATTAGGACACACCTGTGTGAAGTACAGTCTGGCAGCCACAGAGACGAAGCAAAACACATTTCTTAATTAAAACTGGAGGAAAATTGTGGGTGCTGGGAATGTAATTACTTGAGTTAGAAATGGGCCAGGATTTTGCTAGAGCTCTTAGGATCTTTCAAAATGAAAACTCATCAGATTTTTAAGTCTGAAGTTTCTATTTTATTTTATGAGGGTTAGAATACCTAATGTGAAATCTACCTCCTTAACAAAGTTTTAAGTGTACAATACAGTATTGTTGACTCTAGACATGATGTTGAACACCAGATCCCTAGAGCTTATTTACCTTGCTTGACTAAAACTGTGTGGCTCCTGATTAGTAATGACCCATTTCCCAATCCCCCTAGCCTTGATGACCACCATTCTAACTCTTTGAGTCTATGATTTTGACTCTTTTAGATACCTCATGTAAGTGAAATCTGTGACCAGCTTTTTTCACTCAGCATGATGTCCTCAAGGTTCATCCATGTTGTTGTATATTGCAGAATTTCCTTCTTTTTTAAGGCTGAATAGTGTTCCATTGTACATATATAGTCATGTGTCACTTAATGACAGGGACACATTCTGAGAAATACATCATCAGGTGATTTCGCCACTGTGTAAATGTTGTAGAATGCATTTATACAAACCTAAGTGGTCTAGCCTACTACACTCCTAGGCTCTACAGTATAGACTATTGCTCCCAGGCTACAAACCTGTACAGCGTGTTTGTGCACTGAATACTGTAGGCAATTATAACACAATGGCAAGGAGTTGTATGTCTAAACATAGGAAAGGTACAATAAAAATAAAGTATAAAAAATAAAAAATGATACACCCGTATAGGGCATTTATCACGAATGGAGCTTGCAGGACTAGAAGTTTCTCTGTGTGAGTGAGTGCATGGTGAGTGAGTGGTGAGTGAATGTGAAGGCCTAGGACATGACCGTGCACTGCTATGGTCTTCATAAACACTGTACACTTAGGCTACACTAAACCCATTAAAAATCGCTGTTCTTTCTTCAATAATAAATGAATCTTAGCTTACTATAATTTTTTTACTTTATACACTTTGTAATTATTTTTTAGCTTTTGATTCTTTTGTAATAGCACTTGGCTTAAAGCACACATTGAACTGTGGTACAAAAGTATTTTTTCTTCATATCCTTATTCTAAAAGCTATTTTTTTATTTTTTTTACTGTTTTAAACTTTTTGTTAAAAATTATGACACAAACACACACATTAGCCTACACCTACACAGGGTCAGGATCATCAGTATCACTGTCTTACACCCGCACCTCTTGTCCCAAGATCTTCAGGGTCCATAACATGCATGGAGCTGTCATCTCCTAAGAGAGCAATGCCTTCTTTTAGAATACCTTCTGAAGGACCTGCCAGAGGCTGTTTCCCAGTTGACTTTTTTAATACGTAGAAAGAGTATGCACTAAAATAATGATTAAAAGTATAGTATAGTAAATGCATAAACCAATAAAAAGAGATGCTTATTATCAAGTACTATGTACTCTACACAACTAGATGTGCTGTACTATTGCAGGACTGCCAGCACAGCAGGTTTCTTTATACTAGCATCACTCCAAACTTGTGAGCAATACATTGCACTTCGACCTTATGACTACAACATCATTAGGCAATAGGAATTTTTCAGCTCCATTGCAATCTTACGTGATGACCATTGTATATGTGGCCCATCGTTGACTGAAACGTTGTTACGTGATGCATGAACATACCACATTTTCTTTGTCCATTTACCTGTCTATAGACATTTTTTTCTCTTTATAAGTATATTTGAATTTTTTTTAATTATACTTTAAGTTCTAGGGTACATGTGCATAACGTGCAGGTTTGTTACATATGTATACTTGTGCCATGTTGGTGTGCTGCACCCATCAACTCGTCAGCACCCATCAATTCATCATTTATATCATGCAATCCCTCCCCCCTCCCCATTATAGGCCCCAGTGTGTGATGTTCCCCTTCTCGAGTCCAAGTGATCTCATTGTTCAGTTCCCACCTATGAGAGAGAACATGCAGTGTTTGGTTTTCTGTTCTTGTGATAGTTTGCTAAGAATGATGGTTTCCAGCTGCATCCATGTCCCTACAAAGGACGCAAACTCATATGAACAGACATTTCTCAAAAGAAGACATTCATACAGCCAACAGACACATGAAAAAATGCTCCTCATCACTGGCCATCAGAGAAATGCAAATCAAAACCACAATGAGATACCATCTCACACCAGTTAGAATGGCAATCATTAAAAAGTCAGGAAACAACAGGTGTTGGAGAGGATGTGGAGAAATAGGAACACTTTTACACTGTTGGTGGGATTGTAAACTAGTTCAACCATTATGGAAAACAGTATGGCGATTCCTCAAGGATCTAGAACTAGATGTACCATATGACCCAGCCATCCCACTACTGGGTATATACCCAAAGGATTATAAATCATGCTGCTATAAAGACACATGCACACTTATGTTTATTGCGGCACTATTCACAATAGCAAAGACTTGGAATCAACCCAAATGTCCATCTGTGACAGACTGGATTAAGAAAATGTGGCACATATACACCACGGAATACTACGCAGCTGTCTATAGACATTTAACTTGTTTCCATATCTTGGCTATCAAATCTGAATTTTCTAAGAAAACCACTAATAACACATCAGGTTCATTCTACAAAAAGACCGTGATTACGTTTTTGCTTCACAGGAAAAGCTCATTCTCCTAAAACATCCCAACTCCATCCCAGGCACTTAGGTGATTCACGAGTACTTGATACTAATAAAAGAAGGGTCAGTCATTAAGTCCTTTTAATGTTAGAAAATTCACCATGCCCGTAAACCTGAAGCCCTTCACATAAAATTTAATGAATAGAAATTACTTATATAGAATGCTTTCTTCTTTGTATTTTTTTCTTCTGTCAGAATAGTGTAATAATCAAAAGTATTGCAGCATTGCATCCAGAATCAAAGAAACTTAACTTCAAACCCTAGCTCAGCCATTTTCTAGCTGTGTGACTTCAAGCAAGTTATTTAACCTCTCTGAGACTTTATCCTCATTGAAATATCATTAAATAGTTAATATCAAGTGCTTACTATTTATGCATTTTATCCCATTTTATCCTCCCTATAACCCTAAGAGATAAGTACTATAATTGATCACATCTTAATGTTGAAGAAATTGAGGCACAGAAAGGTTAAAGAATTGGCCAAGTATCTTACTCAATCCTCACATCAATCCAGCTAGATAGATACTATCTGTAGTCTCACCTTAAAAATGTAGAAACCAAGCCCAGAAAAGTCAAATAACTTGCCCATACCCAGACAGCCAATATGTGGCAAAGCTAAGGTGAAAATCTAGACTGGTCGATGTGAGAGCCACAGAGCAAACGCTGTAGGCATGCAGAGCACGTAGCATGACGCCTGTAACTCAGCTGCTCTGAAATATCAGAAAACCATGCAGTATTGAGAAGTAGATACATCCCCAATAGCTCATCCAGCAAGAAGGTTGTGTGTGCATGCAGTTGCATACACGCATGAAATACACGATTTAAAACAGCACCTCAGTGAGGTGTTCAGAAAGAATGCAAACTCTGACATAAATCATCTAGATCTGATTCAGTTCCACTCCTTATTAAATGAGTTTGGATAAATCACTTAATTCCTCAGGTTCTTTAACTAAAACATAGACAATAACATAAACAGTACAGGGGTGTCGTAAGCATAAGACATGCGTAAGTGCCAATCACACTGAACCAAACATGTACCTTACAAAGACTCCTTTCTTCACTGCCACTCCTTTTGTCTTTCTCTTTACTGACTTGAAAGGGGAAAAAAGCCACATGCAAGTCTTAAAATCATGCAGAATGAGAAACAGTTTTTACTAGGCAGGCCAGCCACATACTGTTGAGCAGGTTGTACACTGAACAAGGGCACCCAGCCAAGGGCGCAAAGTTGAAATGTAGTTCACAACCTGCTTGAAGAAGGATTCCATTTTTGTTCACAAAAGCTATCTGCTACTCTAAAAGTGGTACACCTATGCAGCTGCACCACCCAGTAGTGTTTTCATTAAGTCATTCTAGACTATATTCCTAGGACTTGGGAAACCAGAAAAATTCTCCATGGAAACTAGGTTATTCTTTTGCTACAATTTATAAACTTCCTTTAAAGTCAGACTGCAAATACTAAAACAATTGGGTCCTTGCCACAGTTTCCAGCACTCTTAATCAGGTTACTTGTTATGGATTGAATAAATAAGAAAAGGTGTACTGTAATTCATGGATTCGATAATAAAGACGTAAATTTTCGTCGAGTTCATAAGAGTTGCAGCCTCACTATATGAGTAATAGCCCTGAACTGAGATAGGTGCCAGGCATTCATTCATCTATTAAAGAAGAAAATGGAATTGCTCTGCATGATCTAGAAGGAAAGGGAGTAGAGATAAGAAACTAACTTTTTTCAGCATATTTAAAGTGCT
Organism: Piliocolobus tephrosceles; assembly: GCF_002776525.5. Lineage (NCBI taxonomy): Eukaryota > Metazoa > Chordata > Mammalia > Primates > Cercopithecidae > Piliocolobus > Piliocolobus tephrosceles. The sequence continues at coordinate 70,659,825 of NC_045440.1, forward strand.
AGATTCTGTGCTAGGAAATATGAGAACCTTCCCAATATCATTCTCATTATCAAAACTACAAATATTTGTTTAAAGTATTCACATGATTTAAACTAAAGGTTGTCAGACATGGTGGCTCACATCTGTAATCCCAGCACTTTGGGAGGCCGAGGCAGGCGGATCTCCTGAGGTCAGGAGTTCAAGACCAGCCTGGCCAACATGGTGAAACCCCATCTTTACTAAAAAATACAAAAATTAGCTGGGCATGTTAGTGGGTACCTGTAATCTCAGCTACTCAGGAAGCTGAGGCAGGGAGAATTGCTTGAACCCAGGGGGCGGAGGTTGCAGTGAGCCGAGATTGTGCCACTGCACTTTAGCCTGGATGACAGAGCGAGATTCCGTCTCAAAAATAAAAAATAAAAAAAAGGAATGGTTGAGGATGAGAGGAGGAGACACTGACTTCTCTCTCTTTTTTTTTTTTTAACCCTTCTGCGTTACTTTAATGTTTTCAACCAGATGTATGAGTAATTATGCTGGTAACCAGGAGAGATGAACTTTCAGTATGCTTATAACCAGGAGAGACTGACATCATCACCCCTTTTAAGTATGAGAAACCCAAGACTCAACAAATATTATGTAATTTTTTTGTAAGGTCACACAGTTAGACAATGATGGAGCCAGTACTTGCCTTTGAAAACAATACTGTGTGAGACAAATGAGTTTGAGGGGATGGAAGAAAGAAGTTCAGAAAGTTCACTCTTCATAACCTCATCTGTAACTAACATGGGCCACTCGGCTGTCTGCTAAGAAAAACAAGACCAGGGCATGATAAAGGACTTGAAGAAATGGGTTCAAATATAAAAACAGAGCCACTATCATGGGCATGAGAAGGAAAGCTGACTGAGATGAAGTAAATGGATTGCTCAGCAAAGATGAGGGCCTGCTAAGATTGGAACTCATAAATTTGTAATGGAGCCAATCAGCACAATTATATAATTTTTCCCAGTAGTGCTGGGCAAGCCCAGCGGCAGTTGACTCAAGATGGATGAAGCAGATGTGGTGTTAAGCCGGGGTTTTAAGAATCTCAAGGAGACTTGCTGTTTAAAAGCAGGTAAGACATGGACTGTGCCTTCCGTTCCCTTCTGAGAACACACTTGAAATAAAAGTAGAGTAGGGTTAAAAGGAAAGCATGACACCAAACTTCACAAAAATGGCAAGTAGATAGGGATGGGTTTATGTGAAACAGGCAGAGGCTGCCTTGGAGGAATAGGAGCCAGCCTGCCCGATCAAATCTCCACGGGTTCTGAGCTCAAAGTGAGCAGATGCGACTGAGGGCAAAAGTGAGAGGTGGAGAAACCACTGTGGGCCTCCCTGGAGCTCTAAGGAAGAGAAAATTGCATCAGTGAGCCCTTCCATTCTCATTTATCCGTTCCCTCACATCTCCAATTTATGGCCCAGAAATTCTTCAGGAAGTGCTTCTCTAAGGAAACTGGAAGAAATGTAAAAAGCTAAACTTCTACTCTAGATGTTGACAACTCTAAATAAAATCCCCTCATTCTTGTCTTTGAGGTAGAGGGAGAGGAAAGACACCATCTGAGATATGCTAGGCTGAGTATTGTCACCTGCAAAGCCCAGAATAAACAAACACAAAAATTGATTCTTTAAAACAAGCCGGGCGCGGTGGCTCAAGCCTGTAATCCCAGCACTTTGGGAGGCCGAGACGGGCGGATCACGAGGTCAGGAGTTCGAGACCATCCCGGCTAACACGGTGAAACCCCGTCTCTACTAAAAATACAAAAAACTAGCCGGGCGAGGTGGCGGGCGCCTGTAGTCCCAGCAACTCGGGAGGCTGAGGCAGGAGAATGGCATAAACCCGGGAGGCGGAGCTTGCAGTGAACTGAGATCTGGCCACTGCATTCCAGCCTGGGCGACAGAGCAAGACTCCGTCTCAAAAAAAAAAAAAAAAAAAAACAAAATGATAAAATGCAAGGCACGAAAACAAAGTAAAAAAAAAAAAGATTATAATTGTATGTGCAGAGAGATCTGAGAAGACGTTATTCCATAAAACAACACCAGAATGCTAAGAAAAGGGAACACTCAGAATACAGCAAAGAAAAAAAAAATCCTCAAAATAAAAAATGTACATAAAGATAGAAAACAAGGCTTAAAAAAATCTCTCAGAGCAAAAGACAAAAGCATGCAATATGAGAGAATAAATTAAAATTAAACACACAAGCAACCAGTCCATACATTCCAACATCTGATTAGCAGGAGTACTAGAGAACACAGGAAAAAGAAAAAAAGAGTTAAAAAAAAAAAAAAGACATGTGTTGCATTAAAAGGGTTCAGAAAGTGCCTAGTACAATGAATGAACAAAGCCCTGTGCCAAGGCACTCATTCATTCATTCATTCACACAACAAATATCATACATGTTTTAGACGGTGAGGATGCAACTGTTATATAGATAGCTGGGCCAGGCATGGTGGCTCATGTCTATAATCCCAGCAACTTGGGAGGCTGAGGCAGGAGAATCGCTTGAACCCGGCAGTTGGAGGTTGCAGGGTTGCAGTGAGCCAAGATTGTGCCACTGCACTCTTGCCTGGGTGACACAGTGATATTCTGTTTCAAAAAAATTATATATACATATATATATATATATACACAGCTCTACAAACTGTGCCCAAGGAGCTCATATTTTAGACAGAGGGGACAAAAGCAAAGCAAATCATTAAATGAGATCATTTCAGATAATGAGGAAACCAGGGAGAAATAATGTAATCAAGAGTGGGGGAATAGTGGGCTCCCCTAGATTGGGCAGAGATGGAAAGCCTCTCTGAGAAGGTAGCATTGGGATTATAAGAAGCCTCCAGCCATGACAAAATCTGAAGGTAAAGCATTCTTTATGAAATTTCACAACACCATGAAAAAAAGTATTCTGAAAACTTCCAAATAAAGTTAGCCACAGAGAAATGAGAACTAAGGCTGAAATTACATTTCTTATCAGCAACAGAAAATGCTAGATGACAAATAAAGCAATGGTTTCAAAGTCCCCAGAAAGATACTTTTTAAATTTTTACTCGTTTGTTTTAATTCATTTTTTTAAACATATTTTAGGTTCAGGGGTACATGTGCAAGTTAGTTATATAGGTAAATTTTGTTTTAAGGGGGTTGGGTGGACAGATCAGATCATTTCATCACTCAGGTAATCAGCATAGTACTCAATGGGCAGTTTTTCAATCCTCTCCCTCCTCCCACCCTCCGGTGTTAGGCCCCAGTGTCCACTGTTCCCTTCTTTGTGTCCATGTGTACTCAATGTTTAGCTTCCACTTACAAGTGAAAACATGCGCTATTTGGTTTTCTGTTCCTATGTTAGTTTGCTTAGGATAATGGCCACCAGCTCCATCCATGTTGCTGCAAAGGACATGGTCTCATTCTTTTTTATGGCTGCATAGTATTCCATGGTGTATATGTACTACATTTTCTTTATGTAGTCTCTCATTGATGACCATTTAGATTGATTCCATGTGTTCACTATTGTGAATCATACTGCAATGAACATATGTGTGCATGTGTCTTTATGGTACAATGATTAATATTCCTTTGGATATATAACGAGTAATGAGATTGCTGGGTTGAATGGTAATTCTGTTTTAAGTTCTTTGAGAAACCATCGAACTGCTTTCTACAATGGCTAAACTAATTTACACTCCCACCAGCAGTGTATAAGCATTTCCTTTTCTCCACAACCTTGTCAGCATCTGTTATTTTATTACTTTTTAATAATAGCCATTCTGACTGATGTGAGATGGCATCTCACTGTGGATGTGATTTGCATTTCTCCGGTGACTAGTGATGTTGAGCATTTTTTCATATGCTTGTTGGCTGTGTGTAGTCTTCTTTTGAAAAGTACCTTCTCATGCCCTTTGCCCATTTTTTAATGGGGCTGATAATTTTTTAACCTAGCATTCTATGCCTGCTTAAACTACCACTAAAGAACAAAGATGCTTTAATATGCTCACAGGCTCAGAAAGACTTCCTTCCCATGTACCCTTTCCCCGTAAGTTATCTAAGGTTTTTTCTGGCAAAATGAGGACTTACCAAATAAATAAACAAACAAAAACTAGTGGATACAACTGAGGAAACTTCTGAAAGGAGGACCCAGGGTGTAAGTTATGTCAACTGAGCAAGCAGTCCAAAGTGAAGCAGGAGGATGGAGTTCAAGGAAACAGGAAGATTCAGTAAAACAGAAAGCATGATTGAGAACTTAGAAAAACATATGGGCATGATCAAGGCAAGTAGCAAGAGAAAGAAGAGGCCCTTAGACCTCAAGGACAGTAACACAAGAAAGATATGGTCCAACTATGACACCAGTTTAAGCAAATTCCCATCCCTTCTCTACTTAGGTAACTGCTCCTTCCCTTATACTCCCTGTTTTCTGGAGAAAATGAACCAAAGGGTCTGGCTTAAAAGCACCACACATAAAGGAGAAGTTCAGTGAGATGCTAGAATGATGACAGGGAACTTAGGTAAAAGCCTGCAAAAGGAACAGTGAGGACCCAGGCCCATTCCCCCGACTCTCAGCTCTAGGATGCCAGCAGCAAGGCTTACAACCCTGTAGTCCTCCCCAGCAGGGCCCCAGCAGGAGAGAAAGGAGCATCTGTCTCTTGAGGAACTGAAACACCTCAGAGGTAAGCCCTTGGGTCCTGACACTGCAGCACCCTGATGAAAACTCCAGTTGCATCCACCTTCCACAGCGAGACCTACCAGATAACAAGACCTACCCTCATACACACACAGCAACTGCTCAGCTTTTTAAGTTCTCATTCTTCAATACCAAGAGCACGCTAAGGATCACCAGAAATTTGAACAGAGCTGCTAACACAATCAAGACAGAAAAATAAACAGAAAGTAGGCACTCATAGGACTCAGAGACAAATTAGGAAAGAAAAGGAAATCTAAATAATGTTGGAAAAGTAAGAGAAAATATTCCACTTATGAAGCAAGATGGTTAGAAACAAGGGACAATCTGAAATCAAGCAAGAATTTTGAAATTAAAAATATGATAGACTGGGTGAGGTGGCTCACGCCTGTAATCCCAGCATTTTGGGAGGCCAAGGTGGGCAGACTGCTTGAGCTCAGAAGTTCAAGACCAGCATGGGCAACATAGAGTGACCACATCTCTACAAAAAATTATCCCAGTGTAGTGGTGGACACCTGTAGCCCCAGCTACTCAGGTGGATGAGGGGGAAGGATCACTTGAGTCCAGGAGGCAGAGATTGCAGTGAGCCATGATCATGCCACTGCACTCCAGCCCGAGTGACAGAGCAAGATCCTATTTCAAAAAAATAAAAATGACAGCCAAAATAAAGAATTCAACAGAGGACTTAGAAGATAAAATGCAAGAAATCTTTTTAAAAAGTAGAACAGAAAAGGACATATGAAATGATGATAAATAATGAGGAAAGGAGGACATGAGAGTAATTTGGCTGTGACACCTGCCACCACATTGATTGTCAGGGTTGATTCAGCTGATCTGGCTGAATAGACGGGTGTCCCCTGCCTCCCTCACCGCTCCACCTGTGTCCCTCCTGAAGCTGCACACTTGGTCAAAGAGGACAACCTTCTCTGATAGAGGAGGATCATTCTTTGGTCAAAGGCATACAAAAAGTTGCCAGTACCTCCAAACAAGAATAAGAACAGGAGAGATCAATGAAGGGGAGAAAGAAAAAAATGGCAAGGAGAAAAAAGAAATTAAAGTTTAAAAACAGACCTGTAAAATATAGTCTCCAGTCACAAAGAGCTCACCACGTGCCTAGCAAAAAATCAAAATGATCCATCTCAAAACACATCACAGTGAAATTCTGAAATACTAGTAATAAAAGGAAGCTCCCAGGAAGGAAAAACAGATCTCCTACAAAGCATTGGGAAAAAGAAAAGCCAGACTTCCAACAAGAGCATTAGAAATTAGATGACAATGGGGCAAAAACTTCAAAACTCTGAGTAAAAATGACTCCTCCAAAATTTCAGCCAACTTGACAACCAAATGTAATAGTGTGTATGTGTGTGTATATGTCTATATATAATATTTATCAATATATATAATAAAAAGTCTCCCAAAAGAACAACGTTACAGCCTATACAGTCTTTTTGTAGCTACTGGAGGATGTGCTCCATCAAAATGAGGGAGTAAATCAAAAAAGAGGACTCCACAGAGTCCAAAAAACAAAGGATCAATACAGAGAGAGGCAAAGGAATTCTCAGGATGACAGCTGGGCAACCCGCCCAGAAACATTGTGTCCAGATGAGAGTAGGGGGACTGTGGGCCCTGCATAGACGACTCCAAGGAGTGGGCAGATGGAACCATGAGCTCATCAAATAGGTGGAAGGTCATGTTGAGATATTTTTTGAGCTCTCAGAGGGTGTGGGAAACTAGATGCAGATTCAAAGAAAACAAAGTAAATTAAAATAAAGTAATTATTAATTCCAGGAAAATCAGTGTTACACAAATAAGGAAATCTAATCGCGATACTGTAAACCAAAAATAAAATTCTAAGGCCCCCCAACCAACTGAAAGGAATTCCTCCTCAGCCAGGGCTCTTTTAAAATTTAACCTGAGATATCAGTTCAGACCAGGATGGGAAGTAGGGAATCTGGCATGCCTCATTATACCTCTCCAACATTAACATCAACACAGACTTGAAGTCTGATAAGAAATATTTCACAGTGTATTCTCTCTGAAGCCTGCTTCTGGAAGGCTTCCTCTGCAAAGAAGAACTTGGGTCCCCACAGTCCTTCATCTCAACCCAGACATTCCCTCCTATGGATCCCAGGTCTTCAGATAAACTCAACCAATTGTCATCCAGGAAATTTTTTAAACTACCTATAAGCTGGAGGCCCCTGCTTCGAGTTGTCCCGCTTTTCTGGACCAAACCAATGTACTTCTTAAATGTATTTGATTGAAGTCTCATGTCTCCCTAAAATGTATAAAACCAAGCCGTACCCCGACCTCCTTGGGCACATGTTCTCAGGACCTCCTGAGGGCTGTGTCCTAAATATGAATTTATTCATATTTGGCTCAGAATAAATCTCTTCAAATATTTTACAGAGTTTGACTCTTTTCATTGACAATACATATGTTATAAATTTAACATGAAAATACCAAAAAAGGATTTGATCACAATTTGTAAAGGTAAAAAGAAGCTCCTCATTTGCCAAGCTAGGAAGTCACAAATAATACCTTAGTTTGATTAATTTATATAGTATTTCTGAAAAATACCGAGATACATTGCAGAAGAAACAGCTAAAAAGTATTTAAAATTATTGCCCCTGCAAATCAGAGTTAGTCATAAGACTGCTGGGTTTTTGTTATGAACTTTTTAATTCTGTTTATGTTCTCTAATTTTAATAAAAACTAATTTGATAGAAATAGAAATTATTCTTAATTTATTAGTGATGACTAATGACAAGAGCTAGCCTTCAGTGCCTCACATTAGCTGAGAGCTTTACACATGTTACATACATAACCCTTTCCCACAACTTTCTAAGATTGCTGCTAACATTACAGCGGTAGATATTGAGGTTTAGCGTTAAGCAACCAGCCAAGCAGAGTCAAGATCCAAATTCTAATTCCACTCCAGAACCTGAGTTCTCATTCTATACTGCTTGTCCATTTTTAAAGATTTTATTGTTTATGCCATCCTATTAGGCACTATCAAGAAGCCACATACCCAGTACACGCATCTTACACATACACACACTGATGTCTTCTGGTAGAAAAATAACCCCCAGGACAAAAGATGGCACAGTATTCTGTAATCTAAATAAACTCTGATTTGTTATTCCTTCTCCTCACCCCCAAACATTCTAAACTGGCTAGATGAAATCAAAGCTTTTGTTATTCAAATGCAAAGTGGAACATTTTATAACATAAGACTCCACTGAGAAACAAAAGGAAACAGAAGTGTTTCTTGGCACCAAGCACCAAAACTTGGACAATGAAGCTCTGTTAAATGAGCAGATCCTAACAAAAATACATGTAGTTAAGAAGTAAAGGTTGACTGGGCACAGTGGCTCACGCCTGTAATCCCAGCCCTTAGGGAAGTTGGGGCGGGAGGATCATTTGAGCTCAGGAGTTTGAGATCAGCGTGGGCAATAAAGTAAGACCTCGTCTCTGCAAAAAATACAAAAAATTAGCCAGACATGGTAGTGCATGCCTGGAGACCCTCTTTACTCGGGAGACTGAGGATAGAGGATCCCTGGAACCTGGGAGGTTGAGGCTACAGTGAGCCATGAGTACACCATTGCACTCCAGTCTCGGGGACAGAGAGAGACTCTGTTTCAAAAAGAAAAGAAATAAAAGTTAAGGTTTTCATAACTCTCACAGAAGAGCTATCCACCTTCTTTTGGTGAGGCTGTGGGGAAAACAGCACTCATATCCATTGCTGGTGAGGGCAAAAATTGGTACAATACCTGTGGAGGTAATTTGGTACTATTTATTCAATCTCACTTCTGAGAATTTATCCTGCACATACAGAGCACACAAGAGAAGTGATAAATGCCTTGAAGTTATTTATTGCAGCATTGCTTTTAACAACTAAAAATTAACTGGGCATGGTGCCATGTGCCCATAATCCCAGCTATCTGGGAGGCTGAGACAGCAGGCTCACTTGTGACCAGGAGTTTGAGGCCAGTCTGGGCAACATAGTGAGACCATGTCTATAAATACATAGATAAATACATACATACATACATACATACATACGTACATACATACATACAATTAAAGATTAGGAACAACCCACTGCCCACCAAATGGGGGCAGGTTAAATACAAAGTGGAACACAATGGAATGCTATGCAGTGGTTAAAGGTAGTGCTTATGGGCACAGTCACTGTAGCCAGATTGCTTGAGGTTAAGTCTTGGGTTCTGGGCAGTGCCACACTGGAGGCAGCCACCCTGGATGACAAGATTCTACTGTGAAATTCTAAGGGATTTTGTCAATTGTTTGTTTAACACAACTATTTTTAAAAATTAAATGATATAAACATATAATTAAATGATACTAAAGACAAGGATAATAAATACGTAAAATTCATCACCTTCTAATTATTTTATTATTATCTATGCTCTTGCCTAGGCCATTTAAGTCTATCCTACCCATATGATAGAAACATTATACAATGGTGTGTGACTGAGCACCTCCTCCCAACTCGGTGTTCAGGGTCAACAAGCTGATGACATGAAATCATCCATAGGGGTGTATTTACATCTCAGAATTGACAAATGCTACAAATCAAGGCTTTTGTTTACTTTTTACTTTTTGTATAAATGGGTTACCACTATGTTGCCCAGGCTGGTCTTGAACTCCTGGTCTCAAGTTATCCTCCTGCCTCAGCCTCCCCCAAGTGCTGGGGTTACAGGTCTGGGCCACCGCACCAGCCATGAGCCTTTTTTAGAGAGCCATTTAAACATTTGTCAGCAGTCCACTGGTTACATGTGATCGGTACCTCCGTTTTGCTATCTGTAAACTCAGGATGATAACAGCACCTATTTGATAGGGTTACTGAGAGGATTCATGGATTAACATATGTCAAGCACTTAAGAGAATGCTCAGCCTACAATACAGTCATGGTAAAGGGGAGTTATGCTTCAGATTGTTACTACCAATACAGAAAGATCTCCAAGCTATATTGTTCCATTTTTTAAAAGCTTAGCAAAGCATGTATGAATGCTCTATTTTAGATAAAAAAGAGGGACAATTGAAAATATATATCCACAGCATCTTCAATAAAGAAGCCTTGGAAGGATATGCAAAAAATGAATGAAAGGGGTTACCTGTTTCATCTTCGATTGGAGGAATGGGAAGAGCTAGGTGGATGGAGGACTTGAGTAAGAGCAAGAGGTTTCATCGTACCTTGCATTTCCATTGAATTTTATGTTTTTGAGCTACAGAAACACATTCCCCATTCAAAACATTACAATAAAAACTGAACAATTTTCATTAATCCAATAAGCATTTCATCCTCATCTGATGTAATTAAAATGCTATGAAAGTCCCTCTGTGAGGGTCAGAAGGGGCACAGAGGAAGACGAGACCCTGGCTTCTGCTCTGCAGGAGTGCATGCTCCACTTGGAGAGGCAGAGCACACAGAGAACACACAGGGAGAACAGCTTGGAGGGAGGGGTGCGAGTCTGACTGCAGATGCAAAAACACCATGGGGCTTTGCACCTCCATCGTGCAGATACGACGCAGCTCTTAAGAGGTACTTACCCTGTTGTATAAGGGATGTTTATGCCCCCTAGATTAATGCTTTCACATCCAACAATAAATAGGGTTGAAAAACACAGTAAAGACACACCACTGCAGATCATTGCTAGTTTTGCAGATTCTCTGGCACCAAGTTTCAATTTTTTGATAATGTAGCCTCCGAGGACAATACCAACACCAGCACTGGGAACGATAATAACCCCTGGGGAGAAGAGAAGGAGAGGATTAATTTGAACTCATGTACACTATTATTCATCTTATCTATTCTGTCTCTTGCTCAGTAGTACTAAGGTAAAGAATCAAAAATTACTGTAATCAATACATCTTCATTGTGTGTGATTTTATAGTATAATATTATTTTCAACACATACAATCAACAATAGACTCACATCCAGATTTCAATAAAAACTTTTATACAGCAATAAAATAAAGACAAGCAACCCATTACAAAAGTGAGTAAAACTTGAGCAAGTTCTTCACCAAAGACAAAATCCAGACAAACAATAAACACATGAAAGGGGGGTCAACCTCATTACACAGAAGGAAATACAGATGATGCACCTAACATAGAAATGATAAATACTCAGGTGACAGGTACCCTAAATACCCCAATTTGATCATTACACATTCTATGCATGTCACAACATTCCACGTGTACCTCATAAATATGTATGAATGTAATGTATAAAATAATTTTTTTAATTTGAAAGCCACAGTGAAATACCACTACACACCAATCATGTTGGTGAAAATTGTAAAGTCTAACAATACCACACGTTAAAGATGTAACGTAATGGGAACTCTCAACACATTGGCAGGATGTAAATCTCAACACTCACTTTGAAAAACAGTTTGGCATTATCTGGTAGAGTTGAAGATATACACACCCTGTGGCAATCAATTCCATTCTTGGATCTATACCCTGAAAAAACTTGTGCTCGTGGGTACCAGAAGAAGTGGACAAGATATTTGAAGCATTGTAATAGTAAAAAACTGGAAATAAACCAAATGTCCATTAATAAATATATCAGGTATAGTATATCTATATGAAGGAGTGCTTCTATACACTCATTAAATGGAAGGAAACGTAGCTACACACAGCTTTGTATGATGAATTATACAAAGACAATGATGAACAGAAGGAACCAAATGCAACAGAATGCCCATGACATGACTACGTTGGTATGAAGTTCAACAACTTGTAAAACTAAACAGCATTGTCTGGGAATGCACAAACAGGTAGTACAACTATGAAGAAAAACCAGGAGTAATTAACACAAAAGCCAAGATAGTATAGGGTTTCATGGTATCAGGAAGGGATGCAGGAGGTTCCTCTGGTGCTGAAAATACTTCATGCCATGACCTGGGTAATAGTTACTGCTGTGGTCTGAATGTCTGTGTCCCCAAAAAATTCACATGATGAAATCCTAATCCCCAAGGTGATTAGGAGGTGGGATCTTTGGAAGGTGATTAGGTCACAAGAGTGGGAGGCCCGATGAATGGGATTCGTGCCATTATCAAAGAGGCCTGAAAGAGCTACCTCACCTTTCCATGTGAAGTTACATGGTGGGAGGTCACATGTGAGAAGACAGCCTTCTATGAGAAATTGGGCCCTCCTTCACCACACAGGGCCAGGGCCTTGTTGTTGGACTTCCCAACCTCCAGAACTGTGAGAAACAAATTTCTGTTGTTTAGCATCCACCCAGTCTATGGTAATTTTGTTACAGCTACCTGAATGAACTAAGACAGTTACACTGTGTTCACTTTATAATTATTTCTAAATTATGTTTAATGTACTTCTGGGTAAGTTATTTTTTACTGTAAAAAAATAAAGAAATTGGCCAGATGCAGTGGCTCACACCTGTAATCCCAGCACTTTGGGAGGCCGAGGCTGGCAGATCAGTTGAGGTCAGGAGTTTGAGACCAGCCTGGCTAACATGGCAAAACCATGTCTCTATTAAAAATACAAAAATTAGCCAGCGTTGGTGGTGCATGCCTGTAATCCCAGCTACTCAGGAGGCTGAGACAGGAGAATCGCTTGATTGAACCCTGGAGGCAGAGGTTGCAGTAAGCCAAGATCATGCCGCTGCATTCCAGCCTGGGTGACAGAGTGAGACTCCATCTCAATAAAATAAAATAAAATAAAGAAATAATCATGATGCCTGCCCCCAAGAACCTTACAATCTAAAAGAGAAACAAACAACTTAATAGAAATTAGAATACAATAAAATAATTATATGAAGTTCAGGGAGAGAGTCTTCCCTGAACGAAATTCGGGAGCGTTTCACACAAGTGGCAATATTTGAGTTGACTCTCAATAGATGAGACAGAATCTGCCCAAAGGACCAGCACAGAGACTATCCTATACAAAGAAAATATCTGCACAAAGAAAATACATGCACAGAGGCATGAAATAATGAAATTGAGAATTCAATGCAATACAAAATATTGAGTATGGAAAGGAAGCAGCTGGGAGGTGGAAAGACCTGGAGAAGAGATTTAGGGAAAACGGAGACCATGAAAGACCATGGAAAAGAGCTCAGGTTGTATTTCTGATAATGGAGGCCGCTGAAGAATTCTGAACTGCGCTTGACAGGATGGAAGCTGTGTATTACAAAGATCAATCTTGAAACGACATGCAAGACAGCTTAGATGGGGTCAAAACTCAAGTCAGAGAAGTGGTCAGGGGGATTACTGTAAAGGTCCTTGTGAGCCATAGTAGGGCCCTACAAAGATGGCCCAATAAATTAGATAAGGACAGGGAGAGAGGAAGGATGACTGCATGACACCAGATGAAGGAAGAAATCTGGAATATGAGGAGGAAATGTGTGAGCAGAGCAGCTCAATGGCCCCCATTGTAGACTTGTTGATTGTGAAGGGCCTGAGGAACAATCAGGTGAAATGCCTCACCCAGTGTGTCTGTGGGCTGCAAGATCAACAAAGAGCTGGCTGGGAGATTTATAGCCAGGAGATGAATTCATGGCATAAATAAGATGCTCCAACAAGATGGTGCAGAGTAAGAAAACAAAAGGGCCAAAACTAACATCCAACATCCAGAAGAGTGCCAATGTTAATGGGGTATCATAAAAAGGTGAGCCCACATAGCAAGTTGAAAATGAACAGCTACAGAGGCCGGAGGAAATGTGGGAAACAAAAATGTCAGAAGCCGGAAAAACTTGGATTTTGGATTCAGAAAGACTGGAGTTCAAATCCTCACTCCATTTTTTTGTAGCCATGTAATCATGCAGGCTTCCTAAACCTTCTAACTCGGGGTTTTTTGCCTTATCATGGAGATGTATTCCTTTTACCTTAGCCTTAGAATGAAGATTACAGGAACTATCTATAAGTAGACATAGTACATAGTATTTGGTACATAATATAAATTGTAGCTGTTAATTAGCCAGGCAAGATGGTGGGTGCCTGTAATCCCAGCTACTTGGTAAGCTGAGGCAGGAGAATGGCTTGAACCCAGGAGGCAGAGGTTGCAGTGAGCCAAGATGCACCATTGCACTCCAGACTGGGCAAAAAGGTGAGACTCTGTTTCAAAAAAAAAAAAAAAAAAAAAAAAAATTGTAGTTATTACCATTACAACTGTGCCATAGAAAACCAAGGACAGAGAACAGGCATGGTGGCTCATGCCTATAATTCCAACACTTTGGGAGACTGAGGCAGGCAGATGATTTGAGGTCAGGAGTTCGAGACCAGCCTGACCAACATGAAGAAACCCCGCTATACTAAAAATACAAAAATCAGTGGGGCTTGGTGGTGAATGCCTGTAATCTCAGTTACTCTGGAGACTGAGGCAGGAGAATTATTGCTTAATCCCAAAAGGCAGAGGTTGCAGTGAGCTGAGACTGCACCATGGCACTCCAGCCTGGGTGACAGAGTGAGACTCCATCCCAAAAAACAAAAGAAAAAAGAAAAGAAAAGAAAACCAAGACACCAAGGAGAGAGTTTCAAGGAGAAAATAGACAACAATATCAAGTGCATTAGAGAAGTCCAGTAAGAAAGACTGAAGTGAGACAATGTGTCACTGGACCTCTGACAAGAGCAATTTTAAGATTGTCATGCAAGTGGAAGCCAGACTGTGATGGGGTGAGTAGTCAGTCATGAGGCCCTAGAGTTTGGGAAATCCAGTCAGCTCTTTCTAGAACTTTGCATGTAAAAGGAAGAAGGGATATGGGTCTAGAATTAAACTGGGACCAAGGTAGGGTTGGGGTTTGGAGGGTTGTATCTGTTTGCTAGGATGCAGAGAGGACTTAAGCATATTTATATACTGAGGAAAATAAACTAAAAAGAGAATGAATGGTTGAATGCGGAGGGGAAAGTTCAGCTAATGACAATGCACGATCCTTGAGAAGTCAGGATAATATAGAATTAATAGCACAGATAATCAACTTAGCTGTGAATGGGGGAGAGAGACTCTTTCTTCTGGGCTAGAACAGGGGATAAATCGGTGGATGAGTAGTAGCTTTACAATGTTAGTTTTTCTGTTTTATTGTTCCATTATTTTGTAAACATAATGTAATACATATTTTAACAAAACAGTTGAAAAACATAGAAAAGTAGGAAGGAAAACAGCAAAGTAGGAAGGAACAAAAATCCACTGATTGCATTCTGGCATATTTCATTGCAGACGTTTTTCCTCCTAGAATTCATAACATACTGCAGATTCATTTTTTATAGCTTTGATTTTTGTTGGTTTTTTTTTTTTTTTTTCTGTGCAATTGAAAACAAAACCACCTCTTAGAAGGAAGAGATATTGAGAACTTTAAATGTGGCCAAGGGTTGGAAAAACCATGGTGGGAAAGTGAAGGCAGCACTACTAAGAATATGTAATAGAGGGTACTACGGATCCAGACTATATTGGACACCAGAAGTCTGCAGCTGCATTCACGTGCATGGTTGCATGCTCCTGCATGTTCAACAACCCGCAAAGAGAAGCAGAGGAAGATTGAGCTTAACTTAAAGTCAGTTTTGCCTGCCAGCCAGTGTTCATCCTGTAATCCTCACCAGAGTCCTATGAAATCGGCAATGGCTTTTTTTTTTCTTTTTTTTTTTTTTTTTTATACAGAGTTTCACTCTTGTCACCCAGGGTAGAGTGCAGTGCTGTGATCTCAGCTCACTGAAACCTTCGCCTCCCAGGTTCAAGTGATTCCCCTGCCTCAGTCTGTCAAGTCGCTAGGATTACAGGCGCTGGTCACCAAACCCGGCTAGCTAATTTTTGTATTTTTAGTAGGTTTGGCGTTTCACCATATTGGCCAGGCTGTTCTCGAACTCCTGACCTCAGGCGATCCACCCACTTCCGCCTTCCAAAGTGCTGGGATTACAGGAGTGAGCCACCGCGCCCGACCCGCAATGGCCCATTTACAGATGAGGAGATTGAAGGCTCAGGGAAGTGGCCTGCTCTATAGTGCACAGCACAAAAAGGGGAGTTTGGATGGAAACTGACGTTTTCTGTTCCCAGCCCCACGCTGGGCCCACATTATCACAGCTGCCTCTTACACCCAACAGTCCCCTGGAATCTGATCCAGAGCTCTGGGGTGAGATGAGCTGGCGAATAAAGTACTCTCCCCCCAAGCAAACGTATATATGCTATCAATGTGATTAATTTACCTTTAGAATGAAAACGTTTTATTCATAAAATTCCCATTTCAACTAAGCAATTACGGAGTCTCAGACACTGTACTACAGCCTCAGGATAACAACAAATCTCCATGCTGGTAGCTGAGTCATAATTAAAAAGTAGCATAATTTATTTGATTACGCATCCTAGTTAGCATTAGGCTCTCAAAAACAGAACATTTGTCATCAGTAAATATGAGGGCACATTAAACAGAGTGAAGACCCTTGAAAATGTTCTTCGGCGCCCCCGTCATCTGCATCTCGCTGCACTATGAAAACAGAACGATCTGACCACTTACTTACGCGAATATGGACATTGCTTGGATCTCCAGTCAGAGAAAGATCCAAAGTTTGCTTTGGGGAATTATACGCGTCTTCGGTCGAGCAGCGGGGATGGGATCGGAAAGTTCAGAGCCTTCTTACTTCCCCCCACTCAAAGCCGCTGGTTCCAGGTACAGCAGCTCTAGAAGTTCCTGGTGAGCTTACGGACGGTCTGGGAGTCAGTTTCTCCACCCGCCACCACGCGACATCCAGGCCTCCCCGCCCGCCCACTCCCTACTGGGGGTGGAAAAAATAAATACAAAAGATGGGTTCTCCTGGCAGAAGTTACGGTCCTGCCGGTCCTGCCGCTAGCCCTGTCTGAGCTCAAATTCACGTCCCTGGCTGGTGCCCTCCTACCCTTCCCTCTGTCCCCAGGCCCCAAAGAGTCAGCTCGCCCCTCCGCTGCGCCTCTCACCTCTGCGCCCCTCACCTCTCTGCGCCCCTCACCTCTCTGCGCCTCTGCCCGTGACCCTGCCCGGTTCCCAGCCCTGGAGGGACCCGCGAGTTCCTGCTCCACGCGCCCTCTAATGGCCAAGACCTAGGGAGCGCAGATGAGAAGCAGGTGGGGAAAAGGCCACCAATGGATGGATATACCCAAGGACACTTCCATATGTTCGGTGGGGAGGACAAGGGGGGACACAGTGTGGGAAGATGGGAATGCCTGCACCAAGCCCAGGCACCCGAGGCCCTAGGTGCCAGCCGTAGAGGAGAGAGCCCAACGCAATTCCATATGTTCAAGAGGCAGATCCAGGTAAGAGTCTGGGCTCTGTAGCCAGATCCCCTGAGTTCAAATCTCAGCTCAGCCACTTAGAAGCTGCATGTCTTCAGGCAGGTTACTGAACATTTCCAGGCCTTGGATTTTCTCCTCTCTGAAATGTGGATTAGTATTTTCTTCATAGGATTGTTAGGATTAAATGAATTAAGACCTGCGAAAGGCTTAGAACAGTGTCTGACCAACATGCGCATACACTCAATAAATGCTGGCCATCATCATCATCGTTTTAACAAGTATGAACTTCATTATCTGCCTAACACTATGGGTTTAAATTTGCACACATTATGTTGGAATTATAATCAGGCAAATTCTTATATGCTATTTAATCTATAGAATTGAATTGAAGCAATCTATTAGTAGCCCAACATAAACCTCTACGTGTTCTTTAAATATACAAACCTTTGATATTTACTTACTATGTGTTCCTAACACATAAACCTCTGTTAGATATTTAGCAGCATGTCTTTTATCTGAACTAAAGAACTCACTGCAACATTAAGTGCTGACAACGCAGAAGATTCTGCTTTGCTCATCCAAGGTCTGGGAATATCCTGCTGCTTTCCAGCTGGAAATCTTTTATCTACTCATTTATCCAAGCAAATAGACATTAATTGTCCTACTTTCTTTCTTTCTCTGTCAAGCACTATTATGCCGCAACATTAGATTTTGCCGTTTTTATTCTGGATCCCAATATTGCTTTCCTTTTGTGGTTGCATGGAGCCAAAGGGTCTTTATGAAAACCTAATATTTATTTAATTACCAAATATAAAAGCTAATGACTGCACTTTTCCTCTTTCGCTCCAATTCTTGCCAATTTGTATTGTAAATAGACACAGAAAATATACATAAGGTTAAAGCATGATTTGGAGCACAGGAAAACCTAAACCTAAGGAGAGAACAAAATTAGGCAACCGATTCATTATCAAGAATGTATTATAGGTTCAGGGAGCTTCAATTGCGCTGTCGTTGCTATTGTTAAGACAACAACAATGTGCTTTTATGGTACCCAGTGCTAGCCCCTGTCATCACACCCACCACTCCTATTGTGTTTATTCTCTTTCTGTTATCTTTCTTTAAGCTTCTTGTCTGTATTTTAGCATATTCCTATTTATTTAGCACTGACCAATGTCTAGTGTGTGTTTGGATGAAAGAACAAACATTCATTTTGAACTTATTATATAAAATCTTATATAACTTTTAATTTATTATATAAAATCTTCAAGTGATTTACTCATTAATTTCTGTTTTCAAATATTCCTGGAACTAGGTTGTATCCTATTTTACAAATAGAGAATCTAAGATCTAATTTGAGGTTAAAATAAATTGCTGAAATCAGTTTAAAACTGATAAGCACTAAATATCTAGATTGATGCCTGAAAAATCTCACTTTTACCAAGAGTCTGAATTGAACATTATTAGCAAAAGCTTATTAAACTGCCAAGCCATCAAAGGAAATGCAGAGGACAATATCAGTCTCTGAAACCTCTTATCTGTTGTGAAATTACAGTGGTGCAGAATGTCCCACCATGGTGAATTAAATTAACACAGACAGGCTCTCAGAATATTAAACATTGTCATTTCTTTGCTCCAGTTTCACTGCCTTTCTGTGTTTTCCATGTCCAAAGTTTTCTTAAGTTCTGTTGAAAATAAATGGCTTGCAAACATGAGACTATCAATAAATAAGGAATATCATTGTAAGCCATTATGACATGTGGATTCTGCTGTTGCCTGGCTGGGCACACGGGAGGGAAGAGAAGCAGAATGAGTACCTAGAAAAGAAGAAAGTACCATTTATTCACTCATTCATTCTCTCTCTCTCTCTCTCCCCCTCCTTCCTGCCTCCCTTTTTCTTTTTGTGTGCAAGTGCACACACACGCATCCACAAGCAACCGCGTACACACACAGATGTTGATTACATGCCAGGTACTGTGATAACCGCTCTAAATACAGTATCTCATTTAATTCTCAAATGTTATGGATTTTTATGCCCTGAACCCAACGTATGTTTTACAATCAATAGTCTGCAAGCCTTATGTCATAATCTGATTAGAAGCATTTTTCTTTCATAGTAACTCAAAATCACGGTGCACCTTGCCTGCAAAAGTGTGAGATTGGAAGGAATACAGCATTCTCTCCACATCACAGAGGAAGAAACACCTAAAGAATTCTAGAGCAAGGAAACTGACTCAAGGTTATTTCACTTTTCTAAAGCCTAAGCTTCTAACCCGATGATTCAAAAGACATCTTTTCCTCTTGCTCAGAATAAATAATTTTACCCTTTTAAGCTTCCACTGTATCTTGCAAACATTTTCCTATAGGAAGTAAGTATCAATTACTATCACAAGGAAACAACTAAAAAGATTGTTTTAAAAACCCAAACCTTGAAGCTGGCAAATTTTAACTGATCTGAGAGTAGACAGCACAGTAAGTATACATTCTCACAAACTATAAATGACTCCACAAAGTTTAAAAACACAGTATATCTCTTTCTCTTTCATATATCTCAATCTTACTGTTGCAAAAATTTCAGCAATCCCTTCATAAATGATGAACAAGATGAATCAGTGGAATTAATTTAAAGTACCTTTTTCTTTGAACTCAGTGGCCGTTTAAGACAGAGAACAAACTATTTCTTTAAAGCCATCATATTTCACAGCATAGCTTCAAGCCAAAACTTAAAGGAGGAGTAGCAAAACCCTGTTTGGACTTAGGTTTAGGAAAAGTAGCCTGTGTGTGTTGAGCATTTGTCGCAGTCAAAGCTGCCAGTACCTGAAGAAGTCTTTAGGCAGAGTAGAAGAACTTACAACAAGTTCTTTTAGGAATTCTCGAGGCAGATAAGCTGGGGGGTTAGCTCGCTTAGCTCAAAGCTGCTGCACCCCAGCTGTCTCCAGTTTTGCCCCTCTATAACTTCAGTTAGAGGAGACAGAAGTAGACTTCATCAGCCTCAGTTTCATCTGTCAGGTTCCCCGTGACAATCGTAGTGTGGCTCCTGTGGGACCACTTACAGCTAACCAAAAGGGAATGCCCTTGAATTTCTAGCATAGCCTCGCTGAAATTTTTAGTAAAGGCTTTCAAAGGAATTACACACTTCTAAAAACCTTAGCCTCAATGACTTCAACAGGGAGATATTTATATAAAGCCCGTATTTAACTCCTCTTAGGCCAAATGGATCTCTTTCACCCGTAATAACACTTTCTTCAGCTCTTTACCAACACAGGGAGACACTGTGCAGTAGGAGAGAAATATGAGAACCCCAGTCTCAGGACTCAAGGTCTGGGGATCATTGAAGGAAAGGTAATAGAAAGGAACATTCAACAGTGAAAACAACCATGCTTTTCATTTTGGGTTTCTGTAAAGCTCTGGCTGAAATAATGCACAAAAGAGAAGGTTGAGCTGTTTTATGAAAGGGATTCAAAAATCAAATCAAATTAATATTTCATCCTTTATGGCTTACAGACCTGAAAGAATTTTCTGCATCCAGGCGATAAACCCACAGAGGGCCAAAACCACTCGAAATGATGAAATGCAAAAATCACAGTGTTTACTTCCGTTTGCCCCAGTGCTGGGAAACTGAAGGTGAAAACCTCTAAGCAAACTACTGGAAAGGTGGGTAAGGGGCTTTGTAGGGGAAATTTCACAGGAGAACAATAATACCTTACTAACTTTTTCAGCTATCAAAATAAGCCTCAAACGACGTTGGTATCAATTTTCTGTACTGGGTTTCCATTCATACAGGTAAAGCCCACAGATGCGGCCCATGCCAAGTGCAAAACCCTCTTTGGAGGCCCTCTGGGCAAGATCCATTTTCTGTCAGCAACTTTCAACTTCTCCTCTGTCCATTGTTGTCCAAATCCAGCAGCCCGGAGCTTTTCCATCGAGACTGTTCATTGTCATGACGCCCACTAATAGCAGAACTGCAAAACCCTGACAAAGCTATCCTTCCCCTGGGAGAAGTAAGCAGACTTTTCAAACTCTGTATATGGGGAAAAAATTGAGACAAACATCTACACATCTGAACTATACCTATGAGAGCCCCTTGCCCCACTGGGGCCAGGTGGAAATTTTGCTCTTGAGAAACCTTATTAATTCTGCCAAGTGAATAGGGGAGACCAGAGCAGCCATTTCATAAACAGAGTCAGATCAATAATTAGACATATTGTGTTTCTTTTTTTTTTAATTGACAGCTTCTCTGAGCTATAATTCATGTACTATACAATTTACCTACTTAAAGTGTAGAGTTTAATGTTTTTCGTATATTCACAGAAACATGCAACATCACTCAAATTTTAGAACATTTTCATCGCCCTAAAAAGAAACGCCATACCCATTAGCTATCACATCCAGCCCTCCCTCACCCCTCACTGCTCCAGCCCTAGTTTCTAGTTTCCACTTTAATTTCTACTTCCATAAGTTCACCTATTCGAGACCTTCCATATAAATGGAGTCATACAATAGGTGTGCCTGGCTTCTGTCATTTAGTATGTTTTCCAGGTTCATCCATGTTGAAGCATGTGTCAGTTTTTCATTCCTATTTATGGCCAAATAACATTACGTTGCATTTCTAGATCACATTTTATTAATAATATTTACCCATGCATTGGTGGATGCACACTTGGGTTGTTTCTACTTTTTTGGTTATTACGAATAATGCTGCTATGAACATTCATGTACAAGTTTTGTGTGAGCGTATGTTTTTGTTTCTCTTGGATACATGCCTAGAAATGGAATGACTGGATCATATGTTAACTCTGTGTTTGAGGAAGTGCCAAACTGTTTTCCAAAGTGTCTGCACCATTTCACATTCTCAGCAGCAGTGTGAGCGTTCCAATTTCTACACATCTTCACCAACTCTTGTTATTATCACAGATAATACTTGATTTTAGCCATCTGAGTGTGAGGTGGTACCTCGTTGTGGTTTTGGTTTGCATATCCCTGATAACAAACAAGGTTGAGCATCTTTCCATGTGCTTATTGTTGGACATTGGTACATCTTTTTTGGAGAAATGTCTACTTAGATACTTTGCCCATTTTAATTGGTTTGTCTTTTATTATTCAGTTGTAAGAGTTCTTTATGTGTTCCAGATATAACTGCCCTAGCATATATATGATTTGCAAATATTTTCTCCCATTCTGCAAGTTGTCTTTTTACTTTTTTTTTTTTTTTTAAGGCAGGGCCTTGCTCTGTCACCCAGGCTGGAGCACAGTGGCACAGCCATGGCTCACTGTAGTCTCAACCTCCCAGGCTCAAGTGATTCTCCCTCCTCAGCCTGCCAAATAGCTGGGACACAGGCACACGCCACCACCCCCAGCTAATTTTTATATTTTTTATAGAGACGAGGTATTCCTATGTTGCCCAGGCTGCTCTCGGACTCCTGGGCTCAAGCGACCCACCTGTCTTGGCCTCCCAGTGTTAGAATTACAGATATGAGCCACCGTGCCTGGCCCATTTTTACATTTTTCATGGTGTCCTTTGATGAACAATCGTTTTACATTTTGATGAAGTCCAACTCATCTATTTTTATTTTGGTTGTTGTCTAATGCAAGGTCACAAAGAGTTATGCCTATGTTCATATCTGAGAGTATTATAATTTTAGCTCTTACATTAAGGCTTTCGGTTTATTTTCAGTTGCTTTTTGTATGTGGTATGAGGTAGGGGTCCAACTTCATTCTTTTGCACGCGGCTATTCAGTTGTCCCAGCACCATTTGTTGAAAAGACTATTTGCTCCTCATTGAATAGCCTTGGCACTCTTGTCTAAAATCAGTTGACAATAGATATATAAGTTCATTTCTGGGGTCTCAATTCTGTTTTACTGATGTTTTTGTCTTCTTTAATCCTATACCATACTGTCTTGATTACTGTTATTTTCAGTAAGTTTTGAAATTAGGAATTATGAGTCCTCCAACTTTGTTCTTTGTCAAGATTGTTTTGGCTATACTCAGTACCTTATATTTCTATCTGAATTTTATAAGCAGCTTGCCGATTTTTGCAAAGAAGCCAGTTGGAATTTTGATGGGGATTGTATTGAATCTGCAGATAGATCAATTTAGGAAATATTGACATCCTAATAATATTAAGTCTTCCAATTCATGAATATGCAATGTCTTTTCATTTATCTACATTTTCCTTAATTTTTTAACATTTAATTTTTTAATTGATAAATAAAAACTGTATACATTTATCAGGTACAGCATATCATTTTGAAATGAGGATACATTGTGGACAGCTAAATTGAGCTAATTAAAATACACATTACTTCACATACTTTTTTTTTTGCAGTGAGGACACACAAAATCTACTCTTTTAGCAATTTTCAGGAATGCACTGCATTGTTATTAACTATAATCACCATGTTGTACAGTAGATCTTTTGAATTTATTCATTCTACATAACTGAAATTTTGTATCTTTTGACCAACATTTTCTTTTACTTTTAAGCGATGTTTTGTGGTTTTCAGAAGATAAGTTTTACATTTCTTTTGTTAAATCTACTCCTAAATAGCTCATTTGTTTGATGCTAAAGTAAATGAAATTGTTTCCTTAATTTGATTTTTGATTCAATGCTAGTGTATAGAAATATAATAGATTTTTGTATATTGATCTTGTAAGATCTTGCAATCTTGTTGAACATATTCTATTCATTAGTTCTAATAGTTTTTATAATATATTCCTTAAGATTTTCTCTATAGAAGATCACATAATCTGTAAATAGAAATAGTTTTACTTCCTCCTTTCCTATCTGAATGCCTTTTATTTCATTTTCTTCCTTAACTGCCCTGGGCCTAATCTCCAGTATAACAAAGAATAGAAGTAGCAAGAGCAGATATCCTTTCCTTGTGACTGATCTTAGGGAGAAACAAACCAGTCTGTCACCATTAAGTATGATGTTAGCTGTGGTTTTTCCATAGATGCCCCTTATCACATTGTGTTTTTAATCTTCAATTACTTAAATGGCAGTTGAGCTAAAATTCATTTTTGGGTTATCTACAAACATGTTTTTAAGAACAACTTTCAGAAAACTTACAAAAATATGTAATTTTTAAAGTTTATATTTAATTTAACAGAAAACACATATTGAGCAACCACTCTGTGCCAAGGCCTGTTCTAAACTCTGGAGACACATAAGGAATAAAAGTGACTAAAATTCCTGCTCAGATTGAGTTTACAATCTAACGTGGTAAACAGACAAACCAATAATTAAGCAAATTGTACAGAATGTTAGAAGGTAACAAATACTAAAGAGAAAAATGCTCAGCGGAGTAAGGAAAATGAGGAGTAGGGAGAGGAGTTGCATTTTTAACTGAGGGATCCTGGGTAAAGTCTCGTTGACAAGGGGCCATTTGAGCAAAAACCTGAAGGAGGAACGTGAACCAGCATTCAGGGGATTAAATACTCCAGTTGTACACTGTCCCCATTTATTCATTAAAGAAAGTTTACCAGGAGTCTGGGATAATAAAAATCAAAACATTTTGTAACAAGAAGAAACTTCAAAAATTAATCAGTTCACCTTGCTCTCTGAATAAGATAGCTTAAGCCAGAAAAAAATAAGAACTTTGGACAAGACAGTGACAGATGGGTTGAAAATCTTAACCAGTATGCTAAATACTGCACTTTTAACCTGATGATTTTGTTTGTTTGTTTCAAAAAGACATGTACAATTCCACCAGATAATGAAATCCACAAAATAAGTTTTACAAACGCAAACATACTCTAGGAATCTAATGGTCGGAGCATTTGTGGAGAACATCAATCCTACTGTCTATGAGAACTTAGGTTTCAGAAATCCATTAATTAATCAACCTTATAGAAACTAGTCATTGTGAAGTAGGAAATTAAGAAAATAACAGAATAATGCCATAAGTAATAACAGTAAAGATTATAATAATAGTAAGAGAAATAACAATAGCTCATAGAATGAACTGCTGTATTAACCAAGGCTAGAAAGAATTTAAGTAGCGCTCCCTACAAAGTTAAAGATAGAAGAGAGTACTAACTGTCTCTCCCAAGAAACATTAGCCATATCTACCCTCCTCATATTTTGTAGGCTCTATAAACTCCTGTTCGTTTCTTCCCTGCACAGCTGCAAGGTCACAAGACAGAGAAGCATAACCTGCAAACTGAGTTTTCCCAGACATGTAAGACATGTTGCAAAAGTGTCACAGCAGCCTTTGTTCTCGCTTCTGTAAGCCAGATTCCTGCTTCACATAGTGCCCACCTCAAAATGCTTAAACTCGTTTTCTTTATTCTGGGCTCAGACTTTCAGGACACATGTCTGCTGAGCCAGTGTACACATTAAATAAACACTTTCCTGCACTCCATTCAGTCTCTCCAATGCCTTAATTTCCCGCAATAATTGGGTAGAAATTACTAGAAAGGAAACAGATGATATGGTTCCTGTGTGCCTACAAAAATTTAAATTTTATTAGACACACCTCTAAATCTCTCAGCAAATCATCTAATCATTTCCCCTTATTGCTCAGATCTTATTTATTCTTGGTTTTTAATAATAAAATCATATATTTTCAAATAAAACTTCTCCTTGGAAGACAACAATATAACTTGAAAAGCTATAAGAAGTAAATGCAATAAATATTTAAATATTTAAAATTTAACCCCAAAGATACATGTGAACCAGCAAAGGATGAAAATGCAGTGTAGCAACTATGACTGTAATGTACCTCCCACTGACAACCATGGACTTCTTTCATGGTGTGATGGTCACTGGTTCACCAATAACCCCAGATATTATACTAGGAATTCTTCACTAGGACCAAAGGTAGCCCTGAATCTTTTCACATTTTTATTTTCACCAAAATGAAGGCTATGCAAGGCACATGCCAAATAAAGTATTACTATTTCTGTACTCAAAGTTGCAGGAGAGTAGCTAACATCTTAGATAATTAGATGGGAACTGAGAGCGGCCATATAAAATCAGGAAGCAGACAGAACAAAAACAGGACAATGTAATAGGCACAACTCAAGTTTCGACCCATTGAAACAAGAGAAAACTTCATGTTTTAGTATTTACTAACATTTTTAAAATTATTACTACATCATATGAAATAAAGTGTTTGTGCTTTTTATTTATTTGTTTGTGTGTTATCACAGAATCATAGAATTTGGAAGGGCGCTAGAGCGGAGATTGCTACTTACTCTCCAATGACTACTCTTCTTTTTCCTAACGCAAGAGTTGACAAATTTTTCTATTAATGGCTAGACAGTAAGTATTTCCCAATTTGTGAGCCCCACAGTGTCTATTACACTAGTCACCTCTGTTATTGTAGTGTCATGGACATGTGCAAACAAATGAGCATGACTGGGTTCCAATAAAGTTTTATTTACAAAAGCAGGAAGTAGGCTAACTGGCCCAAGATCCCTATCCTAGAGTAACAGCTTGGCTTATGGCTACTTGGAATAGACTACATTTCCCAGCCTCCCATGCAAGTAGGTGTGGCCATGTGGTAAGTTCTGGCCAATGTGATGTAAGCAAAAGTAGTAAATCCCTGCTCTTCCTCCTTCCTCCTTCCATTTTGCTACTTGAAATGCAGACATAATGACTGGACTGCCACTTTGGACTATGAGACAGGAGTCTGTAATGGAGAAGAAATTGGAAGCACTATGGGTGATTACAGTCCCTACACCAGCCCTGAGCTATGTTCAGAATTTTATGTGACAGAGAACTAAAGATCTCTTTTGTTCAAGCCTCTGTTCCTTTGCATCTCTGATATTCTCAAAACGTATATAATCCTAAATTAACACAGGAGCCCAGAGATCATGTATTTAACTACCTTGTGTTAAAGATGATAAAATAAAAGTGAGACTCTGGAAAGATGAGTGATTCACCTCAGATCATTGGCTAATTAATGCCAGAGAAAGGCCTAGGCTGTTTTCTGATTCTAAATCCAATGCTTTTTCTAGATTTATATGAGGCTAGTGCTCCCATAAACATACATTTAAATTACAAATGTTTGTTATTTTCTTTGTGAGATCTTTTCAGCCATTTAAGCCACTTCATTTTTTAAGGAACGGGTGCTCAGTTTTATCCTAAAAATGAAGAAAAAATATTTTTATTTATAGAAACTTGCCTTAGGATCAATTCTTTCAAATCCTATTTATTTCAGAAAGGAAGATGTTTTAGACTAATTTTCCACCTAAAACAGCTGGAAACTCAAAATTCCTTTTAAAGGGTTTACCCCTTATTGTCTTCAATCCTGAGGTACACACCAAAAAAATAAGAGCTATGATTAAAAGATGAAATGTATTTATAAGCCAGCTTATGCTTATGCTTGTAATCCCAGAACTTTGAGAGGCTGAGGCAGGCAGATCATCTCAGGTCAGGAGTTCAAGACTAGCCTAGCCCACATAATGAAACCTCAACTGTACTAAAAATACAAAAACTAGCCAGGCATAATGGCGCATACCTATAGTCCCAGCTACTTGGGAGGAGGCTGAGACAGGAGAATTGCCTGAGGCCGGGAGGTGGAGGTTGCAGTGAGCCAAGATCTACCACTGCTCTGCAGCCTGGGTGACAGAGCGAGACTCTATCTCAAAAATCAAACAAATAAATAAAATAAAATAATAAATGTGTTTATGTTAGAGTGAGCTGACTTCAACTTTAACCAAGATTACCAACAACAACCTAAACTCGTGGAGGGAAATAAGCCCTTATGACTTTTTCAAAGCACATTCACATCAATTATTTAATTGATCAATATAACAGCTCTATAAACAAGTATTATCTGCTTTTACAGATAAAACAGACTGAGAAAATGAAATGGCAATGTAATAATCATAATAAATGTGTGGAGTACTTCAAGTCTTGAACTACTTACACTTAATATTATTTAATCTTATGGATTATTATTTATTCCCATTTTTTGTATAAGGAAACTAAGATACATGAATGACACACCTTCCCAAGATCACAAAGCAAACAAAACAAAGACAGGGCAAAAATCTGATTTCAAAGGTGGAGCTTTTTCAGATCTGACATGAGAAGTCTGTTGCCTACATTCCAGGGCCATTGTTCCTTCTAAAACTGAAACCTAGTCTCTTAACTTCTACTCATTTTTTCAGTTAGTTACACTGTCTCCTAAAACAAACTCAAATCTTCAAGACAAATTGATGAGATTTGTTAACACAGGCATGATGTGTATGTGTGAATATTTGTGTATGCATGTACGTATTGTGTGTGAATGTATTCATACATATGTAGGAACATACATACGCATCAGTGAATTTGACTGATACAGAGATGAGGCAGTGAGTGACTATTCTTGATCCATAATTTAGCCACAATATATGAGACTATAGTAAATATATATTCTTTGGCCAATTATTGGCATTTTAAGTTTACTCACGTTAGTATAAGACACGACAAAATAAACTTACTGAAGAATCTAGATTTTATGTTGACCACAACACGAAAAGTATAGCACAAGAGCAGAACTTTCATTTTCAGCTATATTGAAGTCATATTTGTAAAGCTGTATTTGTTTTGTGTAACATTAAAACTATTTTTTGTTCTGTCTATAAGGTAGTTTTTGTTAATAATTTTAATGTTGTGCCTGATGAATGTTTGAATAAAAACATTTCTTTTTTTTTTTTTTTTAATCTTATTTTTTGAGACAAGGTCTCACTCTGTCACCCAGGTTGGAGTGCAGTGGTGCGATCTTGGCTCACTGCAACCTC
Source organism: Piliocolobus tephrosceles (assembly GCF_002776525.5). Lineage (NCBI taxonomy): Eukaryota > Metazoa > Chordata > Mammalia > Primates > Cercopithecidae > Piliocolobus > Piliocolobus tephrosceles. The sequence continues at coordinate 70,688,482 of NC_045440.1, forward strand.
TGCCTTTTGGGGTCAAGCAATCCTCTCACCTCAGCCTCCTGAGTAGCTGGGACCACAGACACAAACCCCCATGCCCAGCTAATTTTTTTTTATTTTTTGTAGAGATGAGGTCTCACTATGTTGCCCGGGCTCAAACTCCTGGGCTCAAGCTATCATCGAGTCTTGGCCTCCCAAAGTGCTAGGGTTACAAACATGAGCCACCATGCCCATCCCAAGTTAACATCTTTCTCAAAATCAAAATTCACTTATCCTTTTTTATCGTCAAAGAAAAAAATTTGACATGAGAGGAAAAGGTTCATACTTCAAAAATATGACCAGGTTTATTAACTAATAGAAAAGGAAGCTAAGAAGATTTATAAAATCTCTTTCCTTGAAGTTTTTTCCCTAAGAAATAGGATAGGTGCTCATTTGTTTAACAACAATTTTAGTATGCCTTTTTTTTTTTTTTTTTTTTTTTTTTTTTTGAACACTGAGTTTTAATCTGTCACCCAGGATGAGGTGCAATGGCGCAATCTCGGCTCACCGCAACCTCCGCCTCCTGGGTTCAAGTGATTCTGCTGTCTCAGAATCCTGAGTAGCTGAGGCTACAGGTGTGTACCACCATATCCAGCTAATTTTTTGTATTTTTAGTAGAGATGGGGTTTCCCCGTGTTGGCCAGGCTGGTCTTGAACTCTTGACCTCAGGTGATCTGCCCGCCTCAGCCTTCCAAAGTGCTGGCATTACAGGTGTGAGCCACCATGCCCGGCCCAGTATGCTTTTTAGAAACAGCAGTATATGCTAATTGACTAAAGGAATACTGCAATATATAAGCATTCAATTTTTGCATTTAATATATAAATACCTATTCAATTTTTTACATTTTCAAAAGGATTTGGTATTTATACATTACCTATTTCAAACAAATTTAAGGAAGATATTGCTAAATAATGTCTTCTGAACTACTGAATAATATATCACTGAATAATACTGAATAATAATATCACTGAGCTACTCTATATAAAATGAGCATACACAAATTGTCTCTTGCATAGGTAATACGAGAAGTGTGCACCTATGTTTCTAAATATCCACTTTAATCAAAAATCCAACATAAATTATATTCATCTTTATTGCAAATAGAGATAGGAGAAGAATTTCAGTATAATGACCTGAAAAAAGTTAACTATTAGCCTGAAATCTAATCAGTCTAACAGTAACATATCCAAATAAACCCAAGTTCTCCCTTCTGGACAATGGAAAGACGCCACACCAGGAAGCTGAGCCTGGCAGCAAAGCTAATTTGCTGAGGTCCGTTGTGAGATGGTTCAGCAAAAGGACATTACTTCAATTTCTAATAATGTCTAAGCACATGTTTCATTCTTTAGAAAAAAGAGTAAGGTATTTCCTGCCTGTGTGGTAATAACTATCCTGGCCATATTTAAGGGCCAGGATATTCATTAGCTCAGGATGTGATCTTTATGAGTAAACAGAAAGCATCTCTGGGGAAATAAGAGGTGGCAGCATAAGCTGGGAGTCAGAACAGTTTGTCACTACCCGCAGTGTGCCACTACCTGTGAGGCCATGGATGCTTGAATTCATGCCTGTGTCTTTATTAATTATCTACCCTGTCTCTTACCTTTCCTTTTCCCTCATCTTTTTCAATAATAATGCTGGTTCTCCTGTCCTTTATATGGAGGATGGTCTATTTGATGAATAGGGAGAAAAGCCAGGGTCATTCTCATTAATAATTAATATTTGTGTTGTTCTTTACACTTAAGTAATTTTTAATTTTTAAAACTTCAAAAGCCCTCTAAAATGGATACAATTATAGCATTTCACAGCCAGTAAAACTGAGGCCAAATTAGTTAACTCACTCAAGGCTACACAGCTTGTAAGGGGCAGATCTTGACCGAGAACTCCCGATGCCAAAACCCGCAACCTTTTTCCTACAGCATATTGGTTCAGTACAGAGCAGGTAGGGATCACTCACTTTAGCAGGGTATGGGCCTGCTAACATGCCCAGTAAGAAGTTCCTGGGTTCTTAAAAGCAGAAATTTAACCATCGAGCTACTTTATTCCTGTAAAGTACCCCCAGAAAGGCAAAAAGTGAAGCAATTCAACCTCCCAAGGGAGAAAAAGAATAAAGATGTATATATGCATGTATATATGTATGTATGTATATACAAAAGAAATTTTAACTTCCAGGAAAAGGTATAGATCCAAAGTAAAGTGGTAAGATAGTGATTAAACTGAATGCCTAGAAAAAGAAGCTACTCAAAAAAATCAGAGGATTTTTAAGTCTTGGGGGATGGTGGGATGTTTGTTAGTTGCCCTTTAGTGAAATGTCTAATTCAAGTCCTCATTGCAGAGATGCAGACCCTAAGGGTCAGGAAGATGAAAGTTTTCATTCATTCCTTCATCAGATCTATTGGGCATATCTTTGTTGACTGAACAAAGGATAAGATGCACTCAGTAGCAGAAACGCTCCTACGTCTGCTCCTGACACTTCAGTGTTTCCTCTGGGTTTTCAGTCATTTTGAAAAGCTCTCTAATCTTTCCCAACCGGGCTTTTATTCACAAATAAATCTTGCTCTGTGAACAACATATAATATTTTGTATGATTCAGGCTCTCAAGGGACTCTGGGCTATTCAGAACACCATGGGGCTCTGACCATAGATGTGGTAATGTGGAGAGCACCGAGATGAATGTCCTCAGAGCCCAGAATATATCCTCATAAGTAGGTCATGTTTGTCTTTGTTTTTCAGTGTGAGCGTGCACACATGTGCTTGGGAAACAAATCCCAGATATACAGACTGTGCTATTAATCATCAAAGATGAGTGAAGCAAAAAAATTTTAGTTAATTGAGAGATTTAGTCAACAGACATTTTCCTGCACTGTGCCCAAATATATAAAATTTAAAACACTTAAAATTTCTTTTCTCCCACTAAGAGTTGTGAAAAGTAGCCATTTATATTGGAAAAATAAATGCAGAGTAAATAAATCAGAGATATAAACATTTGACCCTGACTCTACACTGATTCAGCTGATACATGTTTAAAGCAATTGTATTTTTATCATTGATATTACATCTCCTAGCTTCCTTCAGTTCAGATGAGATTATCCCTTAGCCTTTCACTTCAGTATCAAGTCTCTTGCTTTCTCTTTCATTTTCCTACCTCCCATTTTTTTCTTTTCTCTTTTATATATATATATATATATATATTTTTTTTTTTTTTTTTTTTTTTGTTTTTGTGGGGATGGAGTCTCACTCTGTTGCCTAGGCTGGAGGAGCAGAGGTGTGATCTCAGCTCACTGCATCCTCTGCCTTTTGGATACAAGCGATCCTCCCACCTCAGTCTCCTGAGTAGCTGGGATTACAGGCGTGTGCCACCACACCCAGCTAACTTTTGTATTTTTAGTAGAGAATTGGGTTTTGTCATGTTGGCCAGGCAGATCTCAAACTCCTGACCACAAGTGATCTGCCCGCCTTGGCCTCCCAAAGTGCTGGGATTACAGGCATGAGCAACCATGCCCAGCCTCTACCTCCTATTAGCCACACTTTTTCTTCTTCCTCTTAAAATTCATTCCCTCCAGATAATCTTTCTTATGAATGTTTTCCACATGTCCTAAGTCCTGCATTTACTCTTCTGCCTTAGATTCCTCTTCCTGGAAGATCGTATAAAGTGAGCAGTACATTTATTTCTAATAGCTACTTTCCAGGCACTGTGTGAAGCCCACAACATACATTCTCTAATTTAATCCTCAGAGCCTTTGCTACCCATAGAGGATGATGAGTTCATCCAGGGTCACAGGCAGCCTACAAGGTTCACTAGACTGGGAGGCCTTGAAGGTGGGACCCCTCTGTGTTCTCATATGGCTTCCCTGTGCATAGTGCCAGGCCCATAGCAAAAGCTTTATAAATAGTTGTGCATGGATGGGTGGGTGGGTGAGTGGATAGATGGACGAATGGGTGAAGAGATAGCTGGATGAAAAAACAGAGTAAGAATTTCAACAAGATCTATCTGTCTCCTGAACTGACTCTCTTAACTTCTATGATGTATGTCTTACCTAATATGTGAAATTTGGAGAAGAAAAAATTGAAACAACAAAAATTCCAAATTGTAAGCAGCTTCTCTGAGGACCAGTTCAATCTGTATGCTATGGACCTATAATGGATTGCGAGATGTGTTTCTTGCAAAAATTGATCTGCGTGCCTCATTTTCATCAACTCTTCACTGGAGAGAGAAGGACTCCCTCCCACTGCAGTATTGTGGTGAAGACTGCAAAGCATGCACAGAAGGCGCCTCGCTAACACCATGCCCGGCTCAGAGCGGAAGCCTAATAAAGCTCACCTGCTTTTACCATCATAGCACAGGCTCCACTGAAGGAAAGAGGCCAATTTGCTTTGGATTCCCAAAAGCTGTATAAGCTTGTTAAAGTATTTTCACAAAGATTAATTCTTTTGATCTTTATAAGAATCTGAAGGTAAATGGTAAATCTCGGGCAGGAAAGAGCGTGGGAAGGATGAGGCCTGAGTATTATGTGACAAAAACATTCACAGCCTCTCAGTCTCCTTTCCCTTTCTGGAATCAGCTTCTCTGCCAGTGCAAAGACAAACTATATGCTGGGCAATCAGATAGTTTAAAAGGAACAGGTATAATGTATTAGACAAATGGGTTATTTAGTATGAAGTGACTTATGCCTATCACTATCATGTCATAGCAGAAGAATGGAAACAACGAAACGCCAATCATTAGGGGACTGAATAGACTTCACACAATAGAGTAGTGTTCAGCTATCCAGAAATGAGCAAGGTCTCTAGACTGTATGGTACAGAACAGGGCATATAGCATGCCAACCTATGGAAAGAAAGGTGAAAAACACCAATGTAAAATACTGACTATATTATATATATATTGCATATGTAATAAATGTATTTACTTACATATTCAAAAAGAAATTTTAAAAGGATAAACTAATTTTTTAAATGGCTTCCTATAGAGGGGGGAAGAGAATTGGAAGAAACTGGAACGGAAGTACTTTGTTTATAGTTTTGAGCTTCAAACCAAATAAAAGTTGTATATAATTTTAAATACAAATTTAACTTCAAAATTTAAAAAAAGCAATTCCAAAATTAAAAACTCAAAACAAATTAAAACAAATAAACATCACAACATATCAGACATAACCAAACAGAGAAGAATTACTTCAAATAACTTCAGAACAGTATTTTACACATCCATAGTAAGAAATTGCCTTTGAATAAAAGAAACTGCAAAAGTCTAAATCTGTATTTGGTATTTTACAGTTAACCTCTGTGCTGTATGTCTTACAGTTTACAGTTGGTAATAATACTGAGAATTGATTTGAAATTATTATACATACATACAAACGCACATACACGAATAAAATAATCATGTTAAAGTCATTAGAAAAAAGATTTTATCATTAAACAAAAGGGATTAAAATATAATATCAAAAAGTTAAGTAATAACTTGTAATATTAACCTTTGAAGTGCAAATATCTGTATAATCTCATGACTTTTCTTAATTAGAAAAAGCCCAGAAACAATGAAGATCTTGTAGCAATGAGCACTCCGAGTATCCAGATGATGGTGTCCAAGTACCATTTTCCTGTCAAAGAAACCAAGATTCCTTGGAGATACACGACTGATCCGAGGTCTACAGTAGGAAATGTGGAAGGTAAGTCAGTCACCTTTTGTCATGACAGAAGCCACAAAGACTACTGAGGTAGAGCCAAAGGACACAGGTGCTGACTTTAAGGGGCTCCCAGTGGTCAAAGATTGGGCAACTGGAGCATCAGAAAGAATGATGACTGCCATGGAGTAAAGCACATCAAACAGCTAAAAATAAGTAAATAATACTTTAACAAATTTTGGCCACTGTATAAATTTGCTAGAATATAAATTTTTACTCTGAAAACTAGTAAATAAAGAGAAAGAATCACATAAGAAATTATGATCATTGGGGGAACTGGCCAAACAAGAAGCTGGTCACTTGGTGAACTGATTTGGAACAATTCAAAGAGAGAAGGAGCGTGTGTGTGTGAGAGAGAGAGATTCCTAATATGCTGCAAGCATGGACATCCCTCCCTAACACCTTCTTACTGTCTCCTGACCCAGAAAGTTTCCGCTACTTTACTCCTATGATTAAGATGAAAATAGTCACTTCTTACCATTTTATATGACTGTATTACCTCTCTTAGCAGGTGGGATTTAACAAAAAGCCTTCAAATTACCACTGTAAAGTAGACCAATACAATATCTTTTAAAATCAGAAAACCTAACAAGATTTCCTAAAGGAAATTTAAATTTAGCACAGTTTCATATCAGAAAAAGAGAAGTTGATTTTTCTTGATTATCTACTATACACCAAATGCTTTAAGATCTAATTAGCTCACTTAATATTTTACAGTCTCCCTGGGGAATGATCACTCACATTTTACAAATGAGAAACTGAGATTCTGAGTGGGAAAGCAACTTGGCTAAAAGCATACATCTAGTTAAGTCACAGATCTGGGATTCAGAGAGGTCTGTGTACTACATCAGGCTGCCCACAGCAAAACGAAACAGATAATATTGATTCTGAACATGGCCAGAGTTTGTGGGGATGCAACATTACTACAAATACCAGAGTGATTAATTGGTTAATAACTAGTCCCTTTTAAGACAACAAGGTAACTCCATAGGGAAGGTAAGAATAAATGTTTACTTGGTACACATGGCTTTGGAAAAATTATTTAATCTAAGATTTTAGGGAAGGAAGAAGTTATAGAGTTCTTTTCAGTTCAAGTTATTGTTTTCTAGACTAGAAAACAGACCTGGAGAGAAAAACACTGTCCTCCTTATGTGCTGCAAAAGCCCTGGGAGTCCCTGTGAGGAGTAACTACACAGGCCTGGAATTAGCCTGAGCTGTCTCGCCTAATCATCAACATGTATCTTCAGGGCACTGACTCCTAGTCAAGGCACAAAACATGTCCATGAACAGTGTTGCCTTATAACTGTGGGTCCAAAGTGGTTGAGGATGGTTTGCACCAGCTCGTCAGTGTTTATTGACAAAAATGAGCATGAACTCTGTAATTTCTTCCTTCTCTAAAATCTTAGATGAAACAATTTTTCCAAATATGCTCATTTCATGTTTATCGTAACCGGTCTCACTAAGACCCCTGGAGAGCTCAGCTGTTGAGGCTGGTTATATAGCAGGAATCTATGGCACCAAGAAAATATTTAAAATATTCAAGTATTTCAAATATTTTAAAACATAAAAAATGTTTAAAAGTATATAAGACTCCAGACAAAACACCATTTTGGATTCTATGGTTCCTGGGTCATCCATGCACAAACACATCCATGGTGCCTGGTATAAGAGAGGAAGTGGATCTTGCCACTCCCTTCTGAGGCGGACAAGTGGATCCTGCCTCTTGCTATGAGATGGCCTGTGGCTGCAAAGTATTAGGTTGGTGCAAAAGTAATTGCAATTTTTTATTTTTATTTTTTTAGAGATGAAGTCTCACTCTATCGCCCAGGCTGGAGTGCAGTAGCATGATCTCGGCTCACTGCAACCTCTGCCTCCCAGGTTCAAGCGATTCTCGTGCCTCTCAGCCTCCTGAGTAGTGCGGATTACAGGCATGTGTCACCACACCTGGCTAACTTTTGTATTTTTTGTAGAGACCGGGTTTCACCGTGTTGGCCAGGCTGGTCTCGAACTCCTGACCTCAAGTGATCCACCCACCTCGGCCACCCAAAGTGCTGGGATTACAAGCATGAGCTACCGCACCCAGCCAGTAATTGCAGTTTTTGTCATTACTTTCAACAGCAAAAACCGCAATTACTTTTGCACCAAACTAATACATCTTTACTTTAACGCTGATGCCATGTAGTATCCTTTCCTGCAAGAAATGCCAATGTGTTTCTTGTCATTTTGGGTCCTCTGAGTCGTAAAACATTATTAAAGAGCAACTGAACCGTGTTTAACTGCCATCATTAGAGCACTGGCTAAAAACCTGCCACATGGTAAACACTCAAACATTCCTTAAATTAGTTGACTGATAAATAAAGAGAAGCTGAGTATTCTGACATTTTGTCCACTATAAGCTCTTATAAAAGTTCTCATTAGCACTGAACAAATGTAATTCAGCATGATGTTAATACATACCTCTCTGCCCAAAAGACAAAGAGCCTATAATTGTCACTTTTTGTTCCTAATAGCTTCTATTCATCTCAATAATAATTAAAATGATATAAGTGGGAAGACTTTAGCAGCTGCTACAAAACATTGGCTTGCAAGTACCTTTCTCCTCTCTCAGAGCCACCATGCTTGAGTGGTGTCAGCACACATCTCAGGGCCACGTGTCATCACCTGACCTTGGAAATGGACGGTGATAGTGGACATCTACACCTAAAATACTTTATTTGTATTTAAACGCTTAGTCTCAACATTAAAAAGAAAATCTGTGTACATGTTTACAAAACTAGTACAAAAATGGATTTTAAAAACTGCTCATAAAATTATATAAAAGCTGTTGATGCCCTTAGAAGAATGAAACAAATCAAAGCCCATTCATATGCCTCTTGCATCTAAAGATGAAGCGATTCCCAAAGGCTGCAATTTAAGTTCAGTGGCACTGCTGTAAATCACTTCAACCAAATCCCAATTCAGTGGCTGAAGATGGATGGCAAATATTTGGTTATTTAGACAACAATAAAAATTACAGTAATTTTTAAAATTATACTCCAACCTAATTCTTTTACCAGAGAGATAAGTATCTCAATCATTCTACAGTGAAAAACAAAATGGAATTTTAAGCTCCTTCCCCTGTAAAGACAAACCAATAGCTCTAACCCTTTCTAATTCTACACATCAAAGGGCAAGAGCCCAAGCAAAGGCAAAGCTGAAAGATCACAGTGCTCTGAAAACAGACTTTGTGGGCCATGGCTGAGTGGATGGAAGTGGAATCCTAAAACCTTTGGAATATTGTCTTTTTGCAAATAGTGAAAATACTAAATCGAAATGATGACAACAGCATACACGTATTATAATATTTCAGTAAAAATCACATAGCAAGACCGAGTACAGTGGCTCATGCCTGTAATCTCAGCACCTTGGGAGGCCGAGGCAGGCAGACTACGAGGTCAAGAGATTCACACCATCCTGGCCAACAAGGTGAAATCCCATCTCTACTAAAAATACAAAAATTAGCTAGGTGTGGTGGCGCATGCCTGTAGACCTAGCTACTTGGGAGGCTGAGGGAGGAGAATCACTTGAACCCAAGAGGCAGAGGTTGCAGTGAGCCAGGATTGCACCATGGCACTCCAGCCTGGTGACAGAGTGAGACTCCATCTAAAAAAAAAAAAAAATCAAATAGCAATATGTATGTACTCCAAGGAGTATAAGACTCTAGCATCCGGTTCTAACACTTACTATTTGCCTTTAAGCAAGTTACTTAAACCCCTCCGGGCATTTTTTTTCTCATCTAGAAAACTGGCATAATTAATAATATCTACTTCATAGGCATTAGTTGAATGGATTAAATGATGTTATCCATATAAAATTGCTTAGGTAGAGCCTTGAACTTAGTAAACACTCAGTACACGTCAGCAGTGTTTTTATTATCATCATTATTATTACAGAGATTTTATTCTCAGACCTATTCAAAGTGCACAACTTCAGATGTAAGGTGCTATCATCATAAATAGTATTTTTTTTACTGTGATATGATCAGGTTGTATTTTTCCATTTGTATTGTTGTACCTACTTGAAGTTAAGTAAACTTCAAAACAAATCGCTATTCACTACTTCATTTGATCCTCACAACAATGCTGACATAGAGAGAGACGGGGAGAGACTATCCTCAAGTTACAGATAAACTCCAGTTTCCACTGAAATTTAGGGAGGAAAGTGACTTGACCAAAGTCATGCAACTAGTTACTGGCAGTGAATGGATTCCAAGGGCACCCTGTATAACTGCTCCTTCAGGGTTGATATGGTTTGACCCTGTGTCCCCACTCAAATCTTATCTCAAATTGTAATCCCCATAATCCCTATGTATCAAGGGAGGTGCCAGGTGGGAGGTGATGGTATCATGGGGGTGGTTCCCCCCATGCTATTCTCATATTGGTGAGCGTTCTCACGAGATGTGATGGTTTTATAAGGCAGTTTCTCCTGCTCTTGCTCACTCTCACCTGCCGCTATGTAAGACGTGCCTCTTATCATTTCACTGTGACTGTAAGTTTCCTGAGGCTTCCCCAGCCATGTGGAACTATGAGTCAATTAAACCACTTTTCTTTATAAATTACCCAGTCTTGGATACGTCTTTATAGCAGTGTGAGAACAAACTAATACAAGTGGTCTTCCCATCATTTCAGGCTTCTCCAAAATACCAACTTCATAATATTTAGCTAGTTTCAAGAGATAAACGTGACCCCAAGTGGGTCAGCAGAAACACCATGAGCAGGGAGAGTGCACTGTGACACAAACCCACTGTTTAGTGGAAACACACTATACCAGAGGAGTGAAGTGGGGTTGACTGTGGTATTGCAATGATGCCCTCATCAGACATTGGTGTCACCACCTCCTGCCAGGCACAAGCATCCTCAAGTGATTATGGCATGAGAGAAGGGGAGATGAAGGTCCGTGAGCAGATTTCCCACCCTGCACCTGCTTGCCTTTGGAGCTCTATTTCTGACCTAGGGATAAACTCTCCCCTCCACCCTCCTCTGCCATTAGAGGAAGCTTTATCCTCCCCTGCTGCTTTGCCTTTGCTCAAGCTGGTCCTCCACAGGAAATAAACACCTTTTCTCCAAACTCCAAATGGGCAGATTCTATTTTCCCTTAAAAACCTAGTTAAAAGCCATTGTCCATGAAATGCAACTCAAACACACTATCTCATCAGCCAAAATAATCTCTGTGATCCAAATTTTCTGTTAATTTATTCAGACAGCTTTTTCTAATGTATTTCATAAGTTTTCTCTCTCCTCTTAGATGTGTAAGCAACTTAAGGCCCTGGTGTGGGTCGTTAGATTTCCCCAGCCACACACCAGGCACAGCGCTGTGCACAGAGCTGGCATTCAATGGCAATGTGAATGAGCGAGCAATAGAAGGCCAGTCCTTCCGTAGGTGTTTGGTGCTTCCTCTCTATCCATAACACAACGCAAACAAATTGCAATGAAGGTCGGGGTATTTACCTAAATAATTTTTTAAGTGAAAAGAGAATTTTAACTCAAAAACTTTGTCAGATGATAAATTCTTTTTCAGATATATTTCTTAATTCCCCATGTCAGTCTACATGCATTAAAAAAAGGGATTCACAGTACAAAAGAGCTCAAATTTTAAAATTTCTTTTAAAAATGAAATCTATGCCCAGAAAGTAAGAATGAATAAACTGATAACAATTCAAAAAACCAAGAGGAGTTTTAACAAATTTACAAGAAGACAACAAACAACCCCATTGAAAAGTGGGCAAAGGACATGAACAGACACTTCTCAAAAGAAGATATACATGCAGCCAAGAAACATCAAAAAAGCTCAAAATGACTGATTATTAGAGAAATGCAAATCAAAATCACAGTGAGATGCCATCTTATTGCCAGTCAGGATGGCAATTATTAAAAAGTCAAGAAACAACAGATGCTGCCAAGGCTGTAGAGAAATAGGAATGCTTTTACACTGTTGGTGCAACTGTAAATTAGTTCAGCCATTGTGGAAGACAGTATGGCGATTCCTCAAAGACCTAGAACTAAAAACACCATTTGGCCCAGCAATCCCATTACTGGGGATATACCCAAAGGAATATAAATAATTATATTATAAAGATATGTGCACACGTATGTTCATTGCAGCACTATTTACAATAGCAAAGACAAGGAATCAACTCAAACACTCACCGATGATAGACTGGATAAAGAAAATGTGGTGCACATACACCATGGAATTCTACGCACAGTCATACAATGGAACAAGATCATGTCCTGTGCAGCGACATGGAAGGAACTTGAAGCCATTATCCTCAGCAAACTAACACAGGAACAGAAAACCAAACACCACATGTTCTCACTTCTAAGTAGGAGCTGAATGATGAGAACACATAGATAGAGGGAGGGGAACAACACACACTGGGGTCTGTTGTGGGATTGAGGGGAGAAGGAGAGCATCAGGGAAAATAGCTAATGCATGCTGGGCTTAATACCTAGATGATGGGTTAATAGGTGCAGCAAATCACCATGGCACACATTTACCTATGTAACAAATCTGCACACACTGCACATGTACCCCAGAACTTAAAATTTATAAAAAGAAGAAGAAAAAAACCAAGAGGAGTTTTAAAAAGAATTATCTCTGTTTAATCTTACTGCAATTTAACATGCCCCCTCTACTCTTAATCAATCTTAATATCTCTTGACTATTATTATTTGTTGCCTATCTATAAACAAAAAAAATATGCAACCTGGAAATAAAAAGTTTTTATCAGAACAAGTAGAATAGCCAACATTGTATAAACTGCCTTGACTATGATCAAAACAAACAAACAAACAAAAGTTGCTGATGACGAAATCAGAATGGAAGTGGCATTTTTGAGATATTGCTTCTTTAATTCTGACGTTGGACCATGGGATGAACACTGTGAGTTAGCCTTATTCAATCCTGTACTTCCCTGGCCAAGTGGGACCCATTTAGTGGCCACTGCTTCTACCATACCACCGTGGAAGTCTGCAGCCGACACCCCAGCTCCAGTTGAACCCTTTATTCTGTTTTTCCACAAGTTGTCTGTCTAGCCTCAGCCTCCACCAGTAACTAAGAGATGGCTTTAGCCAGTATGCATTCAAGGTGCATTAGTGCCTGCCCAGCTCAGCACTGCACTACTCTCCCACTAACTCTGGGGGTGAAAATGGTGCATCTGCAGAGAAATGGGATGATCTAGGCAGCTCTGCTCCCTAGTCTGTCTGGAACCAGGGCACACAGTATGGCTTCCCTATGTGCCCTATGTATATCCTGGGGGACTGTGTTTATGAAAAAGATGCCTCTAAAGAAATCGGGTTTCATGGTCAAATGACTTTGGAAAAGGCTGTAGTCTGAGTGGTCTTCTGGGAGTTTCACAATGCATATCGGCATATTAAAGGAAATGAAAGGGCCTGCAGTAAAGAATCCTATGATATTTTGTTGAACTCAGCAAGTTCCAAATTTATTTTATTATGAACTGTCTTCCCAGTAACACCTTTGAATATGGAAACTTAGTTTGGGAAATGCTGGAGACTACAATTAACAGCTGTGTGGCTTTGAATCCAACTACAAGACAACTTTTGCTTTCCCTGTCCAAAAGTCATTGCTCAACAAAGGGTTAGTGGAAGAGTTAAACTACAAATGGAAGGTTTAGATTTTCTCACAACCAAACTATAAAATAATCTGGGAATTTTATCTTAACATAGGAAAACATATATTTTTGCAACCAAGATCGAGAAAAGCATATTTTAAGTCACAATTACAATAGTCCACAGCAGTATGTTCTTTATAAAAACATGTGCTTTCCTAGACCCATAACCCAGTGTTGTATGTCTTTATACATATAAGATGAAGCAGAGCACAAAGAGATTACCCAAATATTTCAAATCAATTTCTACAGTGATGCCTGTTCATTTTCAGATAGTTCAAGTTTACTGGATTTGAATGTGGAATTGGAGAACTAATTCTCATAGGAGCGTAAGTGACCTGAAAAGTTATCATAATTCTACACTATTTAAATATACTTCAACTGTTGAAATACACCTTATTAAATAAATTATGACTTTAGGAAGATATGGTCAATCAGCCATCTTTGATACCACTAAGAAAATATCTAGAATATTACATGATATAATATACTGAAAATTTCTCCAATATCTGAGAATTAATGTTTCCACATTTCTAAGCATCCAATTTATTATGAAAGAAGATTTGAACACTAAGTACTATGGGTATATGCATCAAAGTCTCCTAAAAATCAGTTTGCCCAGACATCGAATATCTAAAATAAAATTCATACATTTCCTTTTTAACTTCACACATCTCCAGTAATTCAAATAAAATCTGTTCACATTTCTGAAGGGGAAATCCTGCTACCATGAAACAGATCTATATTTCAGGTTATCAATTTTTTTAACACTTTAAGACCCATGCCAACCCATAAAAAGATCTATTTAGATTTAAATTTGAATGTCATTGCCTATTTCATTTCTTTAAACTGAGAACCATGTAAATATAAATATGCAAAATTCTCTCCCTTCCCAAAACACAGTTGGGAAATGTGTCACATGGTAATACAATCTGAATCAAAGAGAACACTTTCCAGGATTTCCTCCTCCTAAAATCTGGGGGGAAAGGTAGCTGTTAATGAACTAGTTTAACACTTCGATGTTAGATTGAACTTTCTCTTCACCCATTCCATTTCATGGTCAAAATGATCATGTTTTCAAGCAGCCCTAGCGGCAGTGCCTTACCAGTGTAGATGCTGGCATTGGAGGCTGGGATACCAAACTGTGACTCGATGAACTTGGGAATGAAGGTAATGAAAGCAGTTACAATGGCACTCTCAGCTGTGTATGACAAACTCACAAAAAGGAATGTCATGTTGCTTAAGATCCTGACAGCTGCTCTTGGTAGGTCTACAAAATGACAAAAATGACAAATGAATGTTATAAACAATGGATGGAAAACAAAATAAAACTGAATTGTTTTTGAAATGAACCGGAAATAGCCATTCAGCAACATTTGCCACCAAAGAATAAAAAAATAGAAAGATCCGATGATGATTAGAAACCATCCTCTCTAAATAGATTTTGTTTTGTTTGGTGTTTTTCTTTCAACCAGGATATGGAAATTAAGTAAAGTACCTAAAAACATACCCATACAACTGATAGTTCCTATTTCAAAAACTGTTAGAATTATTTGCATTTCTTCATTGATTAAAACAATGTTATTCATTGTTAAGACCTCAAAGTCCACTAGACATGTAAAGTGCCTGCAATGCAGCCTTCAATTACAATTTCCACTTTTCACAACTAACATTATGATGTAGCTATTCTGCTTCCGTGGGCATCTACATGATGTTGTACTTCTGATTGTCAAGCCTTGTTATAAAACAGGAAATAGTCACAGTTTAAAAAGCTAAAAGAATGAGGCCATGAGGTCAGACACTCTGAGGTACTGGAATTAGGGAACAAAGATCTCCAAAGGGAAAGGAGAGCCGAAAGGTGGGGGCTTAGCATCTGCTGAGCTGCCTCCAAGAAAGGAAAGCCTCACCATTGAGTCTAGGCATTTATTTCACAGAACCTGCCATCTATATTTTTCAAGATACATGTGCAAGTATTTTCACTGGAGCATAGTTTATAATACTGAAAATGTAGGAGGGGGGAATCTACATTTCCATCAATGGGAAACGTTTAAATAAAAGATGGCACAGCCATATAATGGAAAACCAGACAGTAGTTAAAAATGAAACAGAGCTGTATGTACTGACATGAAAGAACTCCAAGAAATATTTGTATTAATTTGTAAAGCAAGCTGCAAAAATAGATGTACATGTATGTGTGTAATTCTATTTAATTAAAAATCAAACAAATCAAAACAATGTATTTTATATGATCAAATACATACTTTTAAATCATACTCATCCTACAGCCTGGTGTAAACACTGTAAATTAAAATATCATATCCAAGATTTAGAACTTAGAAAGTTAAGATTACCTATCAACAGTTAAAGATTCAAGTTAAGTTCAGCAGTATATTAAAAGCCAATGTGTTGATTCTAAAACATCTGGGAAAAATATATAACACCAGATTATTAAGGGTTTATGTTCTCTGAATGGGACTAAGATTGGGAAATAGGGAAAAAAGGAGATTATTGTGTATATACTTTTGTATTTTTACATAGCTAGAATGTGAATTAATGTACATTTATGTAATCTTTACGTATCTTCATAGAAAAAGTAAGCTGCATTATTTTTGGCAATATAGTCATCTCAGAACAGTTATCTCTTTCAACATAATGAGTCATTTCATTAAAATTAGCCAAGAACTTTTATTAAAGCTATAATTCATAGCTTCCTATTCACCAGAATTTGAAACGTAGAAAGTTAAGACTGCTCACTATCATCATTTTAAAATTTAGACTAAATTTAATGTTCTATATTTTAATTTAATTTTTAAAGTTTAAATTAACAATTAAAAAAAATTAAGACGCATGCTTCATTTTTTTCACATGGATAAACACACCAGAGAAAAAACATAATCAAAGTGCTTCATAAAGTCATCCTACAGCCTCTTGTAAACACTGTAAATTAAAACGTCATATCCAAAATTTAGAACTTAGAAAGTTAAGATTACCTATCAACATTTAAAGATTCAAATTAACTTTAGCAGTATATTAAAAGCCAATGTGTTGACTCTAAAAATCTGGGAAAAATATAAAATAAATTTTTAAAATAAGAAACTAACATACTATCACATGACTATTTTAAGAAATACTAGTTATATCAAACGGGTTTTTCTTCTGTAGCCATTTGGCATGATAAAATAGCCTTCTAATTTCAAGCGTAACTAAAAACATGCATGATGGTTCTCTCTTCTTTTATTAAAAACATCTGCTGTTATCTAAGAAGAATTAGCAGAAGTTCAGACCTTCAACGACTCTAAGTTCCTCTCTTCTTTCTTCTACCTTTCTCAATCTCCTTTACTGGGGCTGAGCTTTCGGCCTACAGCCCTCCAGGAGTTGGGGTGGGAGCACAGTATCCACGGTTGTACCTTTAGTTGGTGGGACTGGTTGATTTTTTTACATCGAAGGAGACTTAGCAAGTTATAAATACATTGAAAATAATGGAAATCAGTTTTCTAACTGCCAAAGAAGAGAGTTACAAATATGGAAAGGGGGATCATTCTACATCAGATTGGAAGGAGGTACTGGTATGAATTCACGGTTCAGATAGGCAGATAGATAAATAGATTAGATGAAGATAGACACATGGATGATAGACCGTGTGTGTGTTTGTATGTGGGTATAAATATAGGTCCTTCTCTGTCTGCTCACAAGGCTTAGAAGTAATGACACCCTGGTAGGAATGCATCCACCTGGCACCCAATTCTTGGTTTCTAAAAACCATCTTCTACTAAAAGGGACCAGAGCTCCCTGGAAAAATGTCTAACTTTACAACTGGAGCAGAGATAATACAAGATAAGCCTAGAAAATCTTGTTGAACAAGAAAGCAAAAATGTGCTCATGCAATGGTGAGGACATGTCAGAAGGACACAGAAGACAGCTTGAAGGATTCTCAATGGCCCAATATGGGACAATTTGACCTCTGTAGATGCTAAACCAGTAAGCAAAAGTCTAATAGGAATGAAATATATTCGGTGTTTATTATTCACAGATTCCATATTTGCAAAGACACCTACTTGCTAAAATGTATTTGTAACCCCAAAAATTAACACTCGCAGCACTTTCACAGTCACGTGCAGACCAGAGAAAAATTTGAGTCCTCCAATGCACACATTCCCAGCTGAGGTGGAACAAGGTGACACTCTGCTTTCTTGTTTCTGCTGTCATATTGTAAACTCATGTCCTTTCCATAATACATTGTCTCACATGTTTTGCATTTTTGTACCGTTTGTTGGTGATCTCATTGCTTAAAATCCCCTGTGCTGCAGTGCTGTCTAGGGTTCCTAAAGTGCAAAAGACCATGATGTGCCTTACGGAGAAAATACTTATGTTAGATAAGCTTCCTTCAGGCATGAGTTACAGTGCAATTGACAATAAGTTCAGTGATAATGAATCAACCCTATATATTAAATAAGGAGTCTTTAAACAGAAAGATACATGAAGCCAGGTCGTGTATCGACTGATTGGTTGAGGATTATGTTGTAATAGGAACCCAACCCCGTACCTCCCATAAGAGGGAAGTTCAGTCCAGGCTAATCCAGTGTTCACAGTGGCTTTATAGGACATAGCTGCCACAAATAATGGGTGTCAACTGGATTTACATAGCCTCAAAATATTTCCCCACAAAGTACTTTTTAATTACTCATTGATTAATAATTACATTATACTTATCTCATTGATTAATAATTACATTATACTTATTAACTTTAGAATGAAGGAACCTGGTAAGCACTATCTTATCCCAGTGATAAAAGTTAGCCTAACTGGTGATAGGGCAAACTAACACTATGTGTCTCTGCTCCTATATACTGAGCATAGCATCATTTCAGTGGTGTAACATGCATGAATCAGGAAATATTACCAAATCCAAATTGAAGGATATTCAAAGTTAATGTATATACAAAGTGACTTGCTTGTACCTTTTTAAAAAGGTCAAGGTCATGAGAAACAAAAATGGTTGAGTGACTGATTCAGGTTGAAGGAGACTAAAGGGCACAAAAACTAAACGCATGTGGTCCTGGATTGAATCTTGGACATGATGGACATTATCAGGATAATCAGCAAAATCTGACTGGGGCCTGTGGTTTAGATGGTAGCACCAGGTCCACGTGAATTTCCTGATTCTTATGGCTGCGCTGTGGTTACATAGGAGAGTGTTCTTGTACTTGGGAAACATACACTGAAGTATTAGGGACAGTAGAGTACCATACCCTCAATTTTTCAGAAATGTTAACAATTGAGGAATCAGGATGTAGGGTACACTGGTGCCCTGTGCTATTTCTATAGCTTTCATGTAAATTCAAAATTGTTTCAAAAACATAAAATTTAGAAAACTAAGTTAGCAAAATGTTGTTAAACCTTCCTAAATTTGCAACCAAATACTTAATTTTTATGCAACAGAATGTATTTTAGATCAGTTTCTTGGTGTCATTTATAACTGTGTTATTGTAAAACCAAAGATGCAGTAAAAAGCATGATGAAGGAGAGATGATGAAATAATGATAGTGATTATCATTTTTTGATCATTTAATGCTAGGAAATCTTATAAATTCAAGCTGGCACTAAAACGAGGAAATACCTTAAGCGGTAGTAAAGTAGGAATAAAATTCAACACAAAGCACCAAAATTCAAGAGGTGGTCTATACTCTGAAATCACTTTGAAAAGAAGTATTAATAGCATTGGCAGATCATTTGCTCCTTCCAGGTGCATAGTGATGACAGTGTAGGCGGCCCCATCATCCCGTGCACGCAGACCTGGTGTTAAATTGCACTCCAATCACAACAGAGCTATGCTGCAATAAATCTGGTGTACCCAGTGGCCTCCAAAGCCTTTGGTCAAAATTCAGAAAATCTGAGATGGGTGGTGTGAGTGGATTCTTTTTTTTTTTGAGTTGGAGTCTTGCTCTGTTGCCCAGGCTGGAGTGCAGTGGCATGATCTCAGCTGACTGCAACCTCTTCCCCCAGGGTTCAAGCGATTCTCCTGCCTCAGCCTCCCGAGTAGCTGGGATTACAGGCAAGTGCCTCCACACCAGGCTAATGTTTTGTGTTTTTAGTAGAGACGGAGTTTCACCATGTTAGCCAGGATGGTGTTGATCTCCTGACCTCGTGTTCTGCCCTCCTCGGCCTCCCAAAGTGCTGGGATTACAGGTGTGAGCCACCATGCCCGGCCGTGACTGGATTCTTATGGAAGTTGATAAGGGATGGTGTTTAGGAGCGACTGGATCAGTATCAGTGAGGGCAGAGGCCGTAATTTATTCTCCAAACCCCACTGATCACAGCATGATATAAGGCAGAAGGTATTGATATGTTTCTAATTTTTTGACCATTAGCCAAACGTGTTCCAGCATGTGCAAATATTTTATGCTCATTCATAAAATAAGTCACAATTTAAAGTTTGTATTAGATGAAGGTCTTCATTTTTTTTGTTTGTTTGTTTGTTTGTTTTAGATAGGGTCTCCCTCTTTTGCCCAGGCCAGGATGCAATGAAGTGATCATAGCTCACTGCAGCCTCAAACTCAGGGCTCAAGCAATCCTCCCGCATCAGCCTCCCGAGTAACTAGTACTATAAAAGGCCTTTATTTGGATGAGCAAAGCTTAAATGAGCACCAACTTCAGCGAACCTGAAAGGTGCAGTCATCTTTTCAAGCGGGCAGAGAGACAAAATTCCTGGGAGTTTATTTAGTTTGATGAGAAATATATCCCAGGCTACAGACGGCTCTGCAAGTCCCTGCCACACTGGAAGACCCCTCTTCTGTGGCTCCTTATACAGAAGCTGCAAGGTTTTTACCATAGGACCTGATAGCCCCAAATGAGCTGATTGGACCAGGGAAGGAGGCTGGACTCAAAGGTGCTACCTACAGGCAACCCAACAGCCACCAGAGGCCTAAGGCACACTCTGTGAGCAAAGACTGGCCAAAAACCCCTTGACTTTGTATCCCTTAGAGTGTTTGCATTAGAGACTATAAAGGGATAAGTAGGCAGGGAGTATGAAGACTGAGTGAGAGACAAAAGTAAGGAAAACTGACCCTGGAGCCACAGTGGAGTCTGCAGAGTGACTGTGGGGCTCAATGGCAATGGGCACATCCCTCTCAGCCAGGGGCCCAGCCACTGGGGCTTCTGCTCTCCCCTGGAGTCTCGCACCAGAACCCCAGTATCTCAGGTGGCTTGAACTGGCTTCTGCTCTTTACAACCTGAAAGGATCTGTATCATGTCTTTTTGCTGTTGTGTTAGATTACTGAAACAAACTTTGTTTTAATGACATATTTGAAAAACGTACACCAACAAAGGGATTGACCAAGCAAAAGAGGAAGACCCAGTTACCATGAACACCACTGAGTGTGCCAGGCCTGTGAGAGCGGGCTGCTGCCTGCCCTTCCACTCTGTAGTCCTATGGCTGCCCTGCCCCAAGCTTCATCCATGGCCTGGTCTACTTCATCTCTGTACTATTTGTGGATTTCCCACCAGTCTCTTTGGCAAATGTCAAACTCATCCATCAAGTTTCATGATTAGTGTCTGCCCCTATTGGAAGCATTTACAGCTTCTCTAGACAGTCTAGGGGGCTCCTTCTCTGTGCTCCCATGTACTTGGTCCATAGCTCTAGTCATCAATTCTTAGGTAGCTGCATGTGTTTACCTGTCTGTTCCTTTCAGGAGACTATAAAAGCTCTGACTGCAGGACCTTGGGGTATCTGTACATTTTCAGCTCCCAGCATTCATCTGGCCTATAGGAGGCACTCGAAAAATATACTTAGAATGTATTTATTAATATTATTTATTATATCACTGGAATAATTTGCACTAAAACAATAGCCATATACTTGTGAGAAAATGAAGTCCATTCCAAAGAGGCATAATTTCCTCCTGGGGAGTGGGTTAAGAGTTAAGAAAACGTGCCGGGCGCGGTGGCTCAAGCCTGTAATCCCAGCACTTTGGGAGGCCGAGATGGGCGGATCACGAGGTCAGGAGATCGAGACCATCCTCGCTAACACGGTGAAACCCCGTCTCTACTAAAAATACAAAAACTAGCCGGGCGAGGTGGCTGGCGCCTGTAGTCCCAGCTACTCCGGAGGCTGAGGCAGGAGAATGGCGTAAACCCGGGAGGCGGAGCTTGCAGTGAGCTGAGATCCAGCCACTGCACTCCAGTCAGGGCGACAGAGCGAGACTCCGCCTCAAAAAAAAAAAAAAAAAAAAGAGTTAAGAAAACGTAAGACGAAAGGTGGTTCACAGTGGTGAACTCACTGAAAATAGAAAATTATGCTCCTTTTTAAAGTATGGTTCTTTAATGCTAACAAATCCTTAGTGGTGTCAGATAAGATTATAAACTAAAATGTCCATTAAAGAAAAATTAAAATACTAACAGGAGAAACAGAAAATACACAATATTGTCCTTTATCCAGCATATCTGAGAAAGAGGTATGCTTAATTTTTCAGATATCTGAGTGATTGCCTCTTTAAGCAACAAAGCTTTAAATATGTTTGCTGTATTAACTGGTAATACTAGAGAATGCATCGCATAATCAGACATTTTCTTCAAGATTCAAAGTCATAATTATAAGTACTAATTTCTGTAGGCTAATTAGTTTCACCATATTTTTAACCTTCATTAATATTCTGATTTTTTTCTTCTGGTTGCAAGATAATTCCATGCCCAGGATGTGTTGCTTGCGTGTTTGTTTTTACCCACTGATATTGTGCATCCATACCAACTTTTCTTTTATGTTCTTCTAAAGAGCCCTTGTAAAAGTAAAATTAGATATTAATTTTGTTCCTTTTACATCTTTTTTTAAAATTTAAACCGGGTGTGGAATAAGGACTAGTGCTTGTTTTATTATTATACAAGATAAGTAAATCAGTATTACTATGAAACAGTTGACTAAATTTTATTACCCCCAAATGTACATTTCTAGCCAGGTATAAATTATGAGTATTAAATACCAAACAAACATCTTAATGCTTTTCATAATTTTTGACATGGATATATCCAGACATACGAACATTTATCTAAAATTTAGTAGCCCAGGCAGTTTATTTCCCTTATGTTTAAATTCAACTAAAATATATACCCTTTTAAAAAAAATAATTTATTGTGCCAAAATTCACAGAATATAAAATTAACTATTTTAAAGTGAAAATGTTAGTGGAATTTAGTACAGTCACAATGTTGTGCAACCACCACATCTATCTAGTTTCATAATATAAATACTTTCTTACTATTAAAAAAGTTAAGCATTTTATTTTCAGAAATGGGATTGGACTTCACTTTTATTTTATTCTCTAAATTTTCTGTCATGAGCATGTATTACTTTTAGGATCTTGTTTTAAAAGGTGCAATTTTAAAAGGATGCAGAAATGTGTCATCCCTGAAAGTCCTCCCTGACTCAGGCAGCCAACATGGATTCCTTTCTCCTCTTCCTTCCACCTCCTTAGAATGTACATACCTCCATTTTAGGACTTAACATACTAATATTGTGTCTACTTTCCTTTCTGCCTCCCTTTGAGGGCAAGGTCTGCAACTTTTCATGTATGAGTCCTGAGTTCTTAGTCCTGTAGTAATTGTCCAATAAACATATTTGTGAGAAAGAAAAACAAAAAAAGAGAAATTTCCTTAGGATAGATATTGCCAGCCATTTATCTCAATAATTAAATTATTGGGTTCCATTTGGAAACCCATCTAGTCCTTTCCTAAAAGTCTTAAATAACACCCATTTCTTATATAAGAGTACATTTTGAGAAAAGAATGATCAAACAGGCAGATAAAGGCAGCTTAAAGGGACTAACGTCAAACAAGGCATAAAATTCACATTGGGCACAGAGACCAAGAATGAAGATGACAGCAACCAGAGTGGAAGGTCATTGTTATATAAAAAATGGAGATTTTTATTGATAAATTTTAAAATAATGTGATACTGCCAAAATACAGGGTGCTTTGCAAAGAACATGAGCAGTACCAAGGCCTTTGCCTTGAGGGCATAGGAAAGGCCTCCTCAGCGGGGAGGAGGAAAAGTGGTGTAATAAAGAAAGAGGGAACACCACATGATAATTGTAGCTGAAGGAGGCCAGTGAGCAGATACTACAGCTAGAACACATAAGCTTCTCTGTTAATCATGTTTGTAAATTTATGTATTTTATAATGCTTTGACTTCTTAAAAAGCTTGCTGGCCAGGGACAGATTGCCCTCCCAGGACTACAGCCACTTCTTAGAGATAGCACTGGGCTCAGCTACCACTGGGACCATACCTTCCATAAACAAACCAACCAATCCCAAGGTGGTGGCCCCAACCACCTCCTTATCTAACTCACACACACTTCACCTGTACTAAATCTCCCAGGGTCAGGTACCAGACAACTGGAGGCCATCCTTATAGCCCAGAGCCTATGGACATTATTCAAACTAGCCAATCCTAAGCTCTTTCCCAAGGAAACCCCAATAAAGGCTGTGGCCCAGACTCTGGCCTCATTCCGATTCTGCCTCCTGACCAACCTGATGCTCTCCCTGTGGTCCTGCATGGCAGGGCCTGCCCCCTTCTCTTAGGAAGTATAAGTAATTTATTCTACCAGTGGTATTAACCTCATCATGTCATCACTCAGATATCTCTATACATTAAAATCCCATGGGTGCAAATTATTGAATAGCCTTTAACATCTCTTGAAACTCCTTAATCCCCTTCTTTTATAAGTACTTAGAGTGCAGTTGGCCCTCCATATCCATGGATTCTGCATCCATGGATTCTGCATCCGTGGATTCAACCAACCACAGATCAAAAATACTCAAGAGAAAAAATGAATGGGTGCATCTGTATTGAACACATACAGACTTTTCTCTTGTCCTTATTCTCTAATCAATACCATATAACAACTATTTACATAGTATTAACATTGTATTAGGTATTACAAGTAATAAGAGATGATTTAAAGTATATAAAGGCATTATAAGTAACAAGAGATGATTTAAAGTATATGATTTAAAGATGTGTGTAGTTTATATGCAAATACTACACCGTTTTTAAATCAGAGACTTGAGCATCATGAATTTTGGTATCCACCAAGGGGTTCTGGAACCAATCCCCCATGGATACCAAGGAATGACTCTATTTAAATGTTCCATTATTTCTAATCTTGTAGTTCCTATCATTTGTATTCTTTAAGGCCTTCTGGTGGATCAAAAAGCTGGCGAAAACATATGATCATCCTGCAGTGAAAACCTTAGTAACTTTTATGGCCTGTGAATCTCTCATGATCCTGTATGTTCTTGAGCATTTGGCAGATACAACTTTTCCATGCCTGTTATCCAGAAGAATCAAACTATTTTTAGTCAGGGTTTTCTGTAAAAGCAAAACCAAGACTGCTTATCATATGCAACATGGCCAACACGGACGTACATGCCCTCATTTCCTGCTCATTTTCTTTGAAAGAAATGACCCCATGGGTTTCCCAATCTAAGGCCCCATGAAGATACTCTACATCCTCCCACCCTCCAAAATACACCGTCAGATAGCATTTGCTGCTTGCCTGGAAAAGACAGGAACTAGATGACACTAGCACACCACAGTCACCTTGCAGCTTAGCACATCGAGCCCAAGACACTTACCTACAACAAGGGGGTAGAAAGGATGGCTGCCAGGGCCTAAAAGACATCATTAGTGGCTCCTGGCCACAGTACTACCTTACTTGTTTAAATCAGCACTTGTGAGTATTTTCAAATATCTTTCTAAGGAGATGCTACTCTGATGAGTCACCCCACAGTTATTTTGCTGAGTATAAAGAAAGAGCTTTCTTTTTTAGGGATTCTCTGCCTGGACTGTTACCATTTACTTTTCACCTCCTAAGCTGCAAGTCCAAATCTAAAGATGTGGCTGATCACCAGAAATCATACATACAATAAAATAAAAGTTAGACAGAAAAAGAAACAAAGAATTCGATACACAGAACACGTAAATAGAGCAGAGCATCCAAACTGGGGGAAAGAATTAAATGTGGCCACAAGACTTTTCCTGGGTTTCAGATTTGACTCTGACTTTCCTGGCCATCAAAGCAAAAAGCTATATAATCATCATTATCAGAAATGCAGAAACATTCTACTTTCTTCCTGGAAAACAAAGTTTTTCCTAACTATGTTCTAGAGCTGTGATTTTCACAGTGCGGTTCCTGGACCAACAGCTTCAGTATCATCTGGGAAATTGTTAAAAAAAAAAAAAAACAAAGCTAATTCTCAGGCCCCACTCCAGACCTACTGAATCAGAGACTGTGAACTGGGGCCTAGAGACCTGGGTTTAAGGGAGTCTTTGTGGTGATGCTGATGTAGGCTAGGTTTGAGAACCATTGATCTTTGGAAAGGAGTTTTATATAAAGGGCACTGAGCAACCATCCTATGGCAAATATGGGAAATTCAAGCAGCAACTTTCAATAAAGCTGCAAACACAAAATAAAGGGCAATTTAGCAAAGGAAGTATGTATGCAGAAAGACTAAGAGCACAGGGCCCAGGCATGTAGCTTTTAGTGATTCTTCTTTGCTGGGTCAAAAATTGACCTGAACATATTCATACTATACTTGTTCCAAAACACCTAGCAAAGGAGCATATACAATGGTTCTGGGTGTTCTTAGGTAGCTCAAGTTCAGAATTTATTCCTTCTGCTTCTCTCAACTAGCTCCTCTCCCCATTATCTGAGGTTCAAACCCTATAACCACCTCTGGTACCTCTCTCTCCATTATTCCCACATCAGTTGTCACATCC
Source organism: Piliocolobus tephrosceles (assembly GCF_002776525.5). Taxonomy (NCBI): domain Eukaryota; kingdom Metazoa; phylum Chordata; class Mammalia; order Primates; family Cercopithecidae; genus Piliocolobus; species Piliocolobus tephrosceles. The sequence goes on from NC_045440.1 coordinate 70,714,617, forward strand.
TAAAGAAATGACCTCTTTTGCCAGGTGCAATGGCTCATGTCTATAATCCCAACATTTTGGGAGGCCGAGGCGGTGGATGACCTGAGATCAGGAGTTCGAGACTAGCCTGACCAACATGGTGAAACCCCATCTCTACTAAAAATACAAAAAGTAGCCAGGCGTGGTGGCGGGTGCCTGTAATCCCAACTACTCGGGAGGCTGAGCCAGGAGAATTGCTTGAGCCTGGGAGGTGCTGTATGCAGTGAGCAGAGATCACACCACTGCACTCCAGAGTGAAACAAAGCAAGATGGTCTCAAAAAAAAAAAAAAGAAAGAAAAAGAAATGACCTCCTTCTTCCCTCCTCTCGTTCACTAATTCATTCATCAAATATTTACTACGTACTTACTAGGTGGTGTAAACTCAGCAGAAATGTAATGGACAAAAAAAAAAAAAAAAAAAAAAAAAAAATCTCTGTCTTCATAGAGCTTACTTTCTCATTGGGGAGGCAATAAATAAGTAAGTACAATCCATGGTAGGTGAGTGATGGGTGCTAAGGAGAAAACTAAAGGCAGAATGGAGGTAAGAAGCCTTGGAGGAAAGGTCAGCGATTTTTAACAGGGTTGCTAAGGAATGCCTCACTGGAAAGGGGCCATGTGAGAAGCTCACTGAGGAAAGTGAGAGAACATTCTCAGCACATGTGTGGCAAGTGTAAAAGTCCTGGAGTGAGACTGTGTCTGGCATGTTTGAGGACCAACAATGAGCCCAGTGCAGCTGAAACAGAACACACAATAAACAAATGGGACTGAAAGGAGAAAGAGTTGAAGAGGTAACCAGGGGTTAAATCATAGGTCACAAAGAAGTGGACTTTTCTGTGAATGAGCTGGGAGATCACAGAGCTTTGAGCGAAGGAGTGGCAATTTAACATTTCTAGCTGCTGGGTGGGAGGCATGTAGAAAGGCGGGAAGGGTCAAAGCAGCAGGGCCAGTTTAGCAGGCTGCTGTGCTTTCCTTCTCTACTAGTCGAAACCTCCCCACCGGGCTCTGTCTGCAGCTATCTACCTGAGCCCCTTCCTAACAATCTGCTCCTCCTCCTCCCTAATCTACCTCTTCCACTGCTACCAAACACCGGCTCAAACCTCCCCAGTCCCCATTAGAAAAGAAATCAGAGAACTCACGCTAGAACTCACGCTCTCCACCATATGCCCTGCTTGACCTTCCCAACCTCATCTCCCAGGCCTCTGCCACATACATCCAACGCACCAGCTACAAACTGCTTGTTCAGCACTTTCAAATACATCTACACAGTCCCAGTTTCTGGCCTTTGCTCTCTCTGCCTGAATATTCCTGACACCCGCCTCCACCTACTGAAATCCTCCCAGTCTTTCGAGGTTCATCCCAAATCCCACCTCCTCCACATAACTTTTCCTGATCCCTGAACTAGATGTTCCTTCTGCAGCCTTGAACCTCCACACCATTGCACCTGTTCTCTTTTTATGGTCTTTAATACATTTCCATTTGTATTTGTCCTGGCTCCCTCAGTGGACTCTAAGCTCTTGGAGGGTAAGCCATGGCTCACTCAACTTTATAACAAAAGCATGGAGTACAACACCTTCTATAGAGTGAACACTCAGTGAATTCAATGATACCAGCATTATCCTTTCATGAGCAAAATTCTCTAACTTTCAGTGGCCTCTTTAAATCAGTTTATCACCTCAGGGCAACTATTTTATTTAGTTAGGATTTTAAATATATTGCACTCTAACAGACAAAACTCTAGCAGAGAAAAAATCTGTTAAATTTTATGCTTAATTAATAATACTAAGCAATTAAGCTTCAAAGATTAAAAAGTGGACATAGAAAGTAAAATCCTTCTTATGATTAACTGCCACCAAAAGTTTTTTAGATAGAAAGCTTGCCCAGTTAAATTTGGAATGCTTTAAAATGCTGGACCTCAACCCTCAGGAAAATGGATTCGCTTAAATATTTTAAGTGTTTATTTTTATTGGTAAGATTTTTTATGGAATCAATGCTAATCTCTTTGTGGAATGTAATGCAGATACACTGAGAATTCTACTTTCCCCTTTGTGGTGTCTTAAATCAGCATTATTCCTGCATAATTTATAATAAGAGTATGAAAACACTGAGTCAGATTTTCTCAATGTCTGTCATTAAAATGTGAAGGTGGACTTATATTTTCTTCTAACATTCTCTGCAATAGAACTTCCCAAAAGGGCACCATTCTGTATGGCTCAAATAATTTTCGTTTATTTATTTATTTATTTATTTTTGAGATGCAGTCTCACCTCTGTCACACAGGCTGGAGTGCAGTGGCACAATCTTGGCTCACTGCAACCTCCACTTCCTGGGTTCAAGCAAATCTCCTGTTTCAGCCTCCCAAGTAGCTGGAATTACAGGTGCTTACCACAACACCCATCTAATTTTTGTATTTTTAGTAGAGACTGGGTTTTGCCATGTTGGCCAGGCTGGTCTCGAACTCCCAATCTCAGTTGATCCACCTCAGCCTCCCAAAGTGCTGGGATTACAGGCATGAGCCACTGCATCTGGCCAATAATTTTCAGTTTAAGAAATTATAACTTACCAACTTCTACCTCCTCTTCGAAGGTACTAATATTGGTATCCAAATTTGAAATATAAAATAAAGACCAAAAATCCAAGTGTGGTGGCTCACACCTGTAATCCCAGCACTTTGGGAGGCTGAGGCAGGCAGATTCCTTGAGTCCAGGAGTTCTAGACCAGCCTGTGAAACATGGTGAAACCCCATCTGTACAAAAAATGCAAAAATTACCTAGGTGTGGTGGCACAGGCCTGTAGTCCCAGCTACTAGGGAGGTTGAGCCAGGAAGGATCACTTGAGCCTGGGAGGTTGAGGCTGCAGCGAGCCAAGTTCATACCACTGCACTCCAACCTGGGTGACAGAGACACACTCTGTCTCAATAAAATAAAAATAGAATAAAAAATTTAAAAATTAAGACCAAAAGAAGCCCTACTCCAGAAAATAGAAGGGAAAACAGGATCTGGGATTCAAACTCAGATTTAACTCAAAATGAACTTTTCTATGAATCATTCTTTAAGGCAAGACCTCAATAATAAATATCAGCTTTGTTCAAAAGTAACCTCAATAATAAATCTCAGCTTTGTTAAAAAAAAAAAAATGATGTCAATAGCAGAATGATTCCTGGGGATTTTATTTGTCCTTTGGAAAATTATCTTAAATACTAATCACTTTCTTCAGGTGATATGTATTAGATACACTAAAGGAAATAGATGTATACAAGATAAAAATGAATTAATTTTAAATGTTCTAATTGAACATTATTTTAATATCGTCAATGTCATTTTTAGCAAAACATTCTCAATATAATTCAATTAAAACAGTATTTCTTTCTAACAAGATAATATGTCTCTTGAAGTTCCAGTCTTGATATGATTAGAGAATCCAGTACAAGTGGAAATAATAAAATGAATCAGTTGTGTGTCCCAGTCAGGAGATTTGGCTGCAGAAGTAGGATTAGTTATGATAATCAAGGCATAGGGTAAAAAAAGGAGACTTTATCAAAAAGTACTAATAAGAAAATCAGAATAGAAACAGATTTTATAAACCAACTACCCATCACTGTTCAAACAGTCCTCTTATTCTTGTTTTTAAAAGACAATATCTTGAACCATCAAATTGAGCACAGAGAAGACAAAGAAAAGCAACCCCTGGCAGTACAACAAGATATCCCATAAAATAGTGTATAGATTCAATTTCCAAAATCATTTTTGAATTCTCAATGGCCCTGATCGCTTTTGAAACTGCATGTCTAAGTATGGGTTCCCCAGGACCAGGACCTGAGACAAGAGTTCACATCCAGGTAATTTATTTGGGCAACTCAGGGAACGCTGGGTGGAAAGCATGGTGGAAATGCACTGGAAGGGAGGAGAGCCCACGAAAGACACAGAGACACACCTCAGAACTGCCTCCTCCAAGAGGGGCAGGAGCTGCGGTGCTTATCCAGTCATCCGCTTAAGACTTATCTGGGGCATGGGAGGCCAGGGGTTTCATTCCTTGGTACCTGAAAACCGCCTCAAGCAGGAGCCAAGCAGTTTTCTCAGCCCACAACGAAAATCCTTCAGGCAAATAATTTCAGTCCCGGCAGTTGGTGGACCTCCGCCATGAAAACGGTGGGGTCCAAAAATGTGGACAGGGCATTGATAGCATTGTCTACACTGCATCTTCCAAAAGAACTTCATTCCCAGCAACAGTTGTATCTGCTGTTGGTATTTGTTATCAGTCTTCTCCCCACTTTTTTATACTGTCCAATAGATGATATATTTCATATTCAAGTCACCTAACCCTAAGCTATAAAACATATAATTTTATCTTATATATGACTTTATTTCTCCCTTTGAGTCTACTTTATAGTCTCCATAAATGAAAACTCAAAGGCTGGTCAGGCGTGGTGGCTCACGCCTGTAATCCCAGCACTTTGGGAGGCCAAGGAAGGTGGATCACCTGAGGTCAGGAGTTCGAGACCAGCCTAGCCAACATGGTGGAAGATCATCGCTACTAAAAAAAAAAAAAAAAAAAATACAAAAATACAAAAATTAGCTGGGCATGGGCGGGCTCCTGTAATGCCAGCTACTCAAGAGGCTGAGGCAGGAGAATTGCTTGAACCTGAGAGGCAGAGATTGCAGTAAGTGGAGATCGCACTACTGCACTCCAGCCTGGGTGACCCATCTCAAAAAAAAAAAAAAAGAATCACAAAGACTATTACTATGTTTTAAATTATTTGACATCAACCTTGTCTCAATTGAGTTGTGAAAAAAAAAATCACTCTTTTGATAGTAGCCATAATGGTCTATAGGTTCACAAAAATGATGGGCCAGTGCACATGGGAAGAGATCAGGCCATGCCAGCGTCCAGAGAACAATTTATGTTATTAGAGCATAAGAAGTCATGTACAGTTCCAAAAAGTGCACACTGTCACAAAATCATGGGAAGGGAGAGGGCCGAATCTAAAATGTAACTGGAAAGAAGCATTTTCAATGAAATAGCACTTCATTTGCTTTCAAAAAATATAGTCTTTAAAAATGGTTCAATCTAACTATTATTATTCTTAGGCCCTAGGGACATGTCTGTAATATATGAGTAACTTTATTCTAGGCTGGAAATGTTCCTCGTTGGCCACACTGTGTATACAGTCAAAATGAGATGATAATGTGCCTAGGTAAATTTTACCTAACACAACCTTGACTGATGAAAGCACTTGATAAATATTATGCTTCATAATTTATACCAAAAAAAATCAATTCAGAGAATGTTGGAAACAAAACTGAAACTAATGGGAGCATCACATTATAGGTTTCTAGAATTAAAGGGACTTATTGTCATTCAACAGGTATACGAAACAGTGAACAAATATTGTCTGGTCATGATCACTTCAAATTGTTTAGGTTATAGATTGCCTAATCTAGCTTAATATAATCAGCATTTTTAAGATAAATAAAAATGAAAAGAATAAACTATACATCACCAAGACCTTCTGGATATTTTTACACTGGGTTTGGAGGCCATCCCCTGGCCACCCTTCTCTGAGCCCACATGCAAGCATTTGACACAGCTGCTAAGTGAGATCCCTTTCTAGTGGTAGGTTTTATACTTATGTAGGCATCAAGCCACACTACCAAAGCCACTATTATTCCTCTGAAATAAACCCTCCATGGCACAATGCACTTGATTTTTAATATTTTAAAAATCAGACATCTCTAATTATAGTAAATAACATATATAGACATCTGTTTCTTTATGTTCTAAATCAGTGCTTCTCAAACTGTGTGTGAGGAAAAGCCATTTTTTAAAATTATTATTTCTAGTCTGTCATCTACTGATACTTTTGCAAAATACACAAATGGATTATTTAAAAATTAATTTTAAATAACATAAAATATAAGCTTAATTTTTAAATTATTATTAGATGCAACACACAAAAAAATTACTCTGTCAAGTTTCTAAAAGTTTTGCAACACTTACTCTCAATCTTAGTACTTATCTGGCCACAAGCCAACCACAGACAGTGGGTAGACAGCACTGGCCTGGGACCACACTTTGAGTAGCACTGACCAAAGCGCCATGCATGTATTTGTTCAAGAGGTATACTTTACCTCTGACATCCTTTCCAAATCCCATAGAAGAAACTTTTCTGTCCACTTGTTCACTGTTGTTTGATTTCTCCTTCAGAACATCGTCATCACTAACAGCATCAACAGAAAACTTTTTCTTTTTCTTTTTCTTGTGTCGAGGTGGAAGCTTTTTTGGAAAAGCAAACATTGGGAATATCACAAGAAACATTGCAATGGCACAAAGGAGGAATCCACTCCACCTAAAAAATTGGAAAATGTGAATAGCATTTATGGCTTTTCTTTTGTGAGTGAGAACAAATTAGTAAAGTAGAAGTTTGTGGTGATAAAATTCTTGAGAAAACTTTTTGTAATCAACTATAAAGCAGTGGGAAGTTGAGCAAACTAAGAAAATGAAGGAATTCTCCCTTTCTGTGATATAAATGAGAAATCTACTCAATAATTATACTAGTGTTATACTGAATATTATAAGCAACAACCTGATTAGAATTTCCTTCAAGTGTTTTTGAGCACCAATGAGTTAGTTCTGCTAGCACTGCTAACCTTCTACTATGTTTATTTTATGATATGTCACTAAATTATAAATTCAATAGAAAAATAATGTAGACTATAGCATGTTATATGGACCAATATAGACATTTCTTTCTCATAAGAAAAGCATTAATATCCCATGTGAAATATGTTTTAAATTATTGAGAATATTCAAATATTTTTCTGCAAACACTTAAGAATGTATTGACCCAGCCGGGTGCAGTGACTCACACCTATAATCCCAGCACTTTGGGAGGCTGAGACAGGAGTCTGAGACCAGCCTGGCCAACACGGTGAAACTCTTGTCTCTACTAAAAGTACAAAAATTAACCGGGTATGGTGGTGTGCACCTGTAATCCCAGCTACTCGGGGATTACCTGAGAATCACTTGAACTTGGGAGGTGGATGTTGCAGTGAGCAGAGATCGGGCCACTGCACTCCACACTCCAGCCTGGGTGACAGAGCAAGACTTAAAAAAAAAAAAGAATGTATTGCTGCCCACTTAGCTGGCCTTCACAATACTTCACCACGTATAAGGGTTACTGACAAAGACATTTAAACTTAGTCCTTGCCTTCAAGAACCTACAACCTATTCATAAGCAAGCCAAAAATATAAGAAACAACCTCTAAGAAATGCAAAATGCATATAATTAAATATTAGATTATATGGTACAGATTATGAGTGCTATCAAAATTCAGAGAGGGGAAATGAATGTGTATTGGAAAGCTTCCCAAGAAAAGTAGAACAGGAGCTATTAGACTCAGAATTCTGTCCTTAAATTCACCTGAGGTTGCCACGTTGCAGAGCACTAGGAAGCAAATACAGAGAGTAGAATGAAATTGTAGTATTAGAGCCTTGGACTTCTTGACTGCATGATGCCCCGCGGGTCAATTTCTCAGTCCCCTTTCAACATTTCCTTAGCAATCAGAGGTCCCTGGCCCTCCCTAACAGGGTAGCCACGTTCTAACTATGATTCCTCACCTCCAAACTCTGCCATTCAAGCTTCCAAGTTCATAAACAGTCAACACATTCCCATCAATTGTAAGTAGAATGCAAGTAGCGTCATAAGTATTAATACTGAATTCAATCAAGTAAGAATATAGATCCATTGCAAAGTGAAAATTCATTTTGTAAAATAAGTTTCTATTAAAGTGCTGTTATCAGCTACTAAAGGTCACAGTTGAGAGAATGATTCCTACAATTAGTCATTAATAATTGAGTGTGCTATTTTCAAAGATATTTAAAGTTACATCAAATGAAGATTTTAAGCTAGTCAGGAAAGGGCTTTATTTTGAGAAGTTTGCTCGGGGCAGACTTCCAGCAATCTCAGTTATTCAGAATGTAACCACCAGCCCAGTGCCTGACACAGATTAGGTACTCAAAAAAAAATCTGCTGAATAAATAAATTAAAAGAGACAGTTTTGATTTTTAAAAGGTCAGCTGGGCACAGTGGCTCACGCCTGTAATCCCAGCACTTTGGGAGGCCGAGGTGGGTGGATCACCTGAGGTCAGGAGTTCAAGACCAGCCTGCTAAACATGGTGAAACCCTATTTCAACTAAAAATACAAAAATTCGCTAGGCATGGTGGCAAGTGCCTGTAATCCCAGCTACTCGGGAGGCTGAGGCAGGAGAAAGGCTTGAACCCAGGAGGTGGAGGTTGCAGTGAGCCAAGACCTTGCCACTGTGCTCCAGCCTGAGCAATAAGAGTGAAACTCTGTCTCAAAAATAAAAATAAAAATAATTTAAAAGGTCCTCTGTCTACAGAGAATATAGCTATGATGATGCCTGGCCCCTCTTACTACTTGGCTGCTTACGAGGTCCTTACCCATCAGGCACTGCTCACTTGCCTCTGGAGCCAGTCTCCGCAACCTCTCCATTCCAGTCCCCTGAATCCCTGTAGCTCCCTGAGCTCTCATACTCTCTCCAGAAGAGGGCAGACAGTGTAGTGTAGGGGACGACTCATGGGCTGTGGCTTCAGACAGACCTGGGTTTGTATCCTGTCTTTACCACTTGCTTACTACAGGATCCTGGGAAAATTATTTTGCTTTTCCAAATTGGCCTTCTTATCTACAAGAGGGGTAATAAGTATGTTTGGGGATCATCGAAATTAAATAAGACAATGTTATGATGGACATCATAAAATGTCTGTCCCCAAATTAGCAATCGGTTCATGATAGCTAGTTTTCTGTAGTTGCTTTGCTTTTTAATTAATTAATTTATTTATTTTGATTTTTTTTCTTTAGAGACAGTGCCTCACTCTGTCGCCCAGGCTGGAGTGCAGTGGTACAATCATGGCTCACGGCAGCCTTGACCTCCCGAGCTCAAGTGATCCTTCCACATCAGCCTACCAAATAGCTGGGACTACAGGCACAGTGGCTAATTTTTTATTTTTTTATAGAGAAGTTGGGGGAGGTCTCACTATGTTGCCCAGGTTGGTCTTGAACTCCTGGGCTCAAGTGATCTGCCCGCCTCAGCCTCCCAAACTGTTGGGATTATAAGTGTGAGCCACCGCACCCGGCATGCTTTTTATATAGCATTGCACTCAGTCTCCCTGCCCATCCCAGCCCCAGCCATTGACTTAAAATTATATGCAAACATTAAAAATTTACTTGTAATAGCCCAAAGCAAAGGTACGTAACAGGAAGGGGAGAAATATAGCAAATAAATAAAAATAATACAAAAATAATATTAAAGTGTGGAGTCACTTCAAAGCAGAGCAAACCAACTCACATTCTTCAACAGTCTCAAATAACATCGATACAACACATGATATAATAATGATGCTAAAGACGACTCTGAGAAAAGCTGAGTGAGACAAGAAAGGGTGCAGTACATGTTGGAAAAAGACACATAAATAATAGCTACACTTGAAAAGCCAAGCTACCTAAATCCCTTTCATGAACCGTGACTCAGAGACCATTCCCTAAGGGGGCCAGTAAGAGAATGGACTGAGAGCTCTGCTCTGGAGTCAGTTTCTTTTCCCAGCTGTCACTGACTCTGAGGCCTATGGAAAATTATTGAACTCCCTGAACATCAATTTCCTCAGCTGCAAAATGCACATAATACCAGTGACTACCTATGGTTGTTACAAGGCTTAAATGAGAATGTTTGTAGAGCTTAGTATAATGCTGGACATAAAATAAGCACCCAATACATTTTAGCATTATTCATTCCTTCCTTCCATCTTCTCCCTCTCATCATATACCTATTGAAAACTTATCACTGCTGCTAGACATCATATAAAATAACATTGCATCAAATAACTGTCTTTGTTCAAGGTAGAAGTCTGTTACAAGCAGTTACTCAATAAAATTCAAATTCGTGTTTAAAGAGAACCTCATTATATATTTCTATAATGACAATCTTTATCATGTGTAGAACTAACATTGAGCCATTAAAAATGGGTAAAATTACTTCAGCGCTGATTAAATTCAAAGGACTGAATAGCTAACACATACTATACAGCAGGAACAACTTAGAGTGCCAGACATGTAAACTCATTCATTCCTCACAATGACCCTATGATAATAAGTACCATAACTACCTTCTTTTATGGATTATAAAAACTGAGGCACAGAGTAACTTCCCCAATGTCACGTAGGTATTAGGTGGCAGACCAGGGTTTAAACCCAGGGGAATATGGCTTCAGGGTCTATACTCTTCATCTCTCAATTTTATTTATTTATTATTTATTTATTTTGAGATACAGTCTCATCAGGCTGGAGTGCAATGGCGCGATCTCGGCTCAATGCAACCTCCGCCTCCCAGGTTCAAGCGATTCTCCTGCCTCAGCCTCTTGAGTAGCTGGGACTACAGGCATGTGCCACCACACCTGGCTAATTTTTTGTATTTTTAGTAGAGATGGAGGCTCGCCACGTTGGCCAGGGTGATCTCAAACTCCTGACCTTCAAGTGATCCACCTGCCTTGGCCTCCCAAAGTGTTGGGATTACAGGCATGAGCCACCATACCCAGCCCTCATCTCTCAATTTTGCTGCCAACTGGACTAACATCTCCTAAAAACAGTTCAAAAGACAGCATAAAGCACTGGTAAGACTAAAGCTCCTGCCTTCCCTCCTTCTCCCTACCCGAGTTGGTTCTCCCCATCTTTCCCTCCAGATGTTTCCCTGTCACTGTGCCCTCCTTAAAGACCTCTAAATAGAACACAGAACATATGCTGGATGTTCATAAATAGAGTTAATTAATCTGGTTTTCTGACAATGAAAAAAGTCTCTACTCTGATTTACTTCAGAACTGGAAAGAAAACAGACAAGATCAAAAATTTCACTATGAGTCAAGAACTTAAAACTCCTGTGTTACTTCCCTAACGCTGACAGGGGAAGTCCTTTCTGTATGATTTAAAAATTCTACCAGACATAACACTTCCAACTTCAAAGAACATTACTTATGAAAATAGGAAGTGTGTATAACAACTAATATCTGTTAGCTGCTTTGAAAATCAATAGTGTTAAACATTATTCCTACCAACCTCAGAGTTACAATGTTATTATCATGTAATGAAACACAGAGAAAACAAAGTACTCTAAGATACTCTTTAGAGAGTAATTACTTTCTCCATGTGTGTCTATGTTCCAAAAAAAAGTGAGTAATTACTTGGCACATATCTTTTCTAATACTGAAGTATTCTCTTTACTATAAAGTGAAAATGCCTTATCAATGTATATATATTGCTAACCCACATGAAATGAATTCAGGACACCATTATTTTCAGTTAGTGTTTGCAATTGTAAAAAATAACTTATCATGTTCAAGTTGAGGACTGCAAGAACTCAAACACGACTCTGTTATTTGGATAAATAACATAACATCCAAAGTTGAAGTTCTCATTCTGAGTCCTAAGCATTACTTATTTTGCAGTACAGTTAAGTCCTAGGAAGCGAGAAAGCAGCTAAATCTCTAGCACACGTGAGGAAACAAAATATTAGCAAGAAAAAAGGGTGACTGAGAGTGTGACAATGGAAAAGCAGGACTGGCATTCCAGGCAGTGGGAGAGGGTTGTAAAGCAGACACACAAATACAATAAGAAAGTGAAAACAATGTATTTTTCTTTAAAGCACAGAAAAGATACTGAAAGGTATGATTAAAGTCAGCAGGAAAGTCCCCACACAGCACAGCAGTCCTTTTCCTTCACTCTGCTATAAAGGAAGCACCCCAAACCTAAAGAATGCGGATTAAGCCAGTGTCCCCAAACCCTCTGTATAAGCTCCCTGCTATAAGAAGTGGCTTCAGGACCACAATCTGATTCATGTGACAGTTGTGGAGGTCAGAAGTGTAAATGGTTGAAAGGGCTGCGTGCCTTCTGGAGGCTGGGGGAGAGCCCATTTCCTTGCTTTTCCAGCTTCTAGAGTCCACCTGTATTCTTTGCTGGCAGCCCCTTCCTCCATCTTCAAGGCACATCACTCCAACCTATGCTTCAATCAGCAAATCTCCTTCCCTGATTCTTGCCCTCCTGCCTCGCTCTTTCCTTTGATTATGTTGGGCCCACCCAGGTCATCTAAAATAATCTCAGAGTCCTTAATCACATTTGCAATGTCCCTTTTGTCATGTAAGATAACATATTTATAAGTTCTGGGGATTAGGATGTCGCTTTCTTTGGGACGTTATTATCCTGCCTGTCACCCCTTTTCCCAGACACCTTTCAGCTATTTTTTGTCTCCCTATTGGAAAAATTTTAAATACAAATGTACTATTATTTTAACTATTGTTAGTAAGAAGTGAAACTTAAAAATTAGAGAACAGAACTTACCAGTTTCCAATGAAACGAGGGTCATTCTGGTCAAGGTGAACAGGATTTCTGGGATCAACATAAAAACCAATAAGAAGTCCGCCTAATAAATATCCCACTGCAGGGCCAAGTGCTCCCATGACATACATGATGGCTGAGAAGACAGAAGGGGAAATGTGAAATACAGCGACGTTTCATTACATGTTAGGAGTTCTCTCATTTCACTGTCATATCATAGACACGTCACAGTTCAATCCAGTTAACTTTCAAAAAAAGGGACCTTCAGAGATTTGTGTCCATGTTTACATCTTGGTTTTGAAGCTTGCCCTTTATTTACCCATTGTCCTCTTAGAGCATCAGAATCATTGGGAGAGCTTTTTTGGTGGCTTTTGTTTTGTTTGTTTGTTTTTTGAGACAGTCTCGCTCTGTCGCCCAGGCTGGAGTGCAGTGGCGCAATCTCAGCTCACTGCAAGCTCCGCCTCCCGGGTTCACGCCATTCTCCTGCCTCAGCCTCCCGAGCAGCTGGGACTACAGGCACCGGCAACCACACCTGGCCAGTTTTTTGTATTTTTAGAGACGGGGTTTTACCCTGTTAGCCAGGATGGTCTCGATCTCCTGACCTCGTGATCCACCCACCTCGGCCTCCCAAAGTACTGGGATTACAGGCATGAGCCACGGCACCCGGCCCTGTTTTTTAATATAGGTGTTTGGGCCCCACTCCAGAACCACTAAATTCTAATTTCTAGAAGTAGAGACCCAGGCTAGTTAATGAGACAGTCACTGAATAACCAAGAGAAGATTTTTTTTTTATGTCTAAGATAAAGAAAAAAAAAGAAAAAAGTAAGTGTCACTCATCATAGCTAGAAGATTCTAGCAGGATGAGGGAATTCAAGGCCAGATTTTGCTATGAGGCTGGATTCAGCTGAATTGACAAAACTGCTTAAGTGTCCTCAGATTGCTAATATTTTTTCAAACCACCACTTTAAAATTAAATAAGATGTTACAATGCATTTGGTTTACTGTTAATTGAAGAATCTTACTCAAATATGAATAAATCTGCCTAAATGGCAGGGGTCAAAAGTTCCAAATAGAAAGCACCAACCACAGATGAACAAGAAAATAATTTTTTAAAGCACATGCCCAAGGGAGTGGGGAAAGTATGTCTCACTATCAGTGGATCAAAAAGGTTGTCACTGTATCCAAAAAACTTGCCATCAAAATGGGCATATATAGGCCAGGCACAGTGGCTCACGCCTGTAATACCAACACTTTGGGAGGCCAAGGCTGGTAGATCACCTGAGGTCAGGAGTTCGAGAGCAACCTGGCTAACATGGTGAAACCCCATCTCTACTAAAAATACAAAATTAGCCAGTGTGGTGGCACATGCCTGTAATCCTAGCTACTTGGGAGGCTGAGGCAGGAGAATCGCTTGAACCTGGGAGGTGGAGGTTGCTGAGAGCCAAGATGACACCATCCCACTCCTGCCTGGGCAACAAGAGCCAAACTCCATCTCAAAAAAAACAAAAAAAACAAAAAACAAAAAAACAGGCCAGGTGCAGTGGCTCACCCCTGTAATCCCAGAACTTTGGGAGGCTGAGGCAGGTGGATCACTTGAGATCAGGAGTTTGAGACCAGCCTGGCCAACGTGGTGAGATCCCATTTCTACTAAAAATGCAAAAATCAGCCGGGCATGGTGATGTGCACCTGTAATCCCAGCTACGCAGGAGGCCAAGGTGGGAAAATCACTTGAACTTAAGAGACAGAGATTGTAGTGAGGCAAGATCACACCACTGCACTCCAGGCTGGGAAACTGAGCAAGACTCCAAAAGAAAAAAAAAAGGATGTATAGCAAACAACAACAAATTCATTAGCATTCCTTTAATTTTTTATTTTTCAATTTTCACTTTTACAATTTAAAATTATAAAATAAGTAATATTTTGTCAATTTTAAAATTTTAAGATAGGGTATGTAATTCCTTGAGAATCATAGAAAAATCTAGCCACATTCCAAACCTAATTTTTTCCTATTTGAACTCAGTTATCTGGCGACAAATCAATAAACACTTTTTTTTTTTTTTTTTTTTGAGACGGATTCTTTGTCACCCAGGCTGGAGAGTGCGGTGGCGTGATCTTGGCTCATTGCAACCTCTGCCGCCCCGGTTCAAGCGATTATCCTGCCTCAGCCTCCCCAGTAGCGGGATTACAGGGCCTGCCATCGCACTGGGCTAATTTTTGTACTTTTAATAGAGACAGGGTTTCACCATGTTGGCCAGGCTGGTTGCGAACTCCTGACCTCACGATCCACCCACCTCAGCCTCTCAAAGTGCTGGGATTACAGATGTGAGTCACCACACCCAGCCAATAAACACTGTTAAGGCACTGTTGTATACTAGGCCTGGTAACAAACTCAGACGTTAAGTGCTCCTCATTTCCAATGTCGTCATACATTGTTAACCACTGAGTAAATAAGGAAGCTTTGCCATATCCTTTAAAGTTACCAGAAAGCAAACTGGAATAATTAGAATGGCTTCACCTTACTTTATCATTCACACCTACATACACTTTGAATGATTTTTGTACCGCCTGTTACTTTTAACCACAAACAGCAAGACAGTAATTTAACACCTGCTCTCACTCCTCACACTATTTCAAAAGAGAAAGCACAGTGTTTATTTTATAGAATCATCTGCTCATAACAATAAGACATTAAGTTCTTTGACTCTCCATCTGTGATTGGAAATGGAGAATGGAGGCAGAGCCACAAGTAATTGGTACTCTTTGGAAGTATGCTTCTCATCAATAAAATTAGAATTTTGATAAAGATCTTGTTAATCTCTTTGTTTATAGCCTAGACTGTAACTCAATAATAGAAAGTACTTTTTCTGTTATAGGTATTCCCATATGCATATGAAGATAACACTTATGTTTACACCTCCAGGCAAACCGGCATCATTTACAACTTAAAACTGTAATGAGGCCAAAATGTGATATGAATCATTCTCCCAAAATAGTTCTTCTGGCATGAAAGAGGCTATCGTACAAACACAGACAGGGAAAAGGGTATTTCCGCCATACTGTTTTTGCCAGGGGCACCTGAGGATAACATCTTGGAGTGGCAAGTGGAATTGTGCAG
Source organism: Piliocolobus tephrosceles (assembly GCF_002776525.5). Classification (NCBI taxonomy): domain Eukaryota; kingdom Metazoa; phylum Chordata; class Mammalia; order Primates; family Cercopithecidae; genus Piliocolobus; species Piliocolobus tephrosceles. Next base: position 70,730,145 of record NC_045440.1, read on the forward strand.
GATGTGTATTGGCCAGACACACAATTATCCAGTGAGAGGAAAATTCATTAAATAGCATTCACCAAAAAAAAACCCTAACTACTCCCTAAAATATAGATAAAGCTTTTTAAAATTTGTCAGTGTAACCAGAAACATTTATTTCTATTATATAGCAAGCAAGTCCAATGGAATCATTCCCATATATATCTGTGTGCCTGTGTGTATATATATGTATGTATATGTGTGCCTGTGTATGTATATGTATGTATACGTGTGCCTGTGTGTATTTAGATACATACACACACACACACGCATACATATACACCTACATATATGTGTATATGTGTATATATTACTCTATATTGCAATTATATATGTATACATATGAATATATAACTGTATATTACAGTTATATAAGAATGTGTGTATATGTATATTACTCTGTGTGTGTATTATATATATATATACACACACACAGAGGCACATATACATATATAATTCTTGACCTGGTCCCATTTAGTAAATAAGTCATTCTCTGGGAAGAAGTATTTCTGGCTCGAAGAAGCCTTTCTGGTTACTGCACTAACATTAGTGGATTAACCAGTGGTTCTCAGTCAGAACTTACAAGAGAAACAAATTGTTGAAGCCAACCCGTACCACTCAATTCCCTCAGCCAAAAACTCCCAGTCATTCCTACTGACTGAAGGTAAAGGTCTAAACTGCCCCACCTGGAGTTCAAGTGCCGGACAAACTGGCCTCCTGCTACCATTCTATCTTAACACTGTAAGATCTAAAGCCTGTACTCCAGGCTCCAATATCAGCACAGGCCTAGGAGGAACCAGGTCCCTTCCTTTGCTGACCTCACCATACCCTGCCTGGGCCTTTCCAACTCTCTGGATCCTACCCATTCATTCTTCAAGGTCCAATCAAGTCCACCCCTGACTGTCCTCCTCTGAGTGGCCTTTCTCCTCAGAATCCCTGTAGACTCTTTTTTGTCCATTCTAGCAGCCTTCACACTCCATCATGCATCTCTAGAAGTAAAAGGTTTTAAGCATTTATCTTGAATGGAAGTGTTTTCTGTGTGATGTGTAGGTACTATCAGTCTCCCTCTCACAACTCACTTCAAATGCATCAGTAAATCCTGTTGGTTCTCCCATCAAATTATATCCAGCATCAGCCCCTTCTCCTCACCTCCATAGCTAATACTCTGGTCCAGGCTCATCTGGAAAATTACCCTAGGCCTTCCAGCTGGTCTCCTGGCTTCTGCCCTTACTTCCCTACAATGTATTTCAACACAGCAGCCTTATTACTTCCCTACAATGTATTTCAACACAGCAGCCTTAATGTCCTCTAGAAACATAAGCCAGATCAGGTCACTTCTTGGCTCACATCCTCTAGTGCCTTCCCATCCCACTCGCAGCCTGAAACCCACATGTAGCTACAGGGACCTGCCGACACATTTGCAGCCTCTCCTTTACCTCCCCGCTTCGCCTCTCATCACTCCCCGTTCCCTAGGCTCCAGTCATACTGGTGTCTTCGTTCTTTAACCTTCCAGGCACGTCTCCGCCTCAGGGTCTTAGCAGTTGCTCTATGTGCACGTGTGTGTGTGTGTGTGTGTGTGTGTGTGTGTGTGTTGAATGCTCTTTCCTGCCACATGGCCACACGGTTCCTTCACTCACTCCCTCCAGGTAGTTACTCAAACAGTTCCTTCTCACTGACTCCTGACGTGGCCACCTTATTTAAAAATTAAAGACTCTTTCCCCAATTCTTACCACCCCTTTTCCCGCTTTATTTTTCTCCTTAGTATGTATCACCACCTAACACTACATATTTCCTTTGTCCATCTTTCTTATCATCTGTCTTCTCCAACTGGAACATAAGCTCCTCAAGAGATGCTTGTCAGTGGTGCTCACTGCTGTGTCCCCAGTGCCCTGCACGTGGAGGAGGCACACAGCCCTCTGCACTCACACGCTCGTTACTCTCACTGCTCCCATGCAGCCAGTGAACACTCCACTGTCATGAATAACAGTAGATGTCATGATGAAACTCTTCCTCAGTGTACACCAGCTCCTGACATCTTAGCTAAGAACAGCAACTATCAACCCATATTTCATGCGGTGAAGTTGATAAATTCATGTTTTTTGACCGTGTCCCATCAGATCTGATTACACTGGTTTTCTCTTTTGATGAAGAACTTGGAAGTTTGGGCTATTCAATGAACCAGTAATATAAATATAAATAGAAGCTCCAATCTGTCCTTCCTGCACCCCATTGGATTATCTTACAGGCAATGCAGTGCCCACTCCCCTCTGAGAGGACGCTAAATCATTCCATTCATTTGAGATTAAATGTGCCCTACTTTTTATTTCTATTTATCCTGTCAAATAGTTATCTCTTATCTTTTCAAGAAGCTCTGCATCCTTGACAGCAGGAATCACACCCTCCCTAGTACTACATAGTGGATAAAGCACAGACTCCAAAATCATGTGTTCAAATCTCAGCTCCAATTCTCAACAATCTTAGGACCTTGAGCAAGTTGCTTAAGCTCTCTGAGCCCATTTCCTCATCTCTAAAGCTGAGATGGTAGAAGTATTGACTCACAGGGTTATCATAGGCATGAAAGGAGCTAATACCTGTAAAGCATGTGGACACAGGTATATAATAGCCTGGCACACAGGCTATATAAGAATAAGCTGTTTTAGGCCAGGCACGGTGACTCATGCCTGTAATCCCAGCACTTTGGGAGGCCAAGGCAGGTGGATCATGAGGTCAGGAGTTGGAGACCAGCCTGACCAACACGGCAAAACCCCATCTCCACCAAAAATACAAATACTAGCCAGGCATGGTGGCACACACCTGTAGTCCCAGCTGAAGTGGGAGGATCACCTGAGTTTGGGAGGTCAAGGCTGCATTAGTCATGATCATTCCACTGCACTCCAGCCTGTGCAACGGAGTAAGACCTTGCCTCTTTGGACATGGGAGGCATTCAATATGAATTTTTTATGGACTGATTACATACCATGATCAAAAGAATGACCATGCCCCTTATTTCTTATCCTATGTCTCTGGTTCCACCTTTGTCTGGATGTACCTCCTCCCAACCGTGGCAAGATGTACAGGTTACACATCAAAGGAATGCCTGTTATTTCATTATTTGCCCATAGTCACAGACTTAGACTTATATAGATTTAGACTGTATTGGTCATCTCAGGCTGCCATGACAAAATACCACACACTGGGTGGCTTAAGAAACTGACATTGATTTCCTCAGTTTAAGAGGGTGGAGTCTAAGATCAAGGTGCCATCAGCACTGCCTTCTGAGGAGGCCTGTCTTCCTGGCTTGTGGATGACTACCATCTTGCTGCGTCCTCCTCTCCCTACACAAGCAGGGAGAGAGCATTCTGGCGTCTCTTCCTCTTCTTATAAGGACCTTATAGATTTGGGACCAGGCACATGACCTCATCTCCCCTTAACAACCTCCCTATAGGCTCCCTCTCCACATACAATCATACTGGAGGTCAAGGCTTTGACATATGAATCCTTGGGGGACACAATTCAGTCCCTAGCAGATACCAACCCACCTGCAACCATGTCATTCCTCTTTCCTTTCTCTTGCTATCACTTCACTGCTCATCTAACATGTCTGTCCTCACCAGGACCACAGCCTGCCTCCCTCGGCCTCGGACATGATTTCTCTCCTGACTGTGCTTCCACCTCGTTCACTCAGTCAGCAAACTGGCATTTTGTGGTACCATCCCTTCAGGCTTGACCGAGTCCCCAGGGTCTGCTGGTCCCATGGTCATTCTTTCTCCAGAACATCCTATGTACACTTGACCTAGAGCTAGCTCAGTGACCCACATGGGCTACATTCCCCATCCTTGAAAGCCCAGTGCTTCATTGAGGCCTCACCTGACCCACACAGGCCACAGGAATGTCTGTCCTAGGGACTCACATCAAGTATTATCTGCACTGCCCACTGTATTATGTTGTTGTATTATGACTACACACCCATTCGCCACTTTTTTTCATCTTTCCAGCTAGGTTAGACAGACTCTGAGGGCAGGCAACATGAATCACACTTTTCTGAATCTGCCCCAAAACCTAAAATACTGAACTATTGACACAGGAAGCACTGAAGTGAACATCCTCAGATTAGATCAGACCCCCGCGCCCACACCTGTGCCATGTCAAAAGTTACTCTCTCTGAGCCCTAATAAGATGATGCATGTAACATGCTTAATATAATAAACATTGAAGACATACTAAGTTGGATTTTTTTGTTGAATAATTACCTATTAGTTCTCTAATAAATATTATTAAATATTAATTTTGTGTAGATCACATACATACATTATTTAATACATGACATACTTAACACCTTTAGGTTATCTTAATAAGTTATCTCTTCTGGAGTCACTATTTTCGATTCAGGAAGTGGTTTTTGTGACAGGCGGGGGAGATGGGAGTTGGGAAAGAGAACATCCAGCTTCTCTTTCCTTGCAGAGGGACTAGTGCAAGGTATCTTTCTGGAGTTGAACATGTGCGTGTCTATGCCTGTTTCTATAATTATTTTAAATTAAACTTTAGGGTTTTTCCTAAAGATTACTAAATATAAGATGGATTCATTTAGGGAGAACTCTCAAGAGCACAAAAAATAATTTTAAAAAATCAGCATAATCTCTACTACCCAAATAATACCATATTAACAATAGTAATAAATATTTTGTACTATTCATATGTTCATCTACTGTATAAACTTTTTAAATAGTTAGAATTACACAGTAATTATTGTTCTATAGTTGTTTTCTTGTGTAACTATCTCAAGCTTTTTCTGTATCAGTAAGTATTCTTCTATAACATTTGCTGTGTCTAAATGCTGCCTCATGATGTGGTTATCTGATACGTCATAGAATACTCCCCTATGGATGCCAGCTTTATGCTGTTACAAATATCTAGCTGAGATTATTGCTCTGAAGATTGTATGACCTATTTGAAGCTTTATTATGCATATGCTGCAAAGAACCAGATCCCGGCCGGGCACGGTATCTCACACCTGTAATCCCAACACTTCGGGAGGCTGAAGTGGGAGGATCACTTGAGCCCACGAGTTCAAGACTAGCCTGGGCAACAGAGTGAGACTCCGTCTATTTTATAATTAATTAATTAGTTAAATTTTTTTTAATGAAGCAGATCCCAACGTAAAGATTGCAACACCCACCCACATATACACACCCCACCCCTGCTGCAAATCATTCCTAGCTCAGCTGTGTACTTTCGTGGAGTTAAGAAGCCACAGCTTATGATGGGAAGGGCTTCTGATATGTTCAGACCCTTCCGAAAAGGCCGCCTTCCATAAAGGGAAGCCAGCTCCCCAGCTTACCCTGGCCTCGGACATCACAGCTACCCCAGCCGAGAGGCGGCTCTCGAGAAGCCTGGCCCTGCCACAGCTTCCTAGCTGCCTCCTCGCTGCCCGTCCCCCACCAGTGTTTCCTGTACTGATCTGCCCCAAGCTCCTGGACCTTACCAGAACTTGTATTTAATTTTCTTCTTAAATGACTCTTCCCCTTATTCTATGATCACTTCTGCTTTTGACATTAAAGCACATTAACTGCTATTTTTAATCCCATTTACCATCACATTTTTAACTTTCTCCTGCAGATTTAACCTTTATTATACTCTAATCTCTCTTTCACTTTTAGCTTTTGATCTTACTATTTTATTTTATTTTATTTTATTTTATTTTATTTTATTTTATTTTATTTTATTTTATTTCACTCTTGTCTGAGTTTCACTCTTGTCACCCAGGCTGGAGTGCAGTGGTGCAACCTTGGCTCACTGCGACTTCCGCCTCCTGGGTTCAAGTGATTCTCCTGCCTCAGCCTCCTGAGTAGCTGGGATTACAGGCTTCCACCACTATGCCTGGCTAATTTTGCATTTTTACTAGAGATGGGGTTTCACCATGTTGGCCAGGCTGGTCTTGAACTTCTGACCTCAAGTGATCTGCCCACCTCACCCTCCCAAAGTGCTGGGATTACAGGTGTGAACCACCACACCCCACCTGATCTTACATCATTTTAAATGTATTTTATCTTTTAAAACATTTTCATGGGGTGTTATATTTTAAAAATTAACTTTCATGTTTTTCTTTTGAATGTGTTCTTACTTTCTATCTCTCATACTTTTAAGTTTGCCTACTTTTTTAGTGCTGTTCGTATGAGGCTAAATTTATTTGTAGCAATTATCTTGATTTTAGAACTTTAAACTTTTGTTATATTCCTTAATTTTACCTTATTTTTAGTGCTGAATGGTTTTTCTTTCCTTTTTAGTCTTCTTACGTTATCTTGTTTAAGAGTGTTTATCTTACTCTTCTCTTATGTGGTTCTTATTTTGTGATCAGTTTTGGTGATTACTCATGATCGCAGCATCACACCTCTTCTGGGCATATCTCGCTGAGAGGTCTCTGTCGCTGCTGCCCCAGCTGCCCCTCGGGCTTGTACAGTGGGTGAAGGATGGTAGCCTGAGAGGCTTAGAGTTCATTTTCTCCAGGACTCGAGCTCACTCGGCACATGGCATGTTGGATTAGCTGGAACCTATGCTTGCTCTCTCACATTATCCAGTAACGAGAAATGTGAGTTCTAATCCAAGTTCTCTGATGAATAACTGCTGACACTAAGACGAGCCAGAGGGTTCTTTATTCAGCTCCAGCCTGGCCCTGGGGAGGGTCCTATGAGTTGACCTTCCCAATGGCTGCTCCAGAGATGGGGAGAAACTGCACCCTGCAACATTCTCCGGGAGCTACTTCACCACTTATCAAGGCTGCCTCCCCTATTCCTGGTAGAATTCAGAGACGTTCCTCCCTCTTCACCACAAAAACCCAACAAGGCTGCATCAGGGATTATCTCAAACAGGGTTGTTCCATGGAGTCAGCTGCAACCTCGGGGAACAACTCTCTGAACTCTAAAATCTATATTAAATAATTCAACCTGCCTGGAAACCTATGTCCCTGAATCACAAGAAATGATTCTGGCATATAATCCCAGCACTCTGGGAGGTCAAGGCAGGAGGATCACTTGAGATCAGGAGTTGAAGACCACCCTGGGCAACGCAGTGAGACTTCGTCTCTACAAAAAGTTTAAAAATTAGCCAGGTGTGGTGGCACATGCCTCTAGTCCCAGCTATTTAGGAGGCTGAAGTGGAAGGATCCCTCCAGCCCGTGGGGTGATGGGGGTTGAGGCTGCAGTGAGCTATAATTGTACCACTGCACTTCAGCCTGGGTGACAGAGAGAGAGAAAAGAAAAGAAAAGAGAAAAAGGAGAGAGGGAGGAGAAAGGAAAGGAAAGAAAGAAAGAAAGAAAGAAAGGAAAGGAAAGGAAAGGAAAGGAAAGGAAAGGAAAGGAAAGGAAAGGAAAGGAAAGGAAAGGAAAGGAAGGGAAGGGAAGGGAAGGGAAGGGAAGGGAAGGGAGAAGAAAAGAGAAGGAAAGGAAAGCAAAGGAAAGGAGAGGAGAGGAAAGGAAAGGAAAGGAAAGGAAAGGAAAGGAAAGGAAAGGAAAGGAAAGGAAAGGAAAGGAAAGGAAAGGAAAAAGGAAGGAGAAGAAATGATTCTGGAGTTCCTAACAGTGGTCAGCCAGGCAGACATGGGCCTTCCTGGACCTGGGAAACTGAGGGACCCAGTCAAAACCAGCATCATGTAGGGCTGCATAGTCACCTACTTCCTGGCCTCATGCCCTAAAAGATTGAATAAAGATTCACATTGCAAGTTCAGAGATCATCCACTCATCCATGCACTCTGTGATGTAAGGCACTGGGACAGGGAGGGGTCATCGCAAAGGTGAATCAAACTGATGCATTTTTTTCCAGGAAGGAAACATGTAAAACTCACTATGATCCAAGGTTCAGTGAATAGGTGCAACAAGCACCAATAATATGCTGTGGACTGTGGGAAAGGAATGATGCATTGTAATTAGTTGGGAAGGGAGGACAGAGAAGGCTTCAAGGACCCTGGGTACTAAAGGCTGAGCAGCACACGTGGGCAAAGGCACACAGATTTGAAAGTGCATGGTATATTCAGAGAATTGCAACTCACCACACTCAGGGAGAGGCAGAGAAGAATGACCACCACCACCTGCACCCTAGTCCCATCTTGGGGCCTCGATGCATACACAGCTGTGTGCAGGTTGCCAGCCCCTCTTCTCTGAGTGCCCTAGAGGGTGATGGTAGCACAGAACTGGCTTCCCCTACCACGTAATGGCATTTGGAAATGGTTTTCTGTTGTTTCTCAGAAGACAGGAGAAGAACAAGTCACGTCCACTGTGCTATTGACAGCAGGCTCCAGCATCTAGAACGGGGAGTCCGGGCACTCGTCTGGGTCTCCTGAACACTTGTATCTTTCTTCCCATACCCTCTTCCCTCTCTGCTTTTGCACCAGTCATTGGGATTCAATTGAGAGTCCACAGTACCAGAGGCTGTCCAAGGCCTGTCTGTCCACCTCATTCCTGCTGTCCCCATCTCTTGGAAGTGGAAACAATTCCCCTTATTTATTCTCTCTGTTTTGGGGCGGAATTCAGTGAAAGAACGACCACCCTCAACTGTGGTGGACATCTTTTCTTTCTGACTACTGAATTTCTGTAGTAAAAGCAATTCCATTTTCCTTTGGGGGCCACCCTTGTTGCACACAGTTTTGATAGCCCATCATTCATGGGGCCCCATCCTCCATGATTCATCAGAAGACAGGTGACCAACCCAGGCCGCTCAGATGCCCTTCTTCCTGGAAGATCTTTCTGCAGATGCCCACAGCTCACTCACTCCCTTACTTCTTCCAGATTTCTGCCCAAATATTATCCCTTACAGAAGCCACCGTATTCCACACATCTACACATGGCACCTGCCACCTGCTTCCATCCCGCTGTCACCCACCCTGCTGCAGTTTTCATTAAGGTGCGTATCACTGCACTGCATGCTTTTATATATTTGTTCATTATCTGCCTCTCCCACTGGAATGTCAGCTCATTGAGAACAAGGACTGTTTTTCTTCACTGATGCATTATCAGTGCCTAAGCAGTGCTGATTGTAAGCACTAATAAGCCTTTATTGAATGGAGAAGGGATGAAGACATGGACTTTGAATCTTGGGTGAAATAACAGAAGCAGCTGCAGCTTCGTCCTTACAGCAGAGCCTTGAAGAGTCATCCATAGGCTCCTGGTGCTAGACCCTCAGGGCTGCCCTGTCACAGCAAGCATCTATACCTCCCCCAATCCCACCCCAATAGAGTCTTTGATTTACAGAGTTGGTTCCTATGGTTTACAGTCACAGATCCCTGACTCATGCCTTCTCCAGGCCCTCCACAGGCCACCACCATCTCCAAGTGGGTTTGCTGGGTTCTCAGAGTCTCCTTATAACTGACCTGGATTTACTGTTCCCTTTGACCAATTTGAACTTGGTCTCTAAATTATCACCCTCTGATTCCAAGTCACACCCCACCCCCAGCTCACTGCTGATTGCCCATGGCTCCCCCATATTCCCTCTGGTGTGTAACCCACTTTCTCAGCTGCCACACACGGCAGTGAACCCTGCTGAAAACTGTGCCCACAGCGGTTTAAGGTTACAAGCTTAATATAGGTCCAGTTTCAGGGTCTGGGACTGCACCCAGGATGGTGCCACAGAAAAACATTTTATGCACATGCCTAAGTCCTCAAATGACTATTAACCCTGGTGTGGGGCATAATGATAGGAGGCCACCCTCTTGCATGCGTTTGGTGACACAGCACTGCAGATAACAAAAGGACATGAAGAATAATCCACGTGCATCACCACGATACCGCAAAAGTGATACCAACTCTCTTTCAACTTGCATATTCCCTGAAAAATAGCCAAAGTGCTTTAAAGCACCAGAGCACTGTATTTAAAGAAAATTATTCCAACTCATTCCTTCCACTCACAAGCACAGGCAGATAAGAGGCCTTTGATCTCAGTTATTTTGAGCAGCAATTTTTTTATTTTAAGTGATTCCGTTATTTTGACACAGGCCTGACAGCAAAAGAACAGCTGCCATGGCAGTCAGGGAATAGTCTATCACTTTGCTGAAACATCCAGAGAGCACCTCAGGTCACAAATGAGAGGGGAGGAGGGTTTCAGTAGATTTGGAGAGCTTTCTCCTCGCTGCCATAGAGAGAAATCGTTGGTTGAAATTCACTAACTTCCTTTAGAAATATTTTCAAAGTAATTTGAAAATTATTAAGAGAATAATGTGTTCCCTAAAAGGGAACATACAAATGTATAAGAAGCAGCCAGTTACGCTTAATTAGCATCTGGGGCATGGAAGGGGAACAGGTGTAATGTGCTGTGGCTTTAAAACATCGGATTGGCACACGTATCCATATGTAACAAACCTGCGCATTGTGCACATGTACTCTAGAACTTAAAGTGTAATAATAAAAAGAATCAGATTGCCACCTGTGAGTGACCACTGTCTATACACTTGATCAGATCCTCAAGAAGGAGCACAGGGTGTTATCAGGAAGGCATGAAAAATATCAGGCCAAATTTTTTAAAGTATATTTTGGAGCAAAACCATTTTCATAAAAAGTTAAGAATGAATCCCCTTAGAACACAAACAGAAAATGGATGGGACTTATCAAAACATAAAGTGAAAAACTTTAACCTCACAAGTTATCAAAGAAATAGAAGCTGCAGCTGGACACAGTGGCTCATGCTTATAATCCTAGCACTTTGGGAGGTCACAGTGGGAAGATCACTTGAGCTCAGGAGTTGGACACCAACCTGGGCAACATAGTGAGACCTAGTTCCCTACAAAAAAAATTAAAAATTAGCCAGGTGTGGTGGTGCATGCCTGTAGTCCCAGCTACTTGGGAGGTTGAGGCAGGAAGATGGCTCCAGCCCAGCAGACTAGGCTGCAGTTTGTGCCATGATTGTGCCACTGCAATCCAGCCTGGGTGACCAAGATTCCGTCTCAAAAAAAGAAAAAGAAAAAAAGTTGCAAACAATAAGACGCAATTCTAATTTAATAAACTCACAAAGACTGAAATAACACTCAGTGCAGAAACAAAATCAGTGAGTTAGTTTTTCTTATCCACTGCTGGTACAAAGTTACACGATCAAGCTTTTGGACAGTAATTCCCATATATATATATCATAGTAACATTTATCAATATATTATGTATACAATAGAAACAACATTAATAATAAAGTGATTGTTAACTAAATTTTGAGACACAATGTGGCTATTAATTTTAATGTTTATGAGGAGTTTTTATAGCTTGAAGAAATATTTATTTTTAAATTTAAGTGAAAATGAAGGATACAAAATTTTTTTAATAATGTGGTCATGATTATATAAACCTTCAAAAAAAGACTTGGCTGGGTGCTCAGACCTGTCATCTCAGTACTTTGCAAGGCCAAGGCTGGCGGATTGCTTGAGCTCAGTTCAGGACCAGCTGGGCATCATAGCAAGAACGCATCTCTACAAAAAATACAAAAATTAGCTGAACGTGATGACATGCACCTGTAGTCCCAGCTACTTGGGAGGCTGAAGTGAGAGTATCACTTCAGTCCAGGGGTTTGAGGCTGCCGTGAGCCATGATGATGCCACTGCACTCCAGCCTGAACGACAGAGTGAGACCCTGTCTCAAAAAAAGAAACAAACCACAGAAAAAACAAACATCTAGCAGGAAACAATTGTGGAAAATATTTCTGAACAGGTACTTTACCAAAAAAGATACATAAATGGAAAATAAGCACATGAAAGAGATTCAGCATCATTAGTCGTCAGAAAAGTGCAAATTAAAACCACAATGAAATACCACTAAACACCTATTTGAATGGTTAAAATTAAAAAGACAGACCATACCAAGTGTTCTTGAGGATGTGATGCAAACTAGAATGTCATACCCTGCTGGTGGGAATGTAAAATTGGTACAACCACTTCGGAGAACATTTCAGTAGTGTCTTATGGAGTCGAACATATACAAATCACATGATTCAATCATTCCATGCCCAGGTATGATCACAAAAGAAATAAAAACATATGTCCATACAAATGTTCATAGAAGCCTTATTTGAAAAAGTGAAAAACTGGAAACATCCAAAACATCTGTCTAGAGATGAAAGGATAACGAATTGTAGTATGGTCATACAATGGAATATTACTTAGCAATACAAAGAAATGAACTATCGATAGTTGCTGAAATGTGGAGAAATCTCAAAATAATTATGTTGAGTGAAAGAAAGCAGACATAAAAGAGTGCACACTGGATGATTCAATTTATGAAATTCTAGGAAATGTTAGCTATCCCATAGTAATAAGAAACCAGAACAGTGTTACCCAGGGACTGAGGAGGCCAGGCAGAAGGAGAAATTTAAAACAGGCCCAAGAACGCTCTTGGCAATGTTGGATCTGGATCCATTTGCCATCTTGATTGTGGTGATGGCTTCACTCAGGTGGGTGGGTGTGTGTGTGTGTGTGTGTGTGGTCATGGTGGTAGTAGTAGTCCCTACTTACTCTTAGTTTCACTTTCCAATGTATTCGTTACCCACAGCCAACTGCAGTCCAAAAATATTAAACGGAAAATTCCAAAAATCAACAATTCTTAAGTTTTAAATTGCACACCTTTCTGAGTAGCCTGGTGAAATTTCACATTGTTCAGCTCTGTCCCCACCGGGGATGTGAATCCTCCCTTTGTCCCGCATCCTGACACTGTCTGTACTACCCACGCATTAGTCATCAACATGGTCTGCTCTTGTCATCCAGTCATCGACGTGGTCATGACTGGATGCCAGAAGCAGATGGTCCTTCCTCTCTGAGTGTCGTTAGAAGGTCAACTGTCCACAACTGTCAACTGTGCCTACGTCATTCATCTCCCTTCATCTCATCACATAGATATTTTATTATTTCACATCACCACAAGAAGGGTGAGTAAAGTAGAATAAGATATTTTGAGAGAGAGACCACATTCACATAAATTTTATTATAGTATATTCTTGCAATTGTTCCATTTTATTATTTTTGTTGTTAATCTACTGTGACTAATTTGCAAATTAAACTTTGTTATAGGTATGTATACATAGAAAAAGACAGTATATATAGGGTTCAGATCTATATGAGGTTTTAGGCATGCATTGGGGGTTCGGGGGTATTCCCTGCAGACAATGAGGGACTATTGCATATTTATATATATGTATGGGTTGTGTGTGTGTGCATATATGTGTTAAACCTTTTCAAATTGTATATTTAATTATGTACAGTTTATTTTATGTCAATTTTATGTCAGGAACAAAAGGAAGGACCAGAGATCTAAAAGTGGATTCTGGAAGTGGTTGCACAACTCTATATATTTACATCACTGAGTTGTATACTTAGAGTAGGTAAACATGGTCTGTAAAATATGCTTCCAAAGAGTCATTAAAAAAAACAAAATAGACTAGAAGGAAACGCATCCATGTGTTAAAAGTTGTTAGCTCAGGTTAGTGAAATTACAATGGGGGTTTTTTGGTGTTTTCCTTATAACTTTTCATATTTTCAGGTTTTTCTAATTGAATCCATATTAAAATAAGCAAAAAATTAAACATATCTTTGGGAATTAGTAGTACCTTTATAGTATTCAGCTACCAATGCTCCAGCCATCAAATGTACTATCTTTGTATATACTTAGGACAAATCAGTATTTTTTAACTTGAAGGAGGCCTTTACAGGTTAATGGACTTGTTTTATTTGTTCTTATATCTATATCATTTCTTGCAGGGGCACCTCACACATCCTGAACATCAATAATCTCTGAGGAATGTATGTACAGGACAGTATTTGTAAAGCAACCCTCCCATTTTCTGTAAGATTGATCTGCCTAGTACTTCAAGATGACTTCTTATAGGCCAAACTATTATAACAAGTCAAGGGTTAACAAACTACCAGCAGATCTGGTAAATACAGTTTTACTAGAAAACAGCTATAAGGATTCATTTATGTATTGTGTATGGCTACTTATACCAAAATGGCAGAGTTGAGCAACTGCAACAGACATGGTACAGCCCACAAAGTTTAAGATATTTACTATCTGACCCTTTATATAAAAAGTTTGCTGACCATTATAATAAACCATGGCAATCTTTTATTAAGCATTTACTGTGTTCCAAGTATCAGCAAAATGTTTGCATACATTTGTTTATTTTAATTTTCACCCATAAGGTAGTTATAATTATTTAAGCTATGACTCTAAACCACAGAAGTATGGGTAAATTTTTGTTTAGATGCATATCTGAAAAAGCCATTTCTCTATAAAGTTTATAGTTTTAACATGTTAACTATGTAGAATAAAATTACGCATAGAAATCAAAAGACTATTTGCATAAAAAGAAAATTTACTTGTAAAATCAATTTTTCCAAAGCAGGCAGTATCTCAAAGGTTCAACTTATAAAGGCGTAAACCCAAAGCAGTATTTTAATTGAACTATAATTCATGCTGAAGTGAAATAGAATCATAACTGTTATTTAATGACTACCATTCAGAAACTACACTAGGTGCTTCACATTACTTGTGCCATCAACACTATCATTCTTATGGAAAAAAACATACTGTCATTTTCAATTTACAGATGAGAAAGCTGAGTCCCTGAGAAGTTAAGGAGATAAGCAATTAGTAAGTGGTGGAACCCAAATTAGAACTTGACTCTATCTGAACCCAAAGTCTGTCCTCTTTTCATTTAAGGGCACATTTCTCCAAAACACAAAAAAGTATTAAAATTTTAATTATAAGAAGCTTAATTAAACTAAAAAGCTTCTGCACAGCAAAAGAAGTAGTCAACAGAGTGAACAGTCAACCTGCAGAGTAGAAGAAAATATTTGCAAAATCATATATACAACAGGGGACTGATATCCAGAATTTATAAGGAACTCAATTCAACAACAACAAAAATAATTCTATTTAAAAGTGAGCAAAGGACATGAATAGATAATTTTCAACAGAAGGCATACAAATGGCCTACAGCCATGTGAAAAAAATGCCCAACATCATTAATAATCAGAGAAATGCAATTTAAAACCAAAATAAGACATCATCTTACACCAGCCAGAATGACTATTATTAAAAAGACCAAAAAAAAACAGATGTTGGCAAGGATACAGAAAAAAGAGAACTCTTATACACTGTTGACGGGAATGTAAATTAGTATAGCCACTATGGGAAACAGTATGGAGATTTCTCAAAGAACTAAAAATAAAACTAACATTTGATCTAGCAATCCCACTACTGGGGTATCTACCCAACTGAAAGGAGACCAATATATCAAAGGGATATTTGCCTTCACACGTTCATCATTGCACTATTCACAATAGCAAAGATACGGAATCAACCAAAGTGCCCATCAATGGAGAACTGGATAAAGAAAATGTGGTACATATACACAATGGAATACGATTCAGCCATAAAAAATAGCATTATATCTTCTGCAGCAACATGAATGGAACTGGAGTCCATTATCCTAAGTGGAACAAGCCAGACACAGAAAGACAAATAGCACATGTTCTCACTTATAAATGGGAGCTAAATAATGTGTACATATGGATGTAGATTGTGGAATAATAGACAATGGAGATTCGGAAGGGTAAGGGTGGGTGGTGGATGATGAGCAATTACGTAACGGGTACAATGCATGTTATTTGAGTGATGGATACCCTAAAAGCCCTAATTTCATCACTATGCCATTTATACATGGTATTACCCAATTACCCAAAACACCATAAAATTATGCCTGTACCCCATAAATTTATTCAAATAAAAAAGAAGCACACAGGACTCTGCTACTGAAAAAAAAAATCACATAAGAGCTGAAAATCTCAAAATATTTTTGGAGCTGTTAGTAGCAGGAGGCTTAAAAGCATTCTAAATGAAAAAGAAGCTCATTATTAGATTTTCTTTTCCAGTTTCATCACTAATTGGTTTCTATAAGGATGGCAGGGAAATGTACATTATCTGGAAAATACATGCCAAATATGTTGCATGCCATTTACTTCAGTAATTACGGTGAAGCCTCAGAAGAGCATACCAGCTGTTAAGAGCAGCTTAAATTTATCTCCTGGGAAGGCTAAGTCACTGCCAGGAAGCACCTTCCAGGTAAACAGGCATCTGTGTGACACACTATGCTTTCCAGGCACTTGAAGAAACGAGATTTCCATTGGAAAGATCCAAGTTCAGGGCAACACCGAGGCACAACTGGAACAATGTCTTGTGCAAAGTCCCCACAGTCATTGGCATCACCATGGCCATCCATTGGATTTTATAGACATTTGAGTGATGTAAATCCTTTAGGACACCTTTAATGCTACTCTGTTTTTTGCATCAATCCACAGTAATTAGTCTAGGTACACTTTAAGTAAGGCTGACTGCACTAGGGTTCCTCGTAAAGTTTTTTCTTGAATTCAGAGGCATATTAGTAGTCAAAGTCAACAGTCATTGACTGCTACTATAAGGTAATATTGGGCATTTGTTGTCTGTAAGATACTGTGCTAAGGCCTTTATATGCATTTTCTTATTTAATCTTCACTTCAACCTTATGTAGTAGATACTATGATTATCCTAACTTTTTTTTTTTTTTTTGGAGACAGAGTTTCTCTTTTGTTGCCCAGGAGTGCAATGGCGCAATCTTGGCTCACCACAACCTCCACCTCCCAGGTTCAAGCGATTCTCCTACCTCAGCCTTCCAAGTAGCTGGGATTACACACATGTGCCACCACACCCAGCCAATTTTATATTTTTAGTAGAGACGGGGTTTCTCCATGCTGGTCAGGCTGGTCTTGAACTCCCGACCTCAGGCAATTTGCCTGCCTCAGCCTCCCACAGTGCTGGGATTACAGGCATGAGCCACTGCACCCAGTCTATTATCACAACTTAAAGCATTTTCCTTTGTCACCACTTCATCAATGAAATAATATAATAAATCCATCTGAATTAAGAATAGATAACATCAAACACCGGGGCCTGTCAGGGGTTGGGGCACGAGGGAAGGGAGAGCGTTAGGGCAAATACCTAATGCATGCGGGACTTAAAAGCTAGATGATGGGTTGACGGGTGCAGCAAACCACCATGGCACATGTATACCTACGTAACAAACCTACACATTCTGCACATGTATCCCAGAACTTAAAGTATAATAAATAAATAAATAAACATCAAAAATTATATTAAAAGTTTGAAAAAAATAGATAATCCAGCCTAGCACAGTGGCTCACATCTATAATCCCAAGACCTTGGGAGATCAAGGTGGGAAGATTGCTATAATCTCCGCTACCCAGGAGGCTGGGGAAAGAAGATTGCTTGGTCTTGCAGGAGTCCAAGACCAGCCTGGGCAATAAGGCAAGACCCCATCTCTTCAGAATTAAAAAATTAGCCAGGTGTGGTGGCATGCACCTATGGTCCCAACTACTCAGGAGGCTGAGGTGGGAGGATATCTTGGGCCCAGGAGGTCAAGACTGCAGTGAGCCATGTTCTTGCCACTGCGCTCTAGCCTGGGAGAAAGAGCAAGACCCTGTCTCAAAGAAAAACAAAAAACAAAAGAGGTAATCCTTGTATTTTTGTTATCTAACAATAAGAAAGATAACTTGTAAATACAGTTTTACTTACTAAGTTAACATGCCTAAGCTTTTTGTACTTTTTCTATCACACAACACTTCAATTTATAGTAGTAGAAAAAAATTCTCATTTGGAAAGGTGGAGTAGTCTACAGTCTACTCTTATGAAAAAGACAAAAGTACCAAATGACCCATCTAATAGGAGGCATTTTGTTTTAAAAAGTTTTTAAGTAATATTCAGTTCACTCAGGGCAATTATGACTCAACTCATATTCAAGAGGTTTGTAAGAGTACTGGCTTCAAAAAAAAAAAAAAGAGTACTGGCTTCAGCATCAGATGTCTGTGTAGGTCTCTATCAGGGACTGGCTCTGTGATCCTAGACAAGTTACTTAATCCCACTGGATGTGCTTCCTCATCTATAAATAGTAGATCATAATTTATCTGCTTCCAAGAGTTACTGAGGGCAGTAAAAGAGACAATGTACATAAAGCCCTTCACACTAAATGCTCATCAATGTCAGCTATAACAATGATCATTATTGTTACTTCTATTATTATATATGACTTTATAGTTAAAATTACTATTCTGAGACCATACCAGACTTTAAAGTGTCTTCAGATCAATGGGTACCAAAAAAATATAGAAAGAATGAATAAGACCTACTATTTGATAGCACAATAGGATGACTATAGTCAATAATAACTTAATTGTATATTTTAAAATAACTTTTAAAATGTAATTAGATTATTTGTAACTCAAAGGATAAATGCTTGAGGGGATACCCCATTCTCCATTGTGTGCTTATTTCATATTGCATGCCTGTAGCAAAACATCTCATGTACTCCATAACCATATACACCTACTCTGTACCCACAAAAATTTTTTTAAATAATTTCTTAAAAATAAAAATTTTAAATTTTAATTTTAATTTTTAAATTTTAAAAATTAAAAAAGGTATCTTCACAAAAGGAGGATGATGATGATGTCAATTTTATGGTTAACTGTATTTTTTTTTGTTACCAAAGTCTTAGAAAATGGAATTTGCATATCTGGTTGTCAGATAATTGGAATTACCCAAAACACCCTATTCCCTAATCATTAATCAATCATAGTTATTTGGTAAGTTATACTTTTAAAATATCTTATGTTAAATATTATGAGTGAAAAAGAGGGCCATGCCCCTTCCTAAAAAGAGTGTGAGACCTATATGGAGAATGAAATGATAATTGCAGCGGAGATACATCATATACATTTGTGCAAGCCCATAAGAGGTACACCAAGAATGAATCCTAATGTAAATTACGAATCTTGGAAGACAAGGATGTGGCAATGTAAGTTCATCACTTACAATGAATGTACCTCTCTGGTGGGACTCTCCATAATGGAGGAGGCTATGCATGTGTGAGGCAGGGAATACATGGGAAATCTTTGTACCTTTCTCTCAATGTTTCTGTGAACCCAAAACTCTAAAAAAAATATCTTTTTTAACCTAAAAAGCTACACCTAGATTAAAATCTATTTTTTAGAAAGGCAATACCAAAGTTTGGGAGAAAATATTTGCAAAGACTCATACCCAGAATACTTAAAGAGTTCTTACAATTCAATAATTAGAAGATTAAAACACTGATAGAGAAAGGGCAAAAATTTTGGACAGCTGTATTACCAAAGAAGGTATTAAGATGGAAAATATCCTATGCAAACATATTTAACACCATTGATCTTTGCGTAAGTGCTAATAAAAGCAATGAGATACTACTGTCTCTAGAATGGCTAAAATTAGAAAGACTGACCATATCAAGTAGTAGCAAGGATGTGGAGCAACTAGAACTCTCATACATCACTGGTGGGAACGCAAAAAAGTACAGCCATGATGGAAAACAATTTGGTAGTTTCTTAGAAAGTTAAACATACAGGCCAGGCACTGTGGCTCACGCCTGTAATCCCAGCACTTTGGGAGGCTAAGGCAGGTGGATCACCTGAGATCAGGAGTTTGAGACCAGCCTAGCCAACATGGTGAAACCCCATCTCTACTAAAAATACAAAAATTAGACAGGCGTAGTGGTGTGTGCCTGTAATCCCCACTACCCAGGAGGCTATGACAGGAGAATCGCTGGAACCTGGGAGGCAGAGGCTGCAGTAGCCAAGACTGTGCCACTGCACTCCAGCCTGGGCAACAGAGCAAGACTCAGTCTCAAAAAAGAGAAAGAAAAGAAAAAAGAAAGGAATTGAAAGGAGAGGGAAAAGAAAAGGAAAGGAAAGAAAGAAGGAAGGAAGGAAGGAAGGAAGGAGAGAGAGAGAAAGAAAGAAAGAAGAAAGAAAGGAAAGAAAGAAGAAAGAAAGAAAGAAAGAAAGAAAGAAAGAAAGAAAGAAAGAAAGAAAGAAAGAAAGA
>NC_045440.1:70750094-70782865 GCF_002776525.5 Piliocolobus tephrosceles
AGAGAGAGAGAGAGAGAGAAAGAAAGAAAGAAAGAAAGAAAGAAAGAAAGAAAGAAAGAAAGAAAGAGAAAGAAAAGAAAGAAAGAAAAAGAAAGAGAAAGAAAGAAAAAGAGAAAGAAAGAAAGAAAAAGAAAGAAAGAAAGAGGCATTTACCATATGACCCAGTAATTCCATTCTTAGATTACCCAAGATAAATTAAAATACATGTTCACACAACTAGTGCTAGAGGGCATCTCAAATGGTTTTGGGGGCAAGAAGGGGGTGGAGATTGCATAATGGCACAAGCAGACATTTTGGGTGATGGAAACATCATGATAGTAGTGGTAAATATAGGACTATAGATATTTGTCAAAGCGACCAAATTCTATACTTAAATTTAGTAAATCTTATTGTATGTTAAAATTACATCTCAATAAAATTGATGCAAAAAATATAATTATTGACATGTTATTCTATGATAAATGCCTAACAGTGGTTCCAATAACTATAGACTTCAGGAGACAGAAAAGGAAGAAGAGAATGAATACTTATAAAGTGCTTCCTGCGTGCTTTTTAAACACAATAGTAACTCCTGCCAACAAGTTATCTGAAAGATAAGTTTAGTTACTTTGCACTTTGAAGAAGGTGTCTCATCTTTGAAATAGAAAGAAATGCACCCAATTCACAAAGCTAGTAAGCAGTAGATTCAAGCCCAAGTCTGTCTGACTTTGAAATCCAAATACTACTCTACACCCCATGGTTTCCCATGTAATTTAAATACAGCCACAAATGAAATCACACTTTAACCCAACAAATATCAAAAGCAAACCATCCAAAAGAAATCAAGCCACCATTGCTATTCTCCTAGCAGAAGGATATTAATATGTGCAACAGTCAAATAATACATAAGAAATCTCAACACCAAGTCCTAACCTTTTAAAGAGAGAATCCTGAATAGCCATAGAAGCTATTATGATTTTCAGAGCAAAGTTATTATAGAGATGTTTGCATAAATACACTATGTGAAATTTTTAAATTTACTTACACATTTGATCAAATTCTCAAGGACATTTCTGGAGTAACCTCATCACTTATAGAGCATTAATTCTGAGGCCTGACTACAGATGATATAGTTATTATGTAATATTTAATAGTTCAAAATGGGAAGTTAATATACTTCTAAAAATACCAAAGAAACTAGTATATAAAAATGTCAACTGTGATCACCAAAAATTGCTTCTAGTTGTATCTAATTATCTCATACTCTCTTTAAGAGTTCTGCATTTCATATCAGGGATGGCCTGAATAAGTAACATTATTTCATACGTGGCAACTGTTTAGCTTATTGTCAATGATACAGATTTATCATGATCTTATAAACCTCATGATCCATCCAATCCCTCAATTTTTAACTACTTCCAGGAAGTTTCACCAATAGGCAAATATGCTGAGGGACAAAAAAACAAATACTAGGAGCATTTTAAAAATAATTATAACATTTTAAAAATAATTATAAGCATCCCTAGCAGGCTTCAGTGCTTAAGCTGCAACAATTAATGTGATGTACCAAATTTTCACAAGTGCAATGCATCTTTGCAGCTCATCTAATGGAGTTTGGGTAATACTATTCATTAGTAAGAACCCTTAGAAACAATTGTTTATTTTGTTCTCCCCAGGAAAGTGATCTTTTCATGATTTGGCAAATGGGGGTGCATACACACACACAACAACAACAACTTAATAGTTGTTTTTGTAGTAATCTACAAAATGGACAGCTAAAGTACATATGTGGTCATCTATAATCCCTTAAAAAATTATCTTGCATAGAACTGTGTAGATAATTGAGGAAAATGATGTCTATGTCAAATATTTGGAGAAAGCTCTAAATTAATGAATACTTTGATTACTTAAACAGCCTGAAAGAAATTAAGTAAAAGCCTTGACAATTCAGTCTAAGAAAATAGAGAATAGTTAAGGATCCATTCCAAAATTTTGGAAGAAAGAGTGAAGATGCATTTAAATGTTATTAGATTGAATTTGCAAAGCTGTCTGCATGGCAGAAGGCAACGGAACCCCTTTGTAACCTAGGGCTGAGCAGCTGCCTCCTGCTGACTTGTCCTCATCTATTCCCTACAAATGCAGCCAGAGTCCCACATCATCACCCACAGGATGAAATCAGAAGGAGCCTTACCTCATTTCAACTCGTGGCATCTAACACTGACACATCAACCTCTTCTTACAAAGAGTAACATTATTCTTTCCAACTTCTGATACATTTCTGACCAATCAAGATTCAGACCTGTACGTGCCCTAAATTGACATATCATTTTCCTTTTCCCCCATTGGAAATGCTTCAAATATATAACTTTCTCTTTATGCCACATGATCGTTGCAATTGAGTAGTGTCCGGCCACTGACCGGAAAGAAGCAGTTAGTTTTGCAGACAGCCCTAGTTATCAGCATCTGCATGTGCTTATGCACCATGGCAATTAATCAAGGTTGCCCGGATTGGATGATAACATGACTTCAGGTCCACAATCCCTCAACCTAAACCCTTAAAGCTGGATGTGTCTTGGAATTAAGATTTTTTCACATTTTACAAAAGTAAAATGGTGCCTGAGGCTGTATGTTATGTAACATCTCAATGAAGTCCGGAATGGCATTCCAAAATCAAGCACACTAATATTTCTGCAACAAACGAATGAGTATTCACACTAAGTATGATTTTGAAAATAGCCACAAATCAGGTCAGATTAGGCTTTGCCATCACGTGAGCTGTGAACTAACTATTGGATCTCAAAGCTTTTAGCTGAATATAGAAGTAATAGCAGAGGAATAGTAGCAGTGGAAAATCATTATGAGAACTGGTATATGCAAACAGATGCCAGGCACTAGCTATACATGATCTCCTTAATCTCCCCAACAACCTTGAGGTCAAAACTACCTTCAAGAGACTGTTTTACACAAACTGACTTAAAAACACTCTTTTTACAAGGTACGTGATATATAAATGTTTTAAACCCCTCTCCCAAATCATGAATCAAACCCAATATTGTTATTAGCCCATTCTTTTATTGGCTTTCTCATTTTGAATGACATTTCTGTTCCTGATTATAGGATTTTAATCTCATTAGAGTCCTACATAACAAATCCAGAGGTAGATTTAAAAGAAAAAAATCACACAATTTCAAATTATTTCAGGAAGGCAACCCTGAGATTATTCACCAGTTCAGCAACTCAAACCAAAATTACACACTAACAATTACCCCATTAAGGAGCTTTGCTTCCTTTAGTGAAGTATGCTTATCCCATAAGTATGAAATTTATGTTTACTCTACCATTATAGGGGAAAACTTGATTTAAAAAAAAATAAAAGACTGTACAAGAGCTCAAGGTGTTAGTACGGAATTGGATGGTAATCTGCTGAGTCTAGGACTTGTATACTGAGACCTGTGAAAATCTCATTACTTACCTTAGCCCACCATCCCCATATGCAGCTCAAGTGGCCCTCAGTCTTCCTAGCTGTGTATTCTACATTTAACTTATTAATTTGGATTCGGACTCATCCAAATCATGCCAACTCAGCTTGCAAACTCCTCGCCCAGATTACATCTTGTGGAGGTTTTATAAACATATTACTCCATATTACTTACATCATACTCATAATAAAGAATTACTAACATCATAGTATATGAGGCTAGAGTGATATGATAATCACCCCTCATATCTCCAGTAAACAATTCACTCTAACAACCTTGGTATAAACTGATTATACATATAATTATCATTTTTAATGTTCATCTTGTTCAAACAATGAATTAGATACTATAACAATGTAATGCATTAGCATTTTATTCTTTAAGATGCTTCCCTACTGTGTACCTTAATTAAGGAACAAGGAAAGCATCCCAACTAAATTTATAGTCTTAGTATAATCTAAAATTATCTTCTCACAAATATGAAAATCTTTGCTATTGCAAATGTCTTAGGTTGAGTTCCTTCAGAAGCCAAACCTAAAAGATTTGAATGCAAGTAATTTGGCATGATTCTGGAATCCATGTCTACTGTGCTTAAGGATACCACACCCTGTGCTGATTCATCTAAATACTATCTGTCTCTGAAATATCCCCAAACATATGTATTTATTCCACACGCATAGTCATCGGTTTCAGTATTGTGTGTGTGTTCATTCCCCAAGAAACAGAATGCATTCCCAAGCAGTAAAACTGGCCCAGGACACAACACTGTGCCTCTTGGCTAATGGGCCTTAGCTACTATAGAGCACCATCACCTCCAGCCAAACTACCAAAGCTAATATGTCTCCATATTGTTGGTTTCTCTTTTGTCCGTGTATTTTGTGTTTTGTGAACAATTTTGACCCATACTGTCTCAAAAATCAGTATGCAAGTAAGAGTGCTGGATGTGTGACAAAAATTAAAACCTAGGAGAATCAACCTGAACACTGAAAGGCAAGAAGTTTTAGCTCCCTAGGCAAGAAGTTTTATCTCCCTTGAGGCATCATCAAGTAAGTGGTCAAAGACAGTAAGAGTCTTCTATGTGGAATCATAAAAAGAGCTCAAATACACAGAGAGAGAATGAAACAGTGGTTACCACCTGCTGGGTGGGGGAGTGGTCAGGGAATGGGAAATGTAGTCAAAGAATTCCAAATAGCAGATGGGTATGATGAGCAAGTTTAGACATCTATCGTACAGCATGAGAACTAAAGTTAATAAAATTATACTGCATATCCGGGTTTTTTGTTAAATAAGTGGATTTTAGCTGCTGTCTTATCACAAAGAATTAACTATCTGAGATGATAGATATGTTCATCTCCTTCACTACCGTAACCTTTCTACTATCTATTAATATATGTATCCCACAACATGTTGCAAACCTCAAATATATACAATAAAGAGTATTTTAAAATAATAAAAATATTGATAGTACAACAGGGTGACTATAGTCAATAATAACTTAATTGTACATTTTAAAATAACTAAAAGAGTGTAATTGGGCCAGGTGTGGTGGCTCACACCTGTAATCCCAGCACTTTGGGAGGCCGAGGAGGGTGGATCACAAGGTCAGAAGTTCGAGACCAGCCTGGACAATATGGTGAAACCCCGTCTCTACCAAAAATACAAAAATTAGCAGGGCATGGTGGCAGATGCCTGTAATCCCAGCTACTCGGGAGGCTGAGGCAGAAGAATCACTTGAACCCAGGAGGTATGGTTGCAGTGAGCAGAGGTCATGCCACTGCACTCCAGCCTGGGCGACAGAGCAAGACTCCTTCTCAAAAAAAAAAAAGAAAGAAAGAAAGAAAAGTGTAATTGGAGTGTTGTAACTCAAAGGATAAATGCTTGAGGAGATGAATACCCCATTCTCCATGATGTGCTTATTTTACACTGCATGCCTGTACCAAAGCATCTCACAGATCCCACAAATATATATACCTACTGTGTACCCACAAAAATTAAACATTAAAAAAGTAATAATAATAATAAATACTAAAAAAGTGGGAGAAACATATTTGTAACATTTATCTCACCTAAAGACCTAATATTCCTAAAAAATTTTAACTATTAAAATTGAGGAAAGAGAGCTAGGTGTGGTGGCACACACGTGTAGTCCCAGCTACTTGGGAGACTGAGCTGGGAGACTCACTTGAGCCCAGGAGTGTGAGCCTTCAGTGAGCTCTGCTTGTGCCTGTGAATAGCCACGGCATTACAGCCTAGGCAATCTAATGAGACCCTCTCTCTAAAATAAAAATAAATAGAGGAAAGAAACTATGATACATGCACACATCAAAATAATATGCAGCTTTAAACTACAATAAACAAGAGCAGTATAAACTAAAAGCAAAAAGAATAAAGGGCAGTGAAGGTGAAGATCAGCAGTCACATGGGATTGGTGAAGGGAGCCTGCTGACATTCTGAGGGCATCATAAACAGACTGCAGCCCGGGAAGACTGAGCAACAGCTGGGTGAGTAGAACCAGAAAGAACAAAGGCCAGAGGCACATCATGACTTCAGGGGATTTGAAGAGAACAGAGAGCTGTTGCCAGGACTGCCATTGTACAAATAGCATATTCCCTTCCAATGTTACTCACATAGAAAGAAGGAAGGGAGGAAGGAAGGGAGGGAGGAATGGAGGGAGGAGGAGAGAAAGGAAGGGAGGGAGGAGGGAAAAGAATAAAGGCCTGGAATTTCCCCATTCTGCTGGCTGTCACAGGGTGCAGAGCTGAGGCTTCCTCTGTTCCTGCACCCTAAAGGTCCTCTGATCACATCCCCTTGCTCTCTCATTCTTGGCTAGCTGAGCTCCCATCACCACCCACCACCTGAGTGTTCTAGGGTACATTTCAAAGGTGCAGAAACTGGGGCCAAGAACATGCAGAGAGCCATCTCAGCATAATCACTCTGCAGGGACAGAGAAACGTGAAACCTCTGCAAAACCAGAATGGCAGCAATCACGATCAAATGAGTAGACACTATAAATCCAAGACATGGATGTACTGAGTCAGGAGACAAGAGATTTGAGGGAGGGATACTATATTGTTAAATTACAGTCATTAAAAATTGTGCTTTGTTTGTTTAGAAGAAACATATTAAATTCATGACAAATACTTAATACATTTAAAATTATCTGAGATGTAATGTTTCCCTCCTTCCAAGTCTGCAGTGCTGCTCTGCAGTTTTCATTTAACACAGCAAGTTCACACCTTGTGGCAGAGGCTGTGTTAGGTACTGAGATCATGAACACGACTGAGAAATAGTAACTTCCCTCAAGGAGCCCAGAGTCCAGTGGGACAGCATCCAGGTCATTAATAACAGAAGCATTTGCTCTGAAACTAGGATTTTACTAATTGGAGTTTTATTTCATTTTTAAAATCCTATACTCAAGAATTTAAAGACTTTCTCTAATAAGTGAATTACAGAAAGCTTGCTTTGGGAGATATTCAAGCAAATATTGATCTGACCATTAAAAGAAGCTCAGACTATCAGGATAAACAACATTATAAATAGTAAAGTCAAAACAAAGTCAACAAGGAAAAGATCCAAGTCAAAATTCTGTCTTTGCTTTTAAATAAAATGGAGTATTTTTATTCTAGCATCTATTTTTATCATATATTAGATATATTAATTCATCTGTCAATATCCTAGCTATTACCCATCTTCTTCTGTAAAGCATTGGGGTGTTAGAAAATGTAAGCACCCTTAGAAATAGTATAATTTAGTTGGAGAGAAGAAACTGACAACAGAAATGTTAAAAGATATAGATTAACGACATTTCAACATAAGAAAATCTCAAGTCAGTATGTGATTAATGGCCAAACGGAGCAGGGCTATTGCAATTTACGAAGGAAAAAAAAATGAACATTTCAGACGAGTGTATATTTAAGCAAGATCTTGAAGGACAAGTAAAATTTGGACATAAAGGAAGCAGGAGGGCAAAAGTGCTACTGTACAGAAGTATGGTAGGAAAAGACCATAAATAAGGTAAGTGGTGAATTATTTGAGAGAGCAGAGATTGAGTAATGTGGACAGCTTTCAATGTCGAGCCAGGAAATTGGATTTTATCCTCAGCAATGGGGAATGTAAGGAGCCTCTGCTAGTGTTTGAGCAAAGGAATGATATAAGGAGGTATTTTAAGAGCATTCGTCTGGCTTTACTATGCAAGAATTAAAAGGAAGTCGATGGATAAGAAAAACCCAATAGTCCAGACGTCAAGTGGTAAGGATGAGAAGTAGGTTGGGACAGTGGACAGTCGTGTGAGAGGTTTAGGAGAAAAGATTCATAAGACTTGATAAGTTATTAGAGACCAGGAGATTCACTGGTCTCAGCAACAGGTGGCCAAGGGGAAAAAAATCATTAATGAAATTAAAAAGTCAAGATGGAAGACGTTTCAAAGAGGGTAAAAGCTAATGGAAGTAGGTCATAAAACTGAGGTAAAAGCACTAATCATAGGACTTAATGTAGTGAGTGGTATACACTCTTTGGGAAAAAAATCGTAGTAAATATAGTGTTTTTTGGGGTTTTGGGGGCATTTTTATTTTTTGTTTTGTTTTGTTGCTGTTGTTGTTTTTTAGATGGAATCTCACTCTCTGCCCAGGCTGGATGGAGTGCAGTGGCATGATCTTGGCTCACTGCAGCCTCTGCCTCCTGGGTTCAAGCGATTTTCCTGCCTCAGCCTCCCAAGTATCTGGGACTACAGGCATGCACCACCACCCCAACCACTTTTTTTGTGTTTTTAGTGGAAACGGGCTTTCACCATACTGGCCAGGCTGGTCTCAAACTCCTGACCTCAAGTGATCCACCTGCCTCGGCCTCCCAAAGTGCTGGGATTACAGGCATGAGCCATTGTGCCCAGCCAATATACTGTTTTTAAATAATATTTTTTTCCTAACTATAAAGTAACTTAAGTTCAGTGCACACAAATTTGGTATCAAAAAAAAAAATCCAAAGAAATAAAAGTCATTCAGAATCCTACTACCCAGAGATGGCTACTTTCACAGACGTCTATCCTTTGAGTCTTTTTTTTCCCATGTCAATAAAAATAATAGAGCTGACATGGGGCCTCATGCCTATAATCTCAACACTTTGGAAGGCTGAGGCAGATGGATCAGCCTTGGCCTATCCTCTTGAGGTCAGGAGTTTGAGACCAGCCTGGCCAACATGGCAAAACCCTTCTCTACTAAAAATACAAAAATTAGCTGAGTGTGGTGGCATGCGCCTGTAATCCCAGCTACTCAGGAGGCTGAGGCATGAGAATCACTTGAATCCAGGAGGCAAAGGTTGCAGTGAGCTGAGATCGCCCCACTGCACTCCAGCCTGGGTGACAGAGTGAGACTCTGTCTCTAAATAAATAAATAAATAAATAAAATTTTTTAAAATGAGTGGGAAAGGGAGTAGAGGAGACAGAAGAATGGCTAAGATTTATTGACTGCCTATTACATTCCAAGCATTAGTCTAAGGTCTTGACATATATTAACAGTTATTCTTTGAAACAATTCTATGAGCTAGATAATATTACTATCCCTTTATGCAGATGGAGAAACCAGGGGCCAGAGAGATCAAGTCTGCTGAGGCTGCCTCACTTGTTGTGAGGTGAGCAAGCAGCAGACATGGCACCCTCTGGGAGTCATGGTTTCCCTGGCAGTCCTGGTGCTATTGCTTTGGAGGACATGGAAAGAAACAGCACAGGTGGCAGAGAGAGGTATGCATTATCATGGATGAGAACTGAAGACAGTTGCTGGAAGGAGACTGGATGATAGAATTTTGTGCCCTGTGGTACCCACTTGTCAAAAGCTTCCACCAGAATGGGAAAGTTTTGCTGAATGGGGAGAAGTTCTTGAGGTTAGTGTAGCAAAAGTAGATGTCACAGGGCAGCCAGGACTGAGTAGACAGTTCATCATAACTGTTCTCCTACTATTTATCATTGTAAAGATGGTGAACTTAGACACCATCAGGGTCCAAGGACTAAAAAGGACTTTAGAACTTTATAAGTGATGAAGAGTGGAAGAGCATTGAACCAATTCCATCATGGTTTGGTTCAGGTTTTTTTCTGATGAGCAGTATGTCAGCACTCTCAGCACTCTATGTGGATCAGGATTTGCCATGCTATTTTACTGAAGGCCTTAGATTACTGGTTTGGAAATTGTATACAGTTTTTGCTTTAGCAATTCTGCTTTCAGGGCCGTTTTTAGGACTCTTTATGGTATTTGTGTCAGATTGCCTTTGTCCTTCAAAAAGGCGCAGACTGCAGCCATACTTGTTACATTAGTTCATTCTTGCACTGCTCTAAAGAAATATCTGAGACTGGGTAATTTATGAAGAGAAGAGGCTTAAGTGGCTCACCATTCTGCAAGCTGTACAGGAAGCATGACAGCTTCTGCTCAGCTTTGGGGGAGGCCTCAGGAAACTTACCATTGTGGCAAAAGGCAAGGAGGAAGTTGTTTCTTCACATAGCCCAAGCAGGAAGAAGAGAGAGAGGGAAGAGGTGCTACACACTTTTAAACAGCCAAATCTCATAATAACTCACTCAGTCTCTATCATGAGAACAGCACTGAGGGGATGGTGCTAAGCTATTAATGAGGGACAACCCCTGTGATCCAATTACTTCCCACCAGGCCCCACCTCCAACATTGGGGATTACAATTCGGCATGAGATTTGGGAGAGGACACAGATCCAAGCCATATCACTCAACCTCTGGCCCTTCCCAAATCTCACATCCTTCTCACATTGCAAAATACAACTATCCCTTTCCAACAGTCCCCTCAAAGTCTTAACTTATTCCAGCATTAACTCAAAAGTCCAAAATCCAAAGTCTCATCTGAGACAAGGCAAGTCCCTTTGGCCTATGAGCCTGTAAAATCAAAAACAAGTCAGTAACTTCCAAGACGCAATAGGGTACAGGAATTGGGTAAATACTCCCATTCCAAAAGAGATAAATTCAGTAAAAGGGGCTTCAGACCCCTTACAAGTCCAACAAGTCCGAAATCCAACAGGGCAGTCATTAAATCATAAGCTTCAAAAGAATCTCCTTTGACTCCATGTCCCACATCCAAGGCACTCTGATGCAAGGGGTGGGCTCCCAAGGCCTTGGGCAGCTCTGCCCTGTGACTTTAAAAGGTTCAGTCCCCAAAGCTGCTCTCATGGACTGGCATTGAGTGCCTGTGGCTTTTCCAGGATAAGGGTGCAAGATGACAGTGGATCCACCATTCTGGGGTCTGGAGGATGGTGACCCTCTTCTCACAGCTCCAGTAGGCAGTGCCCCAATGGGGACTTCATGTAGGGACTGCAACCCCACATTTCTCCTCTGCACTGCCCTAGTAAACAGTCTCCATGAGGGCTCCAACCCTGCAGCAGGCTTCTACCTGGACATTCAGGCTTTACCATACATCCTCTGAAATCTAGGTGGAGGATCCCAAGCCTCAGCTCTTGTGCTCTGTGCACCAACAGGGTTAACACTGCGTGGAAGCCTCCAAGGCTGACAGCTTACACCCTCTGAAGCATCGGCCCAAACTGTACCTGGGATCTTTTGAGCCATGGCTGAAGTTGGAGCAGCTGGGATGTGAAAAGTAGTGTACCGAGATTGTGCAGGGCAGGGGGCCCTGAGTCTGACCCATGAAATCACTCTTCCCTTCTAGGCCTCTGGGCCTGTGATGGGAGGAGCTGTCATGAAGGCCTCTGAAGTGCCTTCAAGGCCTTCTTCCCATTGTCTTATCTATTAAAATTTGTCTTACTTTTAACTATGCAAATTTATCCATCCTGACTGAATTCCTCCCCAGAAAATGAGGGTTTTTTTTTTTTTCTACCACATGGCCAGGCTGCAAGTTTACCAAACTTTTGTGTTCTGCTTCCTTTTTAAATATAAATTCCAGGGCTGGGTGCAGTGGCTCACCCCCGTAATCACAGCATTTTGGTAGGCTGAGGCAGGAGGATCACTTGAAACCAGGAATTCAAGACCAGCCTGAGCAACGCAGTAAGACCCTGC
Source organism: Piliocolobus tephrosceles (assembly GCF_002776525.5). NCBI lineage: Eukaryota > Metazoa > Chordata > Mammalia > Primates > Cercopithecidae > Piliocolobus > Piliocolobus tephrosceles. The sequence continues at coordinate 70,761,565 of NC_045440.1, forward strand.
CTCTACTAAAAATACAAGAAAATTAGCCAGGCATGGTGGTGTATGCTTATAAACCCATCTACTCAGGAGGCTGTGGTGGGAGAATCACCTGAGCCTGGGAGGCAGAGGTCTACAGTGAGCCATGATCATGTTACTGCACTCCATCCTGGAGAACAAAGCAATATTCTGTCTCAAACATGACATACATATATACATATATATATGTATTCAAGTTTCAGGTCATTTTTTTGCACACACATATAAGCATAAAACATTAGAAGCAGCCAGGCCATATCTTGAACACTTTGCTGATTAGAAGTGACTCCCACTAGATACCCTAAATCATCTCTCTCAAGTTCAAAGTTCCACAGATTCCTAGAGCAGAGGCACAATGTAGCCAGACTCTTCGCTAATGCATAGCAAAAGTGACCTTTACTCTAGTTTCTAATAAGTTCCTTATCTCCATCTGAGATCTCATCAGCCTGGACTTTATTGTACATACCACTATTGGCATTTTGGTCACAACCATTTAACAAGTCTCTAGGAAGTTCCAAACTTTCCATTATCTTCCTGTCTTCTTCTGAGCCTTCCACACTCTTTCAACCTCTACCTATTACCCAGCTCTAAAGTCACTTCTACATTTGCAGGTATCTGTATGGGAATGCCCCACTCCTCAGTACCAATTTTCTGTATTAGTCCTTTCTTGTACCACTCTAGAGAAATACCTGAAACTGCATAATTTATAAAGAAAAGAGGTTTAATTGGTTCATGGTTCTACAGGCTGTACAGGAGGCATGATGGCTTCTGCTTGGCTTCTGAGAAGGCCTCAGGAAAGTTACAATACAGGCAAAGGCAAAGGGGAAGCTGGAACTTCACATGGCCGATGCGGGAGGAAGACAGAGAGGGAAGAGGTGCTACACACTTTTAAATAACCAGATCTCATGATAACTCACCCACTCACTATCACAAGAACACCACAGAGTGGATGGTGTTAAATCATCCATGAGTGGCCACCCCCATGATTTAATCACCTCCCACCAAGCTCCACCTCCAACACTAGGGATTACAATTTGACATGAGAGTTGGGCAGGGACACAGATCCAAGCCATAGCACCAGTACAAAAAATTATTACCAGAATCTTCTCAATCTTTTAACAACATGGAGGAGGAATAAAAGGTAGATGAAGAAGTTTCCAAAGAGGAAGCTGAAAGTAAAGAAGGAATAAAGAAAGGCTTTCCATAGAATACCATAAATTGGCCATGGATAAATCCTAATTTTTGTAGTTATCTTAATATTATGATTTTGACAAAAATAGAAGATTAATCATTTCTTTTGGTTTGAAGTGAAATGTTACTTGCTTGTATACATATTGCAGGGCTCAGACTAGACTGTCATTAGATTGAGAGTCTACATTCAGAACATAAAAGCACTAAGTATAAAAGTTTGAAATATGATTTAAGCACAGTGTGGTGGTTTAAATAGTTTAACTTTTGAAAAAACACTGCCAAGCGGTGTGTTTGTTTAATAATAACCTGTTTCAAGTCTGAGTTTTGAAAATTTATATTTTACAAGTATTATATTATTGGAGGTATTTAAGAAGCTTACTTTAGAGAAAAAGATTTCTCATCTAGTACAGTTTTTCTTCGTTTCACTGTATGAAATAAGAAGATACTTCCCACAAATAAAAAGAAATATTCCACAAATGGGAACTTTGCCCATTGTCTCAAGAAGTGTGTATTTCAATAACAACTCTGTGGACTTTTTAGAGATATAATCAAATTTTTTTCATACTTTTAGATTATGCAACTAACAAAAACTACATTACATTAATTATAGTTTTCTACACACAATAATGCAGGATACGCTATTGATTTAAGAAGTTTTTATTTGTCTGTAATATTCTCTTGATTCCTATAAAGGTTGTATTAATCCATTCTCTCACTGTTATAAGAACTTACCTGAGACTGAGTAATTTATAAAGGAAAAGGGTTTAATTAACTCACAGTTCAGCATGGCAGGGGAGGTCTCAAGAAACTTACAATCATGACAGAAGGGTAAGCAAAAATGTCCGTCTCCACATGGCAACAGCAAAGAGAGGTACTGAGAACTCACTATCATAAGAACAGCATGAGGATAACCAATGATTCAATTACCTCCCACCGGGTCGTTCCCAAAACATGTGGGGATTATGGAAACTACAATTTAAGATAAGATTTGGGTGGGGACACAGCCAAACCATATCAAAGGTTGATTTCCTTTTTTGTATTTTTCTTATTTGCCATGGATTCCATTTTTATTTTTCAAATTAGATAATAATTTCCTGAAAATATTTTTCATGTTTTGGTAAATGGTATTTTTTGTTGTTGTTTCAAACTAAAGTTTACTGAAAGATCCATCAAATTGAGCTATCTGTTGATAATTTGAATTTTGGTCACCTATTTAAGGTTTTACATTATTGTGCTGAACTTCTATTTGAACTTTTTTCTTTTTTCTTTTTTGGATGTAAAGGTGAACATTCCTGATTTATCTGATTTGGAAAAGCCTTGGTATTTTACATTCTGAGAATTCACAAATGCTTGACTTCTTTTTTTTTCTTTTTTTTTTGAGACAAGGTCTTGCTCTGTCACTCAGGCTGAAATGCAGTAGCACAATCACAGATCACTGCAACCTTCACCTCCCAGGAGAAGGTGGAGGAGAGGCCTGCCCAAACTAGCATACTGCCTCTTACATGATATGCTTTATAGCTTATACCAGTTTGAACAGATGACAACGGAACACATTCATTCATTCATTCTTTAGCCAAGTCTCTAAACTTTGCTAGTCTATATGAACAGCAGAATTCCTAGGGAAAATCGCACCAAAGGACTACCAACTGGCATCTTTTCTTTAATATATTTATTTACCAGATGGCTGCTCTCCCTTTGATTCATTGGGATTTCTCAACTTATTGAATCTAGTAGTCAGCATAGGCTACATTATGCTGCAGTAGCAAGCAGGCTTAAATATCTTAGGGTTTATAATCACGAAGGTTTATTCCTTGGTCACAATTCATAATCCATTCAAGGGTCATCTGGGATATCTGCTCCATGACTTCTGATTCCAGAACCCAGGTTGATGACACCAGAATGTTGCCACCCCTGTGACAGAGGAAAAGGGTGTTCCCCTGGCAGTTAAGTGTTCTGGCCTGGATATATCCCTTGCAGAACTACATGGGACTGTTTGTCTAGAATTTGTCACATGGCCCCATCCAACCCCAAGGGGGCCAGAAAGTACATTCCTACCTTGGGCCCAGAATGAGGAGAACCCACACTTGTGAACAGACAATAATGGAACTTATACACCTTCACTGTTTCTTTAAATAATCCCCAAACTTTGTTGCTCTATAGGAACAGCAGAATTCCTTAGGAAAATCTCACCAAAGAGCTCCCAACTGTCACCTTCTCTTTAACACAATTATTTACCATGACTTTACCTTACCTATATACAGCTCACATCCTAAGTCCTCAGAACCCTCAGGTCCCTGTCACACCTTGACCAAGATTCTATTGCTAACATCCCTTCAAGGCAAAAGTTGTCAAATATAGATATTTTAAATTACTAGAGCTGTAAAGACCTTAAGGAATATTTGGATCCCTCCTATAGATAAAGAAAAATCAATCCAAAGTAACTCGTATAGCTAGTAAAAAACTAAAATCCAAGAGTCTTTTTTTTCCTAATTATTTCCTCAACAATTCCTTGGAAAGCAAACAAGAAAAAGATAGATTTCACCTGTTGTGAGATTTGCTGTTTGTATTCAAATCAACTATGAATTTCATAAAAATGGAAATCAATGCTAAAATATTTTACAGCAAAGTACATTACCATAGATCTTAGTCTTTCTCCGTTGCTTCTTTTTTTTTTTAACCAACATTTTATGATTTAGAGTTTTACATCCTCTGACAGATTTTATTTTAATTACTTGTCTGGGAAGTATATTCATTTGAAAGCAAAAATAACCTAGATGGTGGTATTTGATGAATGTATTTATGTGAATCTCCCAGTGCTTTTCCTTTGGCTTAACTGACGCAGGACTCCCAAGTCAAAAAAAATCAGTAGTCACTCACCCAGAGTGACTCCAGGATCCTCAGAGAGCAAACAGTGCAATCTCCCATTTTGTGAATCTCCACATTCACAAAATGCAAAAGCAAAGTCTCAAACCTCATCTTCCACCTCCAAACTCAGTGTTCCTTCCACCGCCTCACGTCGCCTCAAGCTTTATTATTTGAAACAGGCTATTTCATTTCTCTGTTCCTCAGTTTTCCCAGTTAGAAATTGAGAGAGTAGGACTTTCTAGATCAAGATTTCCCAAATGCACTTCAAAGAACATCAGTTTGCGAGGTGATTGAGGGAGTAAGTTTCATGGTCATGTAAATTTGAGAAAAAAATACCTTATCCTTCTCCTGGAGATTAATAATGGGGATCAGCACAATAAAAACCTTAGGAAAATTCTTCAATAAAGAAAAACATTTAATGTCAGCCTGATGCAGTGGCTCACACCTATAATCCCAGCACTTTGGGAGGCCGAGGTGGGAGGATTGCTTGAGTCCAGGAGTTCAAGACCAGCCTGGGCAACACAGTGAGACCTCATCTCTACAAAAATAATGAACAGAATTAGCCAGGCTGGTGGTGCATGCCTGCATTCCCAGTTACTCAGGAGGAGGAGGTGGGAGGATCACTTGAACCCTGGAGGTCAAGGCTGCAGTGAGCTGGGATTGCACCTACAGCTTGCTCTATAGCCTGAGCAACAGAGCAAGACCCTGTTTAACAAAAAAAAAAAAAAAAACTAACTAAAAAGAAAAGTTTTAATGTTGTTGAAACGAACATTTCCTGAACGTATCTGGTCACAGGAATATTTTTGTGTGTGACTCTTACCAACATTCTGCCGCCCGCTCTGACCACTCTCCCTGCCTCAACTCCCAGTAAGACCAGCCTCTTCCTGCTGAGGCTCCAACACACCAAACACCTTCCTACCTCAGGCCTTTACCCCTGTCATTCCTCTCCCTGGAGGCCTCATCTCCTCGAAGAGATCCTCCCTGGCCACCACACTCCTACAAAGAGACCTACTTTGTTTGCTTTTTCTTCATAGCCCTTATCCCAGACAAACATTACATGATGTATGTTTGCCTCTTGCACTAGCATAGAGGCTCCCTGAGGCAAGAACTTCATCTTGTGCATCAGCATAACCTCCAGCACCCACAGCTCTGTCTGAGAAAAATATTTGTTGAATGAATTAATTAATGAACCAATCAATGAAGCCTGTGAGCTTCATGTTCTATAGAACATACAGTATTATTGGCTGGGCACAATGGCTCACACCTGTAATACCAGACCAGCCTGGGAAACATGGTGAAACCCTGTCTCTACTAAAAACACAAAAAATTGGCCGGGTGCAGTAGCTCACACTTGTAATCCTAGCACTTTGGGAGGCCAAGGTGGGTTGATCATGTAAGGTCAAGAGTTCGAGATCAGCCTGGCCAACATGGTGAAACCCCATGTCTACTAAAAATACAAAAAATTATCTGAGCATGGTGGCGTATGCTTGTAACCCCAACTACTTGGGAGGCTGAGGCAGGAGAATCACTTAAACCTGGGAGGCAGAGGTTGCCGTGAGCCAAGACCACGCCACTACCCTCTAGCCTGGGTGACAAACTAAGACTGTATCTCAGAAAAAAAAAAAAAAAAAAAATTAGCCAGGCATGTTGCTGGGTGCCTGTAATCCCAGCTACTTGGGAGGCTAAGGCAGGAGAACGGCTTGTGAGCTGAGATCGTGCCACTGCACTCTGTTTCAAAAAGAAAAAAAAATGAAGTCTTGTTAGCAAACCAGTGATATTAGCATAGCATCACCTGGACCCTTTTTAGAAATGCAAATTCTCAGCTTCCCTCTACCTTCTTGGAGTGGAGCCCAACAATCTGGGTTTGAACAAGCCCTTCAGGTGATTCTGAAGCTCAGTATAGTGTATAGCTGGGCGTGGTGCCTCACACCTATAAACCCAACAATTTGGGAGACCAAGGTGGAAAAATTGCTTAGGTCAGCAGTTCAAGAACACCTGGGCAACATAGCAAGATTCTGTCTCTACAAAATTGAAAAATTAGGCTGAAGCTGGAGGGTCACTTGAGCCCCAGAGTTTGAGGCTACAGTGAGCTATGAGCATGCCACTACACTTCAGCCTGGGTGACAGAGCAAGACTCTGTCTCTAAAAAATAAATAAATAAAATAAAGTTTGAGTTCCACACTCCCTTCCTCACCTCTCCACTGGGGAAGGGGATAAGAAAGGAAGAAATCTCAAAGAGCAGCCAAGAAGAAATGTTGAAAAATAAGAATCCTAACTACAGGAAAAGAAGGTTAGGAGAGAGTTGCCTTCCTTGTAGGAGCAAGCGAGAGACCATGCAAAAATTAAGTCTGACTAGATATATGTGAGTTTTTCACTGCCCTCTGAGGCTAGACATTAGAATTCTCAAGAAAGAGCATAAGATAAAATCAGTCCTGTAAGGAAGACGTTTTTGCTAACATCTAAAATCTATACCTTAAAAATTACCCAAGTTGTAAGCTTTTTGTATTTTGTTTTTTGTTGTTGTTGTTGTTGTTTGTTGTTGTTGTTTTTTGAGAAGGAGTCTCACTCTGTCACCCAGGCTGTAGTACAGTGGCGTGATCTCAGCTCACTGCAACCTCCACCTCCCAGGTTCAAGCAATTCTCCTGCCTCAGTCTCCCAAGTAGCTAGAATTGTAGGCACGGGTCACCATGCCTCTGGCTAATTTTTGTATTTTTAGTAAAGGCGGGGTTTCACCATGTTGCCCAGGCTGGTCTCAAACTCCTGAACTCAGGTGATCCACCCGCCTTGGCCTCCCAAAGTGCTGGGATTACAGGCATGAGCCACCGTGCCCAGCTGCTTCTTGTAGTTTCTGAGTTTATTTATTTCTGTGATGCTCTTATTAGTATTTGTGTATGCCTTTTTCAGCATGCCAAGGAAAACAAAGGGAAGGTGGTTGGTTATCTGTTTTGGTTATTAGCACACCAAGCAGGAGGCTACCCACTCCACCTTACACCTAGGAGGTGAACACAGAAATTGTGCTGAAATAAAAGTGAGACATTCCAAGGGCGAGGTGAACACACATGTCAGAGTCCTATTCATGAGTTTCTCACCCAACCTGCAGGCCGGGCTCCTGACAGAGAAACCTTGACACTTCTGGATTCTCCTGGATGAAAGAAGAAGGTGAGCTCTAACAACTCCCTGTGCTTTATTAAGATAAATATGTTCACAAGCCAGGTGTTAACTCCTTCCTCTTATCAGAGAATGACAGTCGTCATTCAGGTTTGGGTGGTCCTATAGGCAGCAATGATTGAGCATAAAAAGTGATGGAGTGCACATCCAAAATAACTAAGAATCACTATTCAGGCCATTCTCCATTGAAGCAGAAGGTGACAAGCTGTGTTCCAAAAGATTGTTTGACACTAGCCACACCCTGCCAGCCACTAGCCTACTGGACAACTAGCAACCAACCTTTTTAAAACATAGCTTGGAGCAAAGGAGGATTTCTAAAACAAACCAAAAAACTCTCATGGGTAAATCCCAATGGTTACTCTAATGTTCTCAAATAAATTGCTACTGGCTCCCCTGAAATCCCCCAGGAGGGAGAGAGAATATAGGAAGCAGCTTCGGTTCCTTTTCCCCAAGACTCAAATGGGCTTCAGTAGAACCCATGATCCCAAAATAAGAGCTATTTCTAGTTTCACTCAAGAAACCACTCAATTTGAAACCACTCAATTACATTAAATATATTAAATATGTATATAAAGTATATTAATGTTATATTAAAACTAGGCAGAGGGCAAAGACACAATGAATTATGGCATGAGAATTCTTCATGCCAACTTCTATGGAATTCCAAACATATTTCCTGCAGGTATAAAATTACAAAAAGCACTTAGATTGCCAAACCAGGCCACAGCAGTCGACTCAACATACAATGGTATACACCAGAATTCCAATATGCACTAGAAATACAGCCCCCTTCTCCCACTTAACAGCATCCAGAAGTTTCTCTTCATATAGTACACCTGCTGGGAAAAAGGGAACAAGTCCCACAGCAGCGTTGGGGAGGCTCAGGGTCCTAGATCACAGAAGTGTCCAAATTGTGGAGGTTGGTGTAAGAAGTGAAGCATGGCAGACGAGAAGCATAATTAAGGAAGACTAAGCCATAGTCATTCCTTTGAAAGGAAACTCTTGCTTCTCAGTAGGATTTCTCCAAGACAATAGTTTCCAAACTTAACAGATCAACAGGATCATCTGGATGCTTTTAAAAAATGCAGATTCTAGATTCTAGAGCGTGACCACAGTCCTACTAAATTACACTCCCCCAACCCCCGCCAGAGGAAGGTCCGTGAATCTGCAATTTGAAGGATGTGCCTCAGATGATTATGATGTTCATACATGTGTAAACATCCACGCTAGGGTTGTTGATATCAGAATCGTGGACTAACATTACACACTACGCATCACAGTTCTCAAGCATCCTTTAAGCCTTGGCTTACACATCAATTCCTCTTAATGATCTTCCTATTTAAGCACCCCTCCCTAAATGCAACATATAGTTTCCTTGATTTCTTGCCCTGATTTGTAATTCCTTATTGTTTACTTGTTTATTGTTTGTCTTCACATGAGAGTCTAAGTTCTACCAAGGCAGTCCTGCTTCCTGCTAGGACCTGGCATCTAACCCAGAGCATGTGTATATCATCTTTGGTGAATGAAAGTACACTGAAGCCATTGATCTTGTTACATCTTATCTCCACGTGTATAACATAGGTGGTGTAGAAGTTATTATGCCTAAATTGATGAGGTGAACCAGAACAGTTGAGTGGCTCAAGACTGCAGAGGAGCAAGTGCAGGAGCAAGCCTAACATCCAGGCTCAGGCTTCCAGATCTACCTCCACTCCCTTCCCATTATCTCACCCACCTCCCTTTAGAGAATATCAAACCTTGGCTCCAGTTTATCAATATCAAACTCACTGAAGAGCTGGTGCCTATGTCTCAAGGTCTTACATTTATTTGCCTGGCATACAATTGTGCAACTCAGAAGCATAAGACCCCAGGAGCTTCTGGACAAACCTTGAACACATTCTATGCATTTAACAAAGAAACGATAAACATGATGTAGAGTGGGAAAACAGAAGTTCATTAGAAAATTTTGGCTAATACTGCCTAAGCAGTTTATAGATTCAATGCTATTCCTACCAAACTACCAATGACATTCTTCACAGAACCAGAAAAAACTACTTTAAAATTCATATGGAACCAAAAAAGAGCTTGATTAGCCCAGGCAATCCTAAGCAAAAAGAACAAAACTGGAGGCATCATATTACCTGATCTCAAACGGTACTACAGGGCAATGGAAACTCAAAAGACAGAGAGAACTATTTACTGGCCACCTCTGTGATCAATAAGAAATAAACATCTGGAATTAGAATATACATGTGTAAGGGTTTTTTTACATTTCATTTTATTTTTAATTGACAAATAATAATTGTATACATGTATGGGTACAATGCGATGTTTTGATGCATGTACACATTGTAGAATGATTAAGTCAGGATAATTAGCATATCTATTGTCTCAAATACTTATCATTTCTTTGTGGTACAACATTTAAAATCCTTTCTTTTTGTTATTTTGAGATATACAATACATTATTGTTAACTACAGTCACCAAGCTGTGTAATCAGACATCAAAACGTATTCCTCTTGTTTAACCGAAGTTTTGTACCCGTTAACCAGCACCTCCCCTTTCCCCATCCACTCCTGGCCCTCTCCCACACAGCCTCTGAAACCACCACTCTACTCTCTACTGCTATGAGTTTGACTTTTGTAGATTCCATATATAAGTGAGCTCATGTAGTATTTGTTTCTCCTTACCTGGCTTATTTCACTTAATATAATGTCCTCTAGGTTCATCCGTGTTGTCACAAATGACAGAATTTCCTGGGTTTTAAGGCTGCATAGCATTTCATTGTGTATTTATACACTGTCCCACATTTTAAAATCCATTCATCCGTTGATGAACACTTAGGTTGTTTCCGTGTCTTGGCTATTGTGAATAGATGTGTGAGTTTTTTTTTTTTTTTTTTTTAATGAAAGCTTTTTTTTTTACTTTTATTTTAGATTCAGGAGTACATGTGCAGGTTTGTTACACATGTAAACTTGTATCATGGAGATGTGCTGTACAGATTATTTCATCACCCAGGTATTAGCCTAGTATCCATTGGTTGTTTTTCCTGATCCTCTCTCTCTCTCCTCCCACCCTCCACCCTCCAAAAGGCCCCAGTGTGTGTTGTTCCTCTCTATATCCATGTGTTCTCATTGTTTAGCTTCCACTTATAAGTGAGAACATGCACTATTTAGTTTTCTATTCCTGTGTTAGTTTGCTAAGGATAATGGCCTCCAGCTCCATCCATGTTCCTGCAAAGGACATGATTTTTTCTTTTTAGTGGCTGCATAGTATTCCATGGTATATATGCACCACATTTTCTTTATCCAGTCTATCATTGATGGACATTTAAGTTGATTCCACATCTTTGCTATTGTGAATAGTGCTACAATGAACGTACAAGTGCATTTGTCTTTATAATAGAACAATTCATATTCTTTTGAGTTTATACCCAGTAATGAGATTGCTGGGTCAAATGGTATTTTTGTCTTTAAGTCTTTGAAGAATCACCATGATGTGTGAGGTTTTAATGGATAAATATGCTCCCGGAAGCTACATACCAAGTCTAAACTTTGACAATCATAACTAAAGGACCCAGGCGTGGTGGCTCATGCCTGTAATCCCAGCACTTTGGGAGGCCGAGGTGGGTGGATCATCTGAGGTCAGGAGTTTGAGACCAGCCTGACCAACATGATGAAACCCTGTCTCTACTAAAAATACAAAATTAGTCAGGCATGGTGGTGGGCGCCTGTAATCCCAGTTACTCGGGAGGCTGAGGCAGGAGAATCACTTGAACCTGGGAGGAAGAGGTTGCGGTGAGCCGAGATAGCACCATTAAACTCCAGCCTGGACAAGAGCACAACACTCTCTCTAAACAAATAAATAAATAAAGGAATTCATGATAAAGCAAAAGACTTTGTTGCAATGTTAAAAGTTTACCTTTCTTTCTGAAAAAAAAGTATGTATTTTAAGTTTTCATTTTTATATATCAGTTTTTCTTAAAGCAAGACAAGCTTAAAGTTTCAAAATTGAACCAGCATAATCTGAAATCAACTGATTAATAAAAATGCACAATAATCAACATGAATTTTTAGCCAAATAACTCAGAGTGACAATTTATCTTTTAAGTATCTGAAAAGATATCAACACCAAAGAGGAAAACGAATATTTCTTTTTTAACTTAAATACAATTGCCAACGAAATGTGCAAATGTTTTGTATGGCACCTAAATTTTAAAAAGAAAAAAGGACAAGCAAGTCATTCGAATACAGTCAAATTTTCCAAAAGAAAATTTGAAAAGATTTAGAATCCTTTGAGTCATTTAAAAGCAGCTTGGTCAGAACATTTAAGCACCCTGACTCCCCAAGGCTACCTACAAGATGATGATTGTAATCACCATACCATCGTTATTATGCCAACTTTATTGTTGTGATGATGATGCTATCTTTCATGCATGGAGATACAGCTACTGACCTAAGGAGTGTGGTGTCTGTGTGTGTGTGTGTGTGTGTGTGTGTGTGTGTGTGTGTGTTGTGAGGAGGGGAAAAGGAAGGAGTGCTTTTTTTGCTTTGGTTGTGTTTTGTTCTTTGCTAGGATGGGTGAGCATTGCTCTATCACCTGCCTCCTGGAGATCGGTAGCATCATTTGCAAGCTGACAGACAAGACGAGAGCAGGGGAATATGGAGCACAACAATGGCGACTGACTCACACATAACTCATGGTCATGATCACAAGTCTCAGTAACATTGTACTATGCCTAACCCAGTGAGGTCTCCAGCTACAGAGGCAAGATAACCCCCACTGAGAATTATAGCTGTGTACAGTAAAGCACCAGTGCATGGCTTAAACATCTGATTTCCATGCCAGGACAAAAAGTTTCCAGTGCCCCAGGCACAGGCTCTCACAGGTTCTGAGAGCTTGAGGAGACACTGCATTTAGTGGAACTGGCCATGCTGGAAGGTACAGCCAATGCAGATCAAAGCACAGCTTCCTGAAAATGCCGCAGTTAGGATCCAAGAAAATAGTGCACTAGCATCTGTAGGGACCAGGTTGGGAGATGGAAGCGAGGTCCCCGGCAGTGGACATAAGCAGCAGGGCAAAGCAAGATGGTGGAGGAGTGAGGGTAAGAAACAGAGCCTCCAGAGGTCTTCTGAGACACTGTAAAGCTGTTATCATAGCCTGAGGCCTAAAAGTGGACAGAAAGGAAGCTGGAGGGGTGCTGTTCCAGCTCCTGCAGTAAAGACAGAAGAAAGCCAAATTCTAACAAACACTGACTACTCAGCAAGTATGTGATATCATGGCATGAATGACGTTGACCAATTTCAGGAACCAAACTTTATTTCAGACATCGCTTTCAACTTTTCAGGCAAAATATTTTATAAAAGTAATTAAGTAGAAAAATCAGTTAATGAGGTCTTAATTTCCTTTCTTTGCCCATACAAACTCTGAATGGAGCACCAATAGACAATAAACTCACTACAGTTAGATAGAGAAGAAGAACAAGAGACTTTAATAATAACTTACAAACTGTAATTTGACCTTGGATAAATAAGAATTAAAAGAAATCTAAAATTTCCTGCTCCGGCTGCAGTAAGGTTGATATTTCTGGAAGACACTATGAAACAACCCGTGAAAATGCTTTGTGGCCATTTCTTCTGCCGTTTTTTTTTTTTTCAGTCTACATCCCCAAACACAATACACACAGACATTCACAAGCACACCCATGAACACAGACTCTATGCCTCTATGAGAGAAGTTAAGCAAAAAGGCCCATATCTGCATTTCCAGGGCATTGGCTCTCTGCTCCTTTATTCAATCCATCCCACCTTCCCACTTCTAATAAACTGCATGAGCCAACGTCTCAGCAGGCAGACTATCCATGAAAGTTCCAGACCCACTCCAGGAACCACAAAGGGCTCTGGAGTTATTCCCATATGCAACCAGATCTTGCCGGCTGGAGACACAACCAGAGATTTTAAAGTTCAGAACTGGATAGAGAAAACATAAAGATAGCCCGTGAGCTTCCGTGTTTAGGGCTACTTCCCTACGCTCCCCAGCAATTAAACTTGATTACAACCAACAGCACCTGTCTTAATTACCAGAAGCCCATAGCAAGAGCATCTCGTGAGGAAGCTATTTATAACCTGAAAGCTTTGTCTTCTTTCTCCCGTGTCACTCTTTGCTTTGTAGGGGAGCTCTCAACAGAATCTCCAGACACAAGGAAGCAGAGATTCCATGCATCCCTGTGGGGGGTGGGGTGGATGCCTAATGGAGAGGCTCGGCCCAGCCAAGAAGACTCTGGTGTAATGAAGCCCACATTTCTTGTGCCTCTTGGCTCAGGGTCAACCAAACACACAGCACCCAAGCAAGAGCAGTCAACATGGGCGTACTGAGCAAGCTTATCCTGTGAGGCAGGCAACCCGTTCAGAAAAGCCACAAGAAGAGCTGTACCCTGCCAGCTAAAATGAAAGCTAACACCACTCTCTTCCTGAACAGAATTAAATTTTAAAAGTAATGACAGACCACATTTTTGAGTGTTTAACCATGTGCCAGGCCAGGCCGTGTTTTAAGTGCATCCTGAGCACTGGCCCACATGATCCCTGCATTAACAGAGGCAGGATTGGGCACAGAGAGGTCACAGAAGCTGCCCCAGGTTGCACCACTGGCCAGGACAAAGTGGGAATTCAAACCCAGGCAGCTGGACCCCAGGGGCCACCCTCTTAACAAGATTCAACTACTTCGAGTATGCTAGCATCTGGATCTAGGCCACAGTAGGTTCAGAAGAAACCAGAGTATAGTTTTGAGAAGACCCTTTGCAGCCCTCTCATTCAGTTCCATCCATTAACAAATGCGAAAACTGAAACCCAGAGATGTCAAGTGACTTGCTGGAGGTCACAAAGCTCACAGATCATCTTAAGTCATCCAGAATAAATGGTGCTAAAGAAATCCTCAAACTAGATCTTAAAGCCCTTGGGGATCAGGAGGTACTTCTTCCTTTTTCTTTTTCTTTTTTTTTTTTTTGAGGCAGAGTCATGCACTGTTGCGCAGGCTGGAGTGCAGTGGCGCGATCTCGGCTCACTGCAAGCTCCACCTCCTGGGTTCACGGCATTCTCCTGCCTCAGCCTCCCGAGTAACTGAGAGTACAGGCACGAGCCACCATGCCCGGCTAATTTTTTGTACTTTTAGTAGAGACGGGGTTTCACCGTGTTAGCCAGGATGGTCTCGATCTCCTAACCTCGTGATCCACTTGCCTCGGCCTCCCAAAGTGCTGGGATTACAGGTGTGAGCAACCACGCCCGGCCAGGAGCTACTTCTTAACGTTAGTTTCAGAAATACAGTATATACGATATAGCAACTCCCCTCTCCCACTGTTCCTAACCCTAAGCAAGCTTTCAAAAAAATCACAACTTAGATTAGAAGCCATCTGAGAAGACATGCGTCAAAGATTGTACAGAAAAGAAACTGAGGCCCTGAAAGATTACATGATCTAGTCAAAGTCATGTCAGTAATTGTGGACTAGTTTGTGTCAAATTGCACATCAGTCATCTATGTATAATTTACCATTTCTACAAAACTGGATGACCTGCAAAGTTTATGTCCTAAACTAATAATTTCCAAAGTATAGTATGAGTCTCATATAAGTACGTAAATAAGTGCCCCACCAGAAACCATGTGAGGGCCCTGCAGACCTCTCCCTGACAACAATGGCTCTAGAACCTAAAAGGAAAGAAAGTGTGTACAGAGGAGAACTTTGCACAACCAAAAAACTGAAGCCAGCAATTGGGAGTAACACTACCCATCGCTCTTCGTGGCTTGCATTCACTACCACTGCCCTCCACCAATCCTAAGTGAAGAAATTCAAGCCAATTTCTTTTGAGAGTTTTAACAATAACAAAATAACTGAAGACATCTTAGCAGCAAAATCAAATTTTGGAGCCATTTTCTAAGATTTATGTATATCTTTAAGTAAGTCTTTCTCACAGGTAATTTTTCCGATTTCTCTACGCAGATTTTTCATCTTGTTAAAAGTTGCTGCTGTTCTCCACCTAAGGCAAAGCCATTAAAATGCAGTTCAAATCAGGACACATTCCCTTTCCAGCCGAAATTAAACAACAGAGACATAAGCAAATTTCTAGACAAAATACGGGTAAATATCTTCCCCCCAAAAAATGTAAAGACATTCTGCAAATGAGGATTGTTGATCCGTCATTATACATTGACCAGAAATTGATTTACAGCCAGGAAGTCTAAGATAGGGGATTTACTCTATGCAGTCTTATTCACTTAAATTTCTCATTTCTCTTTACAAAAAGAAAATTATCTTAAAACGTCTATGACCTTTATAAGAATTTAAAGTGAAAAAATTAGGAAAACACCTGACAAAACCAAGACTCATTAAAGTATTATTACTAAGAATTCTCACATGTTAGAATGCCAGGAACTGTACAATTCCATTTCAGACACTTGCAAATTATATTGTTTCATTCTGCTGAGAATATTCATTACATAAATATGCTCTTTACTTTTAAGCAGGGGCAACCTGCCCCTGTCTTTCTAAGTTATATTTTAGGGAACGAGGATTAGCGTTTTTGCAGGGTGACAGTTTAACGAGCAGTCATAACTCCCTAGAGGGGAAGTATACTCTGAATTTACCATCAGGTAATACACAGCTGCTGGGGAAAAGGAGCAAAAGGACTGCCTGACTCCTCAGGGACAGCTGTCCTACGACAACATCTTTCAAGCCGCTGCGAGGTGGAGAACGTGCTCAAGGGATGGGCTTCTGATGACTCAAGGACTCCTCTGGAGACCTGAGTCCCAAGTTGCAGAAAAAGACCACATCAAGTCGGACTGAAGAAAGCACAGAACCAAAGTAGTAGAACACTTAAGAGGCGACAGGAATCTAAGAACCCACTAGCCTTACCCCTTTGTTAAAATCAAAAAAACTCAGCCAAAGTCCCACCAGAAGTTTAGGGACTTTTCCCTCCCCTCTTTATAACACCAGTGGTTAGATCCTCAGCTTTGGAGGAAGACCCGACTTGTGGTTTTGTCACTTTTTGGATGACCTTCAGCATATTATTTAACTTCAATTTCCTCATCTATAAAATGTGGGAAATAGGATAACTACTACATAGTTGTTCTGAGGATAAAACAAAATAATAAAGTATTTAGACCAGAAACTGTAACAAACTCAAGAAAAAAAAAATAAAGGAAAAACTACGTGACATTGATCTTAGCGATAATGTTTTGAATATGACCCCAAAAGTGCAGGCAACAAAAGTAAAAGTAGACAAATGGAATTACATCAAAATAAAAAGCTCTGCACAACAAAGGAAATAACAGTGTGTACAGACAGCCCACAGATCAGGAGAAAACATCTGCAAGCTATATATTCAAAATATACAAGTTCAAATACCTCAATAGTGAGAAAACAAAAAAATTCAATTAAAAAATAGGCAAGGGACTTGAATAGACATTTCTCAAAAGAACACATACAAATGACCACCAGACATGAAAAGAATGCTTAATATTGCAAAGAATTATGGAAATACAAATTAAAATCACAATGAGATATCACCTCACACCTGTCAGAATGGCTATTATCATCAAGTTTGATGAGGATGCGGAGAAAGGGGAAAACTTGTACACTGTAAATGGAATGTAAATTAGTACAGCCGCTATGGAAAGCTGTATGGAGATTTCTCAAAAAACTAAAAATAGAATTACCATATGATCCAGCAATCCCACTGCAGGGTATTTGCCAAAATACCCAAAGTGATTTACCAAAGATTTGAAATCACTTTGTCAAGGAGATATTTGCATTCCCATGTTCACTGCAGCACTATTCACAATAACCAAGTTATGGAATTAGCCCAAGGGTCCATCAATAAATGAATGGATACAGAAAACTATTCCACCTTAAAAAAAAGAAGAAAATTCTGTCATTTTTGACAACATGGATGGTTT
The DNA here is from genome assembly GCF_002776525.5 of Piliocolobus tephrosceles. Taxonomy (NCBI): domain Eukaryota; kingdom Metazoa; phylum Chordata; class Mammalia; order Primates; family Cercopithecidae; genus Piliocolobus; species Piliocolobus tephrosceles. The sequence goes on from NC_045440.1 coordinate 70,778,748, forward strand.
TAGAGAACATTATGCTAAGTGAAATAAGCCAGGCACAGAAAGACAAATATCACATATTCCCACTTACGAAATCATGTTCACTTGTGAAATCTAAAACAATCAAACTCATAGAAGCAGAGAGTAGAGTGATGGTTACAGAGGCTGTGGGATGGGGAAGTGGGGAGATGATGATTAAAAGGGTCCAAAATTTCAGGGAGGAGAAATGTTTTTAATTTTTATTCCACAGTATGGTGAATATAGCTAATAGAGTGTGTTATATTTCATAATTGTTAAAACTAAATTTCAAATGTTCTCATCATAAAAAGGCTAAGTATTTGAAATGATAGATATGTTCATTAGGCTGAGTTAATTATTCTGTGTTGTATTCATAAATCATAACATCACTTTGTACCCATAAATGCATGCTGTTATAAATTATCAAATTATAATTTTAAAAATTAAATAAAGTGTTTAGGACACTGCCTGGCATATTTTAAACACTCAAAAATATTTGCTGTAAAAATAGTCCTTGTTAGACCTCCACCTATGAAACCATATCACAGTTGTTGGGTTTTTTGTTTGTTTGTTTGTTTTAGTTAAGCTCTCATTTATTTTTAAGAAAAATTCTAGGTCTTATAACTCCTCATTAAATCTATCCTACAGCTCCTCTTCATGTCCAATTACTTCATTGATGAGCTCTGCTTTAGAATGCTGATTAACTGCTTTCTAGTTTTCCATAATTCCTTGTCTTGATGTTTTCTTTTCCTAAAATCACCACAACTAAAAGAGAGGTAAGATATCAACACACACACACACACACACACACACACACACACAATTACATCATTTCCTCTCCAAGGATTACAGTATTCCCAACTCCAATAATATGGTCCAGAAAATCCTCATGGTTAAATTTGTTTAAGCTGATGGGAACTAAAGTAACTAAAGAAACCACAAAAGCCCTAATATTTTTGCACCCACTAAAAATAATCCACTGGAGCACACCATAGTATCTTCTCTAAACTACTAACAGCACAGTATAGTATAAATACTACAGAATCTACCAAGCAACACTGTAGCAATGAGTAACACACAGTTAATTTCTACTTCTTATCCCTTGCTTGCTAGAAGACTTTCTTACTTACAAAAATCTTTTTCCTAAGTCTCCTCCATCCACATATTCAATACTTTTCTGATTCTATGATCTAGAGATTTTGACTTCTAGTTCCAAGATATAAGGAACTCAAGATATTGAGTAACTTGAAAGTTTAAGATGAAAAAAAAGTTTAGAGCATCACTGTTGGCAATGCTTTATTGGATAATTATTGGATAGTGGGGGCTCTTCTGGACATTGTAGGACGTTTAGCAACATCTCTGGCCTAAACACACTGAAATACCATAGACCCTCTCCAAGTTGTGACAATCAAAAATCACTCTAGACATTACCCAATGTTCCCAGAGAGCCCAAATCATTCCTGATTGAAAACCACTATTTTAGAATGACTTGAAAGTTACAAAGTTTTCCACAGGAACTGAAGTGAAGAACCTGCAACACCTGAGTATTGTAAAATTGCAAATGCTGGTTGAGGAGGGGGATTGGGCAGCTGTGGGACCCCCATCTCTTTTTCTCCAGCAAAAGGAAACTGAAAACACAGGAAACAGAGTGCAAGCACTGGCTACTGCGGGAGCATCCAACACAGCAGAACACATTGACATGAACCCATAGTCTCTACCTCCAAGTATTCCAATCTCTTTCCCTAGAAACACACAGTAGAACAACTCAAATCCACAAGTATGTTTCTTCACCTTCATTTCTCTGCCTGAAGGCTTTAATCTTAACATGCCTACTCTAAAATCCACTTTACCTTTTTCTTTTCCCAAATCCCTATTTCTTCTTTTTAAAATTATGCCCAAAAGAAGTAATTTAAAATTCCCACACACCTAAGAAAACAATTCTCATCACTGAAGGACAGACTCACATTATTTAACATGTGCTAGAATGCTTCATAGGCTGGGAGAAATGACTTTACCATTCAAGGACCTGAACTTTTTAGAATTTCCATTTGTATCATAATTACGTTTTTAATTCAGATGGATTTATAGTCCATATATCCATTTCAGACTCAAGGCAATTTGACTGTGTAACCTGGACAGATCTCTTAATTTTTAAAATCATCTTAATCATGTGTAAGTGTATACAGTGGTGTTAAGTATATTCACATCTTTGTGCAACAGATCTCTCAGCTCTTTTTCATCTTGCAAAAGCATTAATAAAGCTCTAAATCCATTAAAGAACAACCCCCTCCCAATTTTCCCCTCCCCTTGGCCCCTGGCAACAACTATTCTACTTTTTGTTTCTATGAATTTGACTATCTCATGTAAGTGGAACGATATAGTATTTGTCTTTTTGCCACTAGCTTATTTTCACTTAACATAATATCCTCAAGGCTAATTCATGTTGTGTGTCAGACTTTCCTTCCTTTTGGAGGCTGATAATATTATATAGATATATAGATATCACATATAGATTATCTATCCTTCTGCTGATGAACCCTTGGCTTGCTTCCACCTCTTGGCTATTGCGACTATGCTGCTATGAACACTAGTGTGTAAATATTTCTTCAAGACTCTGTTTTCAATTCTTTTGGATCTATACCAAAACTGGGATTGTTGGATCATATGATAACTCTATTTTTAAATTTTTGAGGAGCTACTATACTGTTTTCTCTTGCTCAAATCCTTTCACCCTTTGGAATCTGGGTTTTCTTGCCTGCCAAATTATCATTTTCACAAATGAGGTTAAATGAGATGATCTCTAGGAAACATCTTGGCTTGAATAGTACCCCTGGAGAGAACCTCAGCCACCAGGCCAGCATGCCCCCTTCTCTGTATGATCAAGTCTTTGCAATGGAAAAACTTCTGATCCTTATTCTCCAAAACCATTTTCAATCTAGATCTTACATTTGTCTGTCACCAAACTCCCAATTCACTGCTAACATTTCTAGATTGTCTTTAAAGAAAAAAGCAGAGCCAAATGTGTAGATTTGTTTGCTCTTCCCCCACCAAGGGGCCTTAGAAGGTGAGCTCACCTAGAGTAGCATGGCTTACAGACTCACCTCTGACATCAAGAGTTCCACCAAAAAGGAGCAACTCAACTGCACAGAGCCTTCTGAGTCAGGAGAAGACAGGCACTTCTTTTGGTGAATATCAAAATGGATACCATTCATCTCAGGTCATTTCTCTCACTGAAGTTATCAGTGATCATATCACTCAACTGTGAAATTCTAAGAAGTAGCCCTAGTTTATGAAATACCCAAAACTGACATCTACTTTCACAAATGCAGTAAGATATTTTTCCTAATGAAGTAGAACTGCAATTAGCCCCTGATTTTACCGACAGTGGCTCCAACCCCAAATCCAGAGAGACAGACTTCTTGCCACTGAAAAGGGCCAAATATCTCTAGTCTTTCGATCCTTGCTGCTCAAAATGTGGCCGCTGGATTAGCAGCAATGGACTCCCCTGGGAGCATATTAGAAACACAAACTTTCAGATCCAAGCCAGATTTATAGAAACAGAATCTGCATCTTGACAAGATCCCCTGAGAGTCTCACACACATTCAGGTTTCAGAAGGACTGTTTCAGACCACATAGATAACAGAATTCATAGCAATGTGAGAGGAGAGATCAATAAAACCCTGTTTGAAAACTCTACCATAAATGCTACTAAAAAGGCTGCTCTCTGTTATTTGTGGGTGGGCTGAATCAATCAATGTGCACCCCCTGTCGTTTCCACAGCGAAGCAGTAAAACCGTTTGTTTTGCAGTTAGACCCTGAAATGGGTTTGCTTCTCAGCATGGTAGATGAATTTGTCTTAGAGGCCAAAAATGACCACCACACAGCTGATCAAAATTCAACCATTGCTGTCGTACAGAAGACATATCTGTAGCACAAATTAACTGTCTCAAACACACACACAACTCCTGAGCATCCTAACAAAAAGCTGATGCTATGTGGTCCTCCACTCATGGCATCACGTCGTTCAGGGTGATCCTCTGTGTGTCCTGGAATCATCCCCTCAAATTCCTCAACCATCATTCAGACTCACATTAGTTTTCAGTGGAGATTATTATTATTATTA
>NC_045440.1:70782965-70783660 GCF_002776525.5 Piliocolobus tephrosceles
CGATCTCCTGACCTCGTGATCCGCCCGTCTCGGCCTCCCAAAGTGCTGGGATTACAGGCTTGAGCCACCCCGCCCGGCCGAGATTATTTTTTATTTATTCGTAATTTGCACAGACGCTACTTCCAAAAAGGATTTGTTGTGGTTTACAAAGGTAAACACATTGTAAACAAGACAAGCAAAATTAAAGCAGCATTTTAAAATGGGTTACGAGTCTTAGGAGACAATGTGTATTCCCACTCTCAATGTCTCCTTTCTCACCTTCTCTCTGCCTCCACTGCTCCTCCTCGGGAAGGGAGAAAGGGGGTTAATGTGACTGATGAATTTGAAATAAACCAGGCATGCTCAGCGCAGCTCCTCTTTTTTGCCTCTTAGGAGTAAGTATGCATGCAGGGAGTGAAACTTTAATCCTGCTCCTTCCTGGCATAAGTCCCACCTAGACACCACCACCACCCCCTACTCCACATGGGAGACCCCAGGCAGCCACACTGCTTGGGTCCAGCATTGCCCATGGCTAGATGGGCGAGCCTATTTATTTCTGCTCTTATTAGAAGTCCACTTGCACAAAGATATGAGCTATATTATGCAACCTCACTTCTATCAGTTTTAAAAGTGATATTTTGGCCTCCTTGAGGCCAAGTTTTTCTGATTCTTCTGGTTGGGATTTTAAAGAGGCTCAGTAAATAGCACCTCTTTCC
>NC_045440.1:70783760-70800165 GCF_002776525.5 Piliocolobus tephrosceles
GGAAAGAGGTGCTATTTACTGAGCCTCTTTAAAATCCCAACCAGAAGAATCAGAAAAACTTATGCTACACGGTGCTTAGGATACTTGCTAATACTGGTCAGGAAAAAACAGTTCTGGGCCAGGAGCAGTGGCTCACGCCTGTAATCCTAGCACTTTGGGAGGCCGAGGCGGGCAGATCACCTGAGGTCAGGAGTTGGAGACCAGCTTGGACAACATGGTGAAACCCAGTCTCTACTAAAAATACAAAAATTAGCCAGGCATGGTGGCAGGCACGTGTAGTCCCAAATACTCGGGGAGACTGAGGCAGGAGAATCGCTTGAATCCGGGAGGTGGAGATTGCGGTCAGCCAAGATTGTGCTACTGAACTCCAGCCTGGGTGACAGAGCAAGACTGCACCTCAAAAATGAAACAAAACCAAAAAACACAGTTCTGAATTTTCTGCCTACTAGGGCAACCGTGTGAGCATGACTGGTGTGGTCGGTATGACGGGAGCCATTCCGCACTCACTCCACCCTCCTCTCACCTGTCTTCCTCTCCCATATAGCCTGAAAAATCTAAAATCTACCCTCTCAAAATCATGTTAACTGGAATAGGCCAGGGGACTCCATTTGGCCAATAGGACATCCTCTAGAGGAAGCAGGTACTGTCACCTCCACTTTTCCCTTCTTCTGTGGGAACAGGTGTGTGATACCTGAGACACAGCAGTCGTCACTAAGAACAGCCCAGGAGGAAGAGAGGAGGGACCTGGCAGCACTCAAGGCTGTACCAGCCCCTGACTGCCCACTCCAGCTGGCTTCTAACTCAAGACAAAGAAGCCACTAACTTGTCAAATCACTGGTACACGTGGTTATATGGTTCCAGAGAACACTGAACTGAAAGATACATATATGTATCTTCCATTGTATATATCACTATAAATAAATTTATATAGATATTGATCTGTAGATTGCTCTATATAACATTGCGGAAATACTGACCAAGATTGTTCCATAGGATGGTCACACTTGTAATGCCACACTTACAAGTGGCTCACACTTGTAATGCCAGCACTTTAGGCGCTCAGGAAAGAGGATTGCTGTGGTCAGGAGTTCTAGACCAGTCTGAGCAACATAACGAGACCTTGTCTCTACAAAAAAATGTATTTAAAAAAATTAATAAAGTTTAAAAAAAGATTTTTCCATACAATATTTCTCATATTCAGAGAAAAAAATCAAAAAGAGCAAAATATATATATACATATATTAAAATCATATATGTGTATATGGACATATATACACATATATAGTGTTTATATTACCATAAAATCTTGAAGAAATACAACTCAACTAATTTGAAGCTCGCTCTACTTTTAGAACACTAAAGAAATGTTTAAAAAAAATTAGCTGGGCATAGTGGCACACCTCTGTAATCCCAGCTACTCGGGAAGCTGAGGCAGGAGACTCGCTTGAACCTGGGAGGCGGAGGTTGCAGTGAGCTGATATCAGCCCACTGTATTCTAGTCTGGGTGACAAAATGAGACTCCATCTCAAAAAACAAAATAAAATGTGAAAACTGAAGAACAGGAAGAGGATGAAGAAGAGGAAGAGGAAGAAAGAGGAGGAGGAGGGGGAGGAGGAGGAGAAAGAGAAGGAGAAGGAGAAGGGCCAGAATAGGCCAGGGGCGGTGACTCATGCCTGTAATCCCAGCACTTTGGGAGGCTGAGGAGGGCAGATCACTTCAGACCAGGAGTTCAAGATCAGCCTGGGCAACATAGCAAAACCCCGTATTTACAAAAATACAAAAATTAGCCATGTATGGTGGTGCACACATGTAGTCCCACCTACTCAGGGAGGCTGAGGTGGGAGGAATATCCAGGTGGGAGGCTGAGCCCAGGGAACTTGAGGCTATAGTGAGCCATAATTACACCACTGCACTCCAGCCTGGGCAATAGAGTGAGACCCTGAAAAAAAAAAAAAAAAGAAAGAAAGAAAAGAAAAGAAAAACAATATGGCCAGATGCAGTGGCTCATGCCTATAATCCCAGCATTTTGAGACTCCAAGGTGGGTGGGTCAACTGTGGTCAGGAGCTGGAGACCAGCCTGGGCAACATGGCAAAACCCGTCTCCACTAAAAATACAAAACTTAGCGAGGTGTGGTGGCGGGCGCCTATAATCCCAGCTACTCGGGAGTCTGAGGCAGGAGAATCACTTGAACCAGGGAAGCAGAGTTTGCAGTTAGGCAAGATACTGCCACTGCACTCCAGCCTGGGGGAACAGAGCAAGACTCTATCTTAAAATAAAGTAAAGTAAAATAAAATAAAATAAAATAGAAAATAAAAACTAAAAGCTATAATAATTACTTCCAAGTATGTCCTGGGACCTGTCCTTGTTCACCATACATCCTGCCACAGTCCACGTGGACAAATGTAGACCCACAGTGGTGAAATGGCACACCACAAGCCCCTCAAACTTCAAAGGAGCTTTTACTGTGTTATACTAGGTGCTAATATGCGTTACTTAAATGTTCATATATTAAAGAAAGATGATCATCAAATCTTGGCATGCAGAAAGTTCCCATGATAAAACCTTGAGTCCTGAGAAAATTTAATTAATCAGGTTATAACGTTACTAAAACACTGATCAAAATTTTCCTCTTCAATGTTTCCCAGGAGTGCTCTCCTATACAATGTTTTAGTTTCCCATGCAATGTTTATTTTCTTTTTTCCAATTATAGAAAAGATATGTTTAAGGGTTTTCATACTTGGAAAGAGCAAACTCTCTCTCACTCCACTCTCTGCCCACACCTAGGATAAGTTTGAATTCTACTTTGTCAGAGCACCGTCCCTTACAGTTTGCAGAACACTGGCACACACAGAATCCCACTTAGTCTTCAAAATGTTACAGCGAGAGAAACAAATGTGCTAATCCCCACGTGGAAACAGAGGCTGGGAGAAGAAGCCAAGGGGTTTGTCTGAAGTCCCATGATCAGTTGTTGGTAGAGAGGGACTAATATACAATTTTTTTGCCTCTTTATGTGGTGCTCTTTCTAAGGCACGGGGCCAGTTCTAGCCCCTGTCTTCTCTGTCATGTGAAGTCAGGGCTGGCAGTTAATGGGACACACCAGGGAGGTGGAAGAGCCAGCACCTACCCTGCTTAACTGATGGCTGAACCATGCCAATCATTATTGATCCTGAATATCACCCAATCAGAGTTGTGGCTTTGTCTTCTAGAAATGCATCCTTTTCTTCCTTTTCCTACCTGGTTTGCCATTCTTACTCTTTTCCATGTCGAATCACAAATTCCTTGCCCCCAAAGAATCACATTTTCTCTCTCTCCTTATATGTAAGATATAATTACAAATTATGGTCTAGTTGCTCACCTTGCTTCTTCTTAATACCTACAAAGCTTTCTCTATGCTCCTAGTCAATACTAAGCCTCTCTCCTTGCATAAGCTAAGGCATTTAGTGGTTATAAATACTGCTGTATCTCATCTATGACCACATGTCTTCTACAGTTAAAACTGCCAGAATGTTAACATAGAATTTCAAAAGATTAAGATATACAATTACATTCCATTTCAATGGTTTGTACGTTGCTGCAGATACTTGTTTCTGCTCGTAATTACTAACATACTACCTGATTTTTTTCTTTCCTCTGAGGTTATAATGAGAAGTTAGAAAGACGGACAGGAAGATTAAGAAAGGGGTGGGTGGTGAAAAATGTAATACAGCAGAACAGCTTTGTGAAAAATAAGAAAGATTTTAACGTGTTATTTATTGGGAAATGTCTGACATCATAATTGGTCAACACTGCTCATGTTCTAAGGGTACAACGGTCTCCAATTTGTACGGAGGTAGTCTATCAAACCTACTTTAAAAGGTTTAGGGAATAATCTTATTTTGATCATGTTTTGATGACTTTAAGGCAATTCTGCATTCTGCATTCTGCGCTGTTGGAAAACTCTGCTGAACGTGGCACATCCTTTGGTTTCAGTTGGTTCTCAGGGCTTCTTGCCAAAGAACCATGCACTGTAGAAGGAAGCTCAAGGGCCCTGGGGTCAGAAAGGCATGGGGTTGAGGCCCTTAGTAAGTCACTTAAACTCTCTGAGCCTGTTTCCTCATCTGCAGCATAGGGGAAATAATCTCCATCTCGTAAGGTCATTGAGAACATTAAGTGAAATAATATATGTAAGATTTCTGATTCTCAAACTACTGTAGCTCCTACTGAAATCCATTTAATAGAAAGCAGAATTCTCCTAGGTTTCTTAAAGGATGTGTCCTAATGCAGTTTGCATTCATCAATTTTTTTCAAAAAAAAAAAAGCAATTTAATCAATACCTTTAAAAAAGAAAAGGGCCGGGCGCGGTGGCTCATTCCTGTAATTCCAGCACTTTGGGAGGCCGAAGTGGGTGGATCACAAAATCAGGTGATTGAGACCATCCTGGCTAACACGGTGAAACCTTGTCTCTACTAAGAATACAAAAAAAATTACCGGGTGTGGGGGCAGCGCCTGTAGTCCCAGCTACTCGAGAGGCTGAGGCAGGAGCATGGCGCGAACCCAGGAGGTGGAGCTTGCAGTGAGCCGAGATCACGCCACTGCACTCCGGCCTGGGCGACAGAGTAAGAGTCCATCTCAAAAAAAAAAGGAGAAAGAAAAAGAAAAGAAGGAGGAAAACAAGTGAATACTCTTTCTATTCCTTTCCTTCCCTTGCACACGTCACTTTACACTCCTACCTTGCACTGGCAGTATTGCTTTACACTAAAAACACCTCAAATGCTGAGACTGTGTCTCACTTCTGGTCTTCCCAAAACTAGCAGAGTACCTAGCATGGAATATGCACTTCATATGCACTTGCTATTTTTCTTCTTGATGGGCAACCACTACCAGAAAAGTTAAATCTCAGGGCTGTTGTTAGTGGATGTTCTCCGTTTCGATAGGGTTCTGCCTGTGATTTTGACAAAGTAAGTCTGCATTGATGCTACCAAAAATGGGATGAAAGGGAGATCCAAGTTTTCAAAGTAAATAGAGGCAAAGAGCAGCAAGAAAATGAAAAACAACTGGGACATTTACATGGAGTCCAGGTATCACTCTACAGACTGATTATTATTTTCAAAGTGATAAATGAATCTGTACAGTGGAAAGACTCACCAATCACTCATTCAACCAAATGATTAAACTTAACATCACTAATGAACAGCAAGGTGCATGTAACATAAAACACCGAGCATTGCCTCTGACATAGTCAGACCAACAATATTTTGTCTGAATTTAATCAAGCCTCTAGATTGATCTTCTAGTGTACAAGAAATATAGGGAATGGAGGATCAAGGTAAGTCACACCATGAGGAAATGATCATCTAGAATGTGGAACATTAGCCTTGCATCTTCAAAAAGTCTATGCCATGGAAAAAGAAAAATGCTGAGGCACAGTTCTGGACTATAGAAGGCTAAAGTGGCTAACAGCCAAATGCAATGCATGAATGAATCTTGATTAGTTCCTCATTTTAAAAAAAAATATTATTATTAGCCTGGGAAACATGATGAAACTGTGTCTTCACAAAAAATTAGCTGGGCATGGTGGCACAGGTCTATAGTCCCAGCTACTTGAGAGGCTGAAGTGGGAGGATCGCTTGAGTCTGGGAGGCAGAAGTTGCAGTGAGCTGAGATTGTGCCACTGCACTCCAGCCTGGGTGAAAGAAAGACCCTGTCTCAATCAATCAATCAATATAAAAGACTTTCAGAGGACAATTGAGGAAATTTGAATAGGCCTGAATATTTAGTGATATTAGGGAATGATTATGAACTTTCTTAGGATGTTGATGTTCCTTCAGTTATGTAAAAGAATACCCTCATTTTTAGAAGATGCCCTAGCAGTGTCTGCAATTACTTTTAGAGGGCTTAGCCTCCCAACATCCCCCAAAATATATTTCTATACATACATATACTCATGCACAGGTTGATACAGCAAGCATGACAAAATAAGCAATCATTGGGTCTACATGGTAGGTATACTGGTGCTTATTGTATTATTGTTTCAACTTTTCTGTGTGTTTAAAATTTTGCCTTAATAAATGTTAGAAAACATGAAGGCAAGGTAATAAGCAAGCTATTCTTCTTTACCCAGAAAGGAAATTCCTTTCTCTTGCAGGTAGTAATAAAAATAAGTTATAAAACTCTTTTTCTGACCCATTGAACCAGTTAGTGGGGATTACTGAAGACTCAAACACCCCTCTAGAACAGCTTCTGGGACAGTAACTATACCGAGGACAAAGCATAGCCCTCTTATATTGGATATCATTTACGCTGTCCTTTGAAATCTTACTATTCCAAATCAAGGGTCCTATCAGCACATCGCTAATAAACTGCTAAATATAGCTACTATTTGTTTATTTACCATTTTAATTTTTTTAGGAGATGGGGTCTCACTACGTTTCCCAGGCTGGTCTCACGCCCCTGGGTTCAAGCAGTCCTCCTGCCTCAGCCTCCTCAGTAGCTTGGACTACAGGCACACGCCACCATACCCGGCTTCCATTTCAGTTTTTTTCAGTAAAGTAAAATGCTGTAGCTTGTTTAGGTTGCACTCCAGTAGAGAAAAACAAAAATCTCATCTGGTACGACAGCCATTGATCCTTCTTATGGGTTTAAACCCATCCCTTGGAAGTTCAGTTTTGAAGAAGCAGCTACTACAGGGAAGTGCTGACAACCTCGAATGTCTAGGATATAAATTTTCATACCCTCCACAACTGCTGCCTGGCCTAACAGGAGCCCCCTGTACTTAACTCAAGCACCCCATCCACTGATGCTGACTTATGCAAGTCAACACAACAAATCCCAGAGCCACAGCTTTTCAGAAAAATAGGAATGGATCCCTCTCCCAAGTTCATACAATTGAGGGTTTTTGACAGCAATAAAAATAGCTTTGGATAAACCTTATAACCTGTGGTGTTGCTTCTTCATAAAGATAAGCCAGTCATTTGACATTATTCAAATTTTTGTTGTTGTTTTTAGACAGTGGTGCAGGTGATATATAAAAAAAAAAAACGGGAAAAAAAAAAACAGATATGAATCCCAGCACTTTGGGAGACCGAGGAGGGTGGATCACCTGAAGTCAAGAGTTCAAGACCAGCCTGACCAACATGGTGAAACCCCATCTCTACAAAAATACAAAAATTAGCCAGGCATGATGGGTACCTGTGATCCCAGCTACTCAGGACGCTGAGGCAAGAGAATCGCTTGAACCCGGGAGGCAGAGGTTGCAGTGAGCCGAGATCATGCCATTGCACTCCAGCCTGGGTTAAAGAGTGAGACTCCATCTTAAAAAAAAAAAAAAAAGAAAAAAGAAAGCAAAGAAAAGAAAGAAAGAAAGAAAAAGAAATACAGGTATAAAGGCAATAAAGCATGATGTATGTAGTCTGGCCACGCCACCATCCCTGCTGCTCTGGACAGAAATCAGAAGCAGCAGCAGATAGAAGCAGAAAATCATTCAAAACTTCACACACGAGGTACTGCTATTCCTTCCTCAACAAGTGTATTAGAATATAAACTTGACAACTTGGAGCTTTTCCATAGGTAGGTAACAACAGAGAGAAGCATCGCCCCACAGTTTCAAGTTTATGTTACTTGGGAAAAGACAAACATGAAGTATGAGTCTGAAAATTAGTTTCAAGAACTCTCAACTAACTGATTCTCTCCCAAACTGAAAACACACCACAGCAAGGCTAAAACATAAAATAAAGTGAATTTAATCTATAATATACATGAAAATGTGAAAGAAAATGCTTCCTTTTGATTTTTATAAGGAAAGTAAGTTTCAGTGTGAGTGAAACATATCTGAGAGAACAGGAAAGTCTTACCTAGGTACAAAGAGGAGTTCTCTTTCTTGACATTGTCATCTAAGTAGGTTGGTCCCAGGGTATAAATAGGTGTGGAGCCCATTCCAATGAGAATCTGCGCGCAAATGAATAAAGCCACATAGACCCAGTGATTATTTCCTCCCGAGTCCTTCGGACAGGCCGGAGGCTCCAAAGTGGCGGTGGAGTTGCCACCCTGACATAGGCCGTCGTTGGGGGCCGAGGCGTTCAACTCTTGGATCTGGTAGGGGGGCGAGATGAAGTGAGGTAAGGCGAAGAGGGCTGCCCCGAAGGCGATGAGGAGTCCACCCACGGCCAGCCACAGGGGCCGCCGACCCCGGCCGCCGAAGTAGCTGACGAACACCACCACCACCAGGTTCCCGATGTCGAAGCAGCTGACCAGCAGCCCTGACTCGGAACTCTTCAGACTGTAGCGCCTTTCAATGGTGGTAATTACGCTGCTCAAGTACCCAGAGACCATCAACGCCTGGATGAAGGTCAGAAAGCACATGCACACCAGGAAGCAACGGGAATCCGTGAGGACCACGTAGAGGCACCTTCTCTCCTGGAGCGTGGCCAGGGCGGAGGACACCGAGAAAGTTTTGCTGAGGTCCACCCTGTGGTTACAGTCCCCGAGCCCCGCCGAAGTGGACGGGGCAGAGGGACTGGGGGCCAACTGGTTCGGGCCTTGCTTCAACTCCTCGTGGCCAGAAGAATCCGCACAGCCAAAGGCCGGCTTGGCGTCTTCACTAGTGGGACTGAGGCTCGGCCGGCAGGAGGCGCTGCTGAGGACCGGTAAACTCTTAGACCTGAAGGTCTCCGGCTCGCCCCTCTCTTGGACAGCTCCTGCGGTGGCCGGCGCCTCCAGCTGCTCTCCCGGCCCGGGCTCCAGTCCAGTGCCTTCGTCCATGGCGCTTACAATTCAGATTCGAGAGCTGATGGCACCCAAGCACTCCGGCACGTTTCATCCACCGGCACGAGGGGCCGAAGCCGGGCCCACTCAGTCTTGCCCACCTGGGACTGGGGCTGGGGGCGCAGGGCCGCGCAGCAGGGCATCCTCACCAGCTGGAAGGCGCCCAGTGCATCCTGATCACAGACGCTACTCCAAGGCTCCGCAGCCGCGTGCCATCGGGGGCAGGGGTCCACGCGGTCCTGCGATGAGCCCTGCTCGGCGTCCCTCTCCGGGAGGTAGCTTGAGGCAGGCGTCTCGCGCGTCCTGGGCTCATCCCCTCCGCCGCCGCCGCCGCCGCTCGGCCCGCGGCCAGGAACGAGTGCACCCCGCGCCGGGCGTGGGGGGCACTTAGCACTGCTGTCCGCACCGCATCCCACCTAGCTGCGCCAGGGGTACCGGGTCCTCTCTGCCTGGGCTCGCAGCACCCTCGGGAGTGAAGCTGCCAACCTGCAAGGCAGAGAGAGGGTGGTCAGCGAAGAGCAGCTGCGACTTGGGGCTAGCGTCCCAGAGCCCCGGGGACCAGCGTTAGGCGACCCTGAACGGTCCCTAGAGGAACAGAGGAGTGAGCCGGGAGCGGAGCCCGGAAGGACTAGGCAGCAGCCGGTTGCAGTCTCTAGTCCGGGAACAATAAGCAGCAGGCGGTCGGCGGAGACTCTACCTCATTGTCTGCCGCGGACCTGCCCCCGCCCCGCCCCTTTTGCCTTAAACATTGCGTTTGCTTTTATATGTTAATAATTATCAACCTGGCAGCTCTGACTCAGAGGCAGTGTCTTTTATTCGAGTGAACTAATTGCAACCTTTTCGTACTCCCACTCCATTACTCAAAATAGAAAATGCCCAAAAGAACAAAGGAAACTTTTTCACAGACACACAATGTATTCCCTGTCCCAATTTTTTATAAAAGGAAAAAAGAGGGTGGGGGTAAACTACGTGTGTAGAAATGTGTGTGCACACTGGCGTGCGCTGGCACGTGTGCGCGACTAGATTTGAATCTGCTCCACCAGAGACACGCATTCAAAGCCGAAGGCAGCAGCAAAAAGGTCAACGTGCTTGCCTCTTTATTCCCAACACCAAAAATAACCCCCTGCCCGAAAGAACTCTTCAATTACAAATACCAGGGGCATTCGAGGCTGTGGCCCGCACTAAGTCCCAGAGCGCACTATCAAACGAAACCGAAAATCCGTCTGCTTTGCCGAGAGCTAGGGAAGCCACAACCAAACAAAGAGATCCCGGCACGCTGTCAGAGCGCGAGCGAGGAGCCCACGGAGCCGGCTGGGCGCACGCCGGCCGGCGGGGAGGTGTGCTATTGACTGAGCGCACCCCGCGAGCGTGGGCCTGAGGAGCGTGCGCGCGTGCGCGGTTACACACACACGCACACACACAGACACACACACCCTGGCGTGTTGGAACCGCTCTCGCGATCCCGCACCCAGCTTGAATTCAGTGAGAATTGAAAACAGGTGTGCCCCCGGGGTAAGCCCCCGCCCCTAATCTTGGGGACCCCCACTCCACTCCTCCAGCCTGGGGCGAGGACGGGGGTCAGAATATGCACCAGGTGGAAGAGAGCCGAGCTTCACTACACTGGGTTTCATTTTGCGGCGCGCCTTTGTGATGCTGCTGAGAAAAGAAAGCAGGAAGGACAAGGGAGAAAGGCAGAGAGGCTGGGCGGCCAAGGGTGGCCTCCCCGGCATCTCCCTCGGCTGTGCTGGGCCAAACCCTCTCCCAGATTCCCGGCCTGCCAGCCACTCACAATCCCGGGCTTCCCCGCCGCTGCCTTGCCCAGGCGCCTTCCCGGGGAACCCCACCAGCCGCTGCGTGAGGAGCCGGGGAATCCCAGCAAACTCTCGCCGCGCGCTGGGGGCGTCCGAACCCCCTGCCTGGGCGAGCGCCCTCACAGCAGCGCAGACTCGGATGGACACGCGGATCCCAGCAGAGAGCTCTTGAGCAGGCGTGGAATCCCAGGGACACCCCCTGCGCGCACATCACACACACGCACACCCTCCACACACACACACACACACACATACACACACACACAGATCCCGTGGGAAGACAAGACCGCCGGCTACAGCCCGCCGCGCTGCCCGGGCTCTCAAGCCGCGGCTACTCACTAGCGAGTCTGTCAGTCTGTCTGCCTGGCTGAGTGGAGCGGCGGGAGGGGGGCACTGAGCTACGGGAATAGTTGGGAGCCGCGTGGGGAGGCAGCCTCGGTCCAGCCGAAGAGAAATCAGTGAATGAGGCTGTGACTCAGACTGAACTCTTCCCCCCACCCCTCGCCTGTCACCCAAGCCTCTCCTCCGCTCCAAACAGACACACGCGCACAGAGACGCGCCCGGAGAGGAGCAGCCGAGGGCGCAGGCGCGAGGGCAGCCACCCAGCCCAGCCCTCCCACAGCCAGCCACCTCGCTGCCCTTCACCTGCGCGGCCGCGGGGGCCGAGGAGCGCTGAAGCCCCGAGGGGGCCGGTCTCTAGAAAAGTCAGCGGCTGAGGCTGACAGCCCACTCTGAATAAATAAATCATTTCTGATTGTTTATTCCGTGCCTTGGGCACCCACCATGTCTTATTCACCATAGTAGGTTCTGGGACCAAAGATAAACAACACAAGATATTTGGTAGGAAGAAACCTCTGACTTGTGGGGAAAATGCTCATATAAATGGCTTAAAACAACGTGGTACATTCTATGCAGCCTGCTACTGGATAAGCCAGTATCCATTAACCTTCATTCCCAGGCAGCAGGAAGAAGAGAGGCACCGGGGTATGGTGCTGCCGGTCAATAGGTAGATGAGCTGCCGGGAAGATTGTAGGGACCGGGCAGAAGACCAGACTGCAAGAGTGGCTGAGTAAGAAAAGACACCACGGGTTTCCTAAGTTGTATACTGTCAATACTGTGGAGGCAGTGATGTTCCAACTTCCTCACCAGAGAGCTGGCATTGGCAGTGACAGGTAGAGAGATGTGAGGCCACACCACAGGCACAGAAGTGGGTTGGGAGGCAGTCTGAAAGCAAAATGTGATGAGGCATTGGCAGGGGGCATGGAGAGGAGGGAACCGGGCAGCTGATGCAATCTGCAAGAGGAGAAAACGGGCCAAGGTAGGATGACTCCCAAGTTTCTAGCACCAAGTTGGGTGACTAGGTGCCTGACAGCCAATAAAAGCACAGAGGGAGAAACATGCTTGAGGGGAAAGATGGTTCTCATCTACATGTGTTGAGTTTGAAATGTTTGGGGGACATCCCGGTGTACATGTCCCATAAGCCATTGGACACACAGGAGATTTGGACTAGGGATATTGACCAGTAGTCATCAGCCCAAAGGTGGCACAAGAAAGGGTGGAATGAATAGGGAAGATCATCCAAATTGTGAAGAGATCTAGGAGAAGAGGGAACAGCCAAAGGAGAGAGACTGGAAGCAAGGTCAGAGAGGTATGGGACGCATCAGAAAAGCCAAAAGAGCAGACAACTGTAAGAAGGGAAGTGTCAGATGTGCGCAGACTGTAGGGAAGACAAACGGGATGATAACTGGAAAAAAAAAAAGAAAAAAAAAGTATCTGCGGGCACTGGTGACCACTGACAGAGTAGGATAATGCTCTAATGGAGGAAAGGAGGTTGCTCACAAGTACCAGTGACAATGCTGGCCACTGCTGCCAAGTCAAGGCCCCTCCACTGGCCCTTGGCCTTACTCAATGAGAGCATTGTCTCCATTTTACAGATGTGACAAGTGTGGAGAGGTTAAGTAACTTTGTGTAGGCACACAGCTAGTCTGTAGACCATATGAACCAATGTGCTCCAAAAGACTATGTTCTTACTTAACCTTTTAACCCTGACTCTCTACTCTCTCTCCTGTCATTGAATAGCATCCTGACTCATCAATGCACCTTGATTCTGTTGATTATCTCCCTTTAGTCCAACAACCATCTTATCTACAGTGATCCTTAGAGAACAATTAAGGCCAGCTGACAGTAAAGAACACTCAGTGTATATTTGAAGTCTACGCTGAGACAGCATCGATCTTCTGGCAGCTGCAAGACTGACCTATCAACCGAGGCATTTCTTCATTCCCTGCCATTGTCTCCTTCTCTTGAGATCGCCATCAGGCCCAGTCACTTTTCTACAAACAGGCAATAGGACTCCTGCTGCCACCCTGCCCAGATTTTAGTCTTCTGCTGATAAAGTGGGCAAAGATATGTGGCACTTCCTGAACCTAAATACTCTTCTGCGCTCATTCTAAATCCAAACAGAATCAACCTACCTCCTATTACCTCCTTCCAAGCTCTGTGCCCCATTCTCTCATTTCAGTCTCAGCTTCAGACATCAGTAAATTCAATGTGATGCATCAGGTGCCATCGCAGGACTTCCCTACTTGAAAATCAAGCAATCATGTCCCTGAAACACACTGTCTTTATTCATGGTCAATTACCATAGTTAAAGTAGATGCAACTGGGAGGCTGAGACGGGTGAATCACGAGGTCAGGAGATCGAGACTATCCTGGCTAACCCTGTGAAACCCCGTATCTACTAAAAAATACAAAAAACTAGCCGGGCAAGGTGGCGGGCACCTGTAGTCCCAGCTACTCGGGAGGCTGAGGCAGGAGAATGGCGTGAACTCAGGAGGCGGAGCTTGCAGTGAGCTGAGATAGAGCCACTGCACTCCAGCCTGGGCGACAGAGCGAGACTCCGTCTCGAAAAAAAAAAAAAATGTAGACACAACTCTAATATCCTATGGATTTTTTTATTGCCACTAATAGAAAGGTCATGATTTACAGACAAAATTTTAAAAGTTCCGATTTTACTCACATAAGAAACAAGAAGAAAACATTCAGCAAGAAGCATTTCTTTTGCTTTATCGTTCCCAGCTAAATATGACTTTAAAAAAGACAAAATTTTAAAAGGTCCGATTTTACTCACATATGAAACAAGAAAACATTCAGCAAGAAGCATTTCTTTTGCTTTATCTTTCCCAATTAAATATGACTTTGAAAAAGACCAGCACTCCTCATTAGCCCTAATTGTCTGATTAATACAAAGAAACGGACTCATATCATGGGGTTCCACTACCCCTAAGTCAGTGTTTACTACCCTTATTTCACTCAATGTTTATAGTTAGTTTGACCAGAATGCCTGTCTTGTTTGACATTTTGGGAGAGGAAACCTTGAAGACTGTAAACCCTCTTCAAAATTTCAGACTTAACGTTTGCTTCTTCCAAGTCCATCAAGTTTATACATAAATGACTTATTTTCTGATCTTATAACAAGTATGTAGCCTTTGGAATTTCCAGGGCAGTCTACAGGTTTAAAATCTGGCCGTCCTGGAGAATGGGCAGAAGAAACCTGAAGAGAACCTTTTCCCACCACCCTTCCCTTCCTTCTTAAAGAAGGTTCACTTCAGAGGTCTCCCAGATACAACAAGAACCGAGTTTTTGGTTCAGAATATTTTGTAGGTGCAAAATAATACATAGTTGCCAGTACCATAATTGAATTAGGTGTTGGTTGTTTAACAGGAAACACATTGGATCTTTAAGGTAGCCCCTTAATAGGACTCGGCATGTATACCCTTCCTTGGAAGTGAATTTCAGGTTGGGTAAAACCTGAGGAGGAACAGATCTGGCCCTGGGGTACAATGAATGCAGGCAATCACTCCAACCCTGGTGGCTTGAGGACCCGGCAAGTGCTAAAAGGGTATAGCGACCAACTGTGTCCAAAGAGACTTAGCACTGCAAGTCCCACACCCCAGGAAACCACAGTTCCATGAACACCTGGAGGCTTGGCTCCCTGTAAAGAAACTGCCACCTCCCTTAATATAATTAAGCCAGATTAGCTGGGTACTGCGGCTCACACCCGTAACCCCAGCACTTTAAGGCTGAGATGGGAGGATCCCTTGAAAACACATTTCTACTAAAAAATGTTTAAATAGCCAGGCATGGTGGCATGTGGCTGTGGTCTCAGCAACTCAGGAGGCTGAGGCAAAAGGATCACTTAAGCCCAGGAGGTAGAGGCTGCAGTAGACTGTGATTGCACCACTGCACTCCAGCCTGGGCTACAGAGCAACACTCTGTCTCAAAAAATAAACAAACAAAAACCAACAACAACAAAAAATAATTAAGCCAGGCTGGGTGTGGTGGCTCATGTCTGTTTTCCCAACACTTTGGGAGGCTGAGGCAAGCAGATCACCTGAGGTCGGGAGTTTGAGACCAGCCTGACCAACATGGAGAAATCCCGTCTCTACTAAAAAGCTGGGCATGGTAGCACATGCCTGTAATCCTACTCGGGAGGCTGAGGCAGGAGAATCGCTTGAACCAGGGAGGCAGAGGTAGTGGTGAGCCGAGATTGCACCACTGCACTCCGCCTGGGTAACAAGAATGAAACTCCATCTCAAAAATAATAATAATAATAATAATTAAGCCAGATACTCCAAGGCTAGTAATGGAGGAAACTTCCCTGTGAAGAGGAGACAGTTGTCCCAAAAAACAATCGTGTTCCCTTGAAAGATGTTTCATAACTACCACCACTGCCACCTTGGCCTGGAAAAGAAAGAGGTCGGATGGGAAGGGGAAGGAAGCAGGTTAGGAGAGAGGCAGTCCTCCGTGGGCTGTGAGCATCTCTACATGTTTTTCTTGGGTGCACCCAGCACGCAAAGCCCTAACCACTTCTGAATGCGGAAAAACTCAAACTGCGTTGTCCTCTGCTCTCATACCACAACAATCAACACAGAAGACTTCTGTGACCAGATGTTGGCGGGGAGTCTGTACCAACAAACAAGCAATCAGTTCTGCAGCAGAAACCAGCTGGACGTCCTCCAATTCAAGTCCGTTCTGACACTATCTACCTCAAGACAGCCTCAGATCCCACAAGTTGAGGGCTGAGTCCCACAAAACTGCCTCCTCTCTCCCCTAGACACCAGTGTAAGCCTGGGCCTCCAAAACGTCTGACCACGTAGCTTCAACTTGGTATTCCCACAACCCCTTTTTGGGTTTAATTTGCTGGACAGGCTCACAGAACTCAGAGAAACACTTACGTTTACCAGTTTAATACAAAGGATATCAGAAAGAACACAGGTGAAGAGGCGCACAGCGGGAGGTATGTGGGGAGGCGCGCAGAACTTCCATACTTGCCGTAGGTGCACTACCCCTCAGAAACCTCCACATGTTCAGCTGTCCCAGAAGCTCTCTGAATCCTGTCCTCCTGGGCCTTTTTTGGAGACTTCCTTGGATAGACATGACTGAAGACAACCACATCAGATGGTGACTGGACAAAAAGCAGATGATCTAATACTGATAGACTGAGTGGGGAAACCCAGGGAGGCCTGTCTGTCCATATTCTCCTTGGCCTCTCTGTGCTGCATTTGTTCCTTCAGGGTATGTGGCAGGACTGTCTCTGAGATGAGGGTCTTATGACCTCCGATCAGAAAGACTGCCTTGGGGCCGGGAGCAGTGGCTCATGCCTGTAATCCCAGCACTTTGGGAGGCCAAGGCGGGCAGATCACCTGAGATTGGGAGTTTGAGACCAGCCTGACCAACATGGAGAAACTCCGTCTCTACTAAAAATACAAAATTAACTGGGTGTGGCGGCACATGCCTGTAATCCCAGGTACTTGGGAGGCTAAGGCAGGAGAATCACTTGAGCCCGGGAAGC
>NC_045440.1:70800265-70821116 GCF_002776525.5 Piliocolobus tephrosceles
GAAGACAGAACAGGGGAAGGTCAGAAAGAGATTGTGTTTCCCGAGGCCTGCTTCCAAGGCCTACAGTGCCCCAGCATCAGAACAGATGACTGTTATGTCAGGAGCCATGGATGAAACCATATATGTGTATATGTACGTGTGTGCATGTGTATGTAGTAATGTCACACCACTCTTTACCCAGGCCATTTCTTAGAGTTGTGTTTGCAGCCAGCAAACTGGAGGGATGAGGTAATATTTTCCCCTGGGCAAAGAGCCGGCTTGCTGTTACTGCTTATTGAAAAGCAATGTATCCTCTAAGCTCAGTGCTCCTCTCCCATGATGCAGCCCATCATGTGCACAGGCATCTGTAATGAACTCTTTGCATCACCCTGTGGGACTTGTGGAGCATGGGGAACCAGCACAAGCATCATTCTCACCCTCTGGTTACTGCCTTTGCCATAAGTAATAATATCCTTTGTCTCTGACCCTGGAGTCTTTTCTCCCCAGTATCCATGAAACCCTAGGAGGATAACTTGTCATCTTGGAAGAAAGGTAAAATCCTAGACCCTACACAGTTCTTGACGGGCACTGCCTAATTTGATGCTTCCACTCAGATATTAGTTTCACTTATACTCTATGGTACAGCTGACCTAAGGTCTGAGCTGTTAAACAGGTCTTTCCTCAAGGCTAAAGGTTAATAAAGGAAAACACATTCATGTGATAAAACAAAACTAACTGTGTTACATGTGGTTGATTGGCTGTCAGTGAGCACTCCCTACTTTTCTGTTCTTTCTTAAATGGCAGAGTCTGGAAAAGCTGTAAAACTACCTTTTCCAGATTCCCTGCGTATCGGATTCTGGATAAGAATTGATGTACTCTGGCACATTTGGAAAGGTAGGGTGAGGCACACGCGATGTCCTTTGTGGCTGTCTATGCCAGCAAACAGGTCACAGAGACATGGCATTTTTCTGCTTTGGTCCAAATTTTTGTCCAAATTCCAGCTTCTAGATGTTGAGAGGCACTTGCAGTACTGGCTGCTTTCTGATTTCTGGATTCAGTCACTACAAGATGCCCTGAAGTCAAGAGACCAGTGAATGTCTTTGACTCCTCACCCTACAGATTGTAGCGGAAGTACCAGCTTTCCTGGCAGGACAGATCTGCAGTGTTACAGCATCACTCCTGGTGACCCAACCTAGAGACCATGTGTCCAGGTCTTCTGGATATTCTGTAAGCCCCTAACCTCCTGTAGTGAATCCCTTTCTGCCTAAAAATGCGAGTGGTTGCTCTATCCTGCCCCTGGACAAGGATCTAAATACTAGGTCATCAGTTAGAAAATTACAGCTTATCAGTCACAGTCTGGGATCTTGCTGTCAGCTTGCCTCTCTGTAGCAGAAGTCCCTTTTAGGATCTACTTCAAGGACAACCCTGAATTGTAAGCTTCTCAAAATCTAGATCCAGAGAGCAAAGCCCAGAGAAAGCTGGAATTTCTCTCTCTATCCTACTTTTTGGGTTTCCATTACCTATCTGAGTACATGCTTCTTTCCTAGATCCCTAGAAAGATCCATGTTTCAGGGGAACCCGAAGGCGGTGATCTTATCCCAGAGCACAGAAGAATAATTAACACAAGGCGATACAAAACAGCACAATCACCGCAGAGACACACTGTTGAAGCCTCTCTGTGAAGCAGGTCGGGTGGTATCGGGTTGTCATTTCCTTACACATGGAAAAGAACAGGTACTCTAACAGTTCTAAATGTACCGTTTCAGACCTGCTGTTATCCTTCCTGGCTTCCCCACCCCTCTTCAGGCCTGCTTCATTTGTAGGACAGACGGAATAGAATGATGACAAAGAAAGATCCCAGCTAAGCACCGTGACTGGAGCCTATAATCCAACGACTCTGGAGGCTGAGGCAGGAAGAGTGCTTGAAGCTAGGAGTTCAAGACCGACCTGGGCAACATAGCAAGACTCCTATCTCTTAAAAAATACATTAATTTTTTAAAAATTGTACAGGACTTCATAGCAAACCAACATGATTAAATCTCTGTGGTGAGTGTGTGGGTGTCACTATACCATCTTTGATTACAAGAAAGACACCCTCAATTTTAAGATGCACCATTATTTCATGGACCACTAAGAAGGAAAAAATGCTGCCAATTAAATGGCACACACCTTAACGATTAAACAGAGAAAAAGAGGACTTTGTTGCCAAACCATGTAAATTTCGTCCTGGCTCTGTCACTTATGGCAGTATGGATTTGGGCAATTCACTAAGGCTCTTTTTACTCAGTTTCCAAGTTGGGGTTAAACACAATACCTATTTCAAAGCATCAAATGAGATAACACATGCAACATGTGCTTAGAACATACACACAGACCAGTGCCTGGACCAAGGTAGGTGCTTAAATATTAGCCATCGTTATAGTTATGCCATGCTATCTTTTGCATTCATCCTAAAAATATTTTTTCTCTCTGCTTGTTAGAGGGCAGGGGACCCTGTATCTTTTGTTTCATAGAGGTCACACACTTCTCTAGGATTAGCTCCAGCCTAGAAAATTATAGCCAGGCCAATTAAACATCCTATCTTTGGGGGTTCAGTATTGGGTTGTTTTTGTTTTTTCACCTTTTAATCACCAGAATCCCCTTCTTATCAATAATTCCACCACCACTCAAGAATTCACAAAAGTAAAACAAAAATGATCTCTCTCATTTACCATATTAGCACTACAAATTTCACAAACATGATTTCTTCTTCACTATCAGGGAAGCATTATCAAACCTTTTAATAGAGTAGGGAGCTGAGAATCAGAGATGATCACCAACTTGCCCAAAATCACACAGCATAGAAAGTAAGGAGAGAGAGCCAAATCCAGACCAGCTACACTCTAGAATCTACACTCCTAGCTATCTTGCTCAATTTTCTCCAAAAAATGCTATGATCCTTTTAGGAGTTCGTCTGTTGATTAAGATAAAACATTTCTCTGTAGTGCAATATTTAAGTACGATGAAGCAATCCAAATGCAAATAATACATGCTATAGTTTTGAATAAAAATACAAAGTAAGCTACCCCATACAGCCAAGATCTCTAATGACTAGAATTTGGTCTATTACAGGACTGCCGAACCTGAGAGTAACCAGCCCTGGTTTCATTGCCAACTCATGAATTTTTCACCAGCCTTCTCTGCCCACCTTTCCTTTACTACGCAGTGAGCCACACTCCTGGAACAAGCTTCCCTTGAAGTTCACCCTCTGAGCGCCACAGCCCCTCTCCAGCCTGCATTCCACTGTAAGGTTGAGAAATATGTGATCGTTAGTGATGAGAGACAAAAACTAGCCTCATTCTCCAGTGGCCTGTCTTGCAAAAAAGAGATGAAATCAAGCCTGGCTTCCTGAGATTCCAAATCACAAACATCACATACTAGATTTTTTTTTTTTTTTTGAAATAAAATCACGGGGCCAGATGTGGTAGCTCACACCTGTAATACCAGCACTTTGGGAGGTTGAGGCAGAACGATCACCTGAGGCCAGGAGTTCAAGACCAGCCTGGAAAACAAAGGGAAACCCACTTCTACAAAAAATTTAAAAATTAGCCCCATGTGGTGGCATGAACCTGTAGTTCCAGCTACTTGGGAGGCTGGGCAGGAGGATTGCTTGAGCCCAGGAGCTGGAGGCTACAATGAGCCATGATTGCACTACTGCACTCCAGCCTGGGTGACAGAGGTAGACCCTGTCTAAATAAATATCACAGAAAGGTGGGCAACTCACTCAGAGTGTCCCATATTTTCTTTTTCTTTCTTTCTTTTTTTCAAAATTAAGAGACAGGGGCAACAAGGCACAGTGACTCACTCCTGTGATCCCAACATTTTGGGAAGCTGAGGCAGGTGGATCACCTGAGGTCAGGAGTTCAAGAACAGCCTGGCCAACATGGTGAGACCCTGTCTCTACTAAAAACACAAAAATTAGCCAGGCATAGTGGCACACACTTGTAATCCCAGCTACTCAGGAGGCTGAGGCAGGAGAATTGCTCGAACCCTGGAGGAGGAGATTGCAGTGAGCCAAGATTGTGCCACTGCATTCCACCCTGGGCAACAAAGCAAGATTCTGTCTCAAAAAAAAAAAGAAAGAAAGAGAGAGAGGGTCTTGCTATATTGCCCAGGGTGGAATGCAGTGTCTACTCACAGGCACAGTCCCACTACTGATTCTGCTCCACATCTGACCTAAGCCAGTTCGCCCCTCCTTAAACAACCTGGTGGTCCCCCGCTCCAAGAAGTCACCATATTGATGCCGAACTTAGTTCAGACACCCAATTGCTACAGCACACTACAGCTCAAAACTCCTGGGCTCAAGCAATTGTTCTGCCTCAGCCTCTCGAGTAGCTGAGACCGCAGGTGTGCACCACTGAGCCTGACTTCCCTTAACATATCTTTCAAACAGCCTTTTCTTTAAATTGAGATACCTGAAAAGGGCTCTTTACAAAATCCAATCTAATTCCCTTCTCTCCTCTCTGCCCTCCTTTATTATTGATGACATTTTTGACAATTATTTGATTATAGAAAAACTCCAAAAAGCCAGGATGAAGTGCTGATTTTTGTTTTGTTCTGAGATGGAGTCTCACTCTGTCAGTCAGGCTGCAGTGCAATGGTGCAATCTCGGCTTACTGCAACCTTCACCTCCCAGGTTCAAGCGATTCTCCCTGCCTCAGCCTCCCGAGTAGCTGGGAATACAGGCGTCCACGACCACACGCAGCTAATTTTTGTATTTTTAGTAGAGATGGGGTTTTGCCATGTTGGCCAGAGTGGTCTGAAACTCCTGACTTCAGGTGATCCACCCACCTCAGCCTCCCAAAGTGTTGGGATAACAGGCGTGAGCCACTGCGCCCATCCAAAGTGCTGTATTATTTTACTCATCACTGCTATTGACTTCGGCATATGCATACACAAGTGCCTGTATTTTTGACCTGACATCTATGCTCCATTCTCTTTGGATTTCAGGTATAACATGACAATTGTTCTAGTTCTTTTGCTGTAACTGATGAATACAAAATAACCCCATAGTAGAATGTACCACCTGGAAGATCAAGAAAGTGATTTTATAGGATTTTGCATTCCATTTGAGGGCTGCAGAACCTGTCATCAGATAATGGGATTTGAATGATAAATGAACTGTCTCGTGTCAATCCCTTTGTGAAAATTAGAGCTTTTAAAGTCTAGGCTTAGCTTGCTTAAACTGAGAAATGGCCAGGCAAATAGTCATGTCAGTAGAAATATAACATCTAAAAGTCAAGATCTTCTTCTCTTCCTTTAGTTGTCATTATTTGTGAAATTTCACACCAGAAGACAATTGTGATTTTTTTGAACTGGAAAGAAATATTGTGAAAATTAGATCATGTTAGACCTGTGATGAATCTTCAACTCTAGAAAAGAAAAAGAAATGTGCTCTAAGAAGAAATAAGAGGTTGGGTATGGTACCTCAAGCCTGTATTCCCAACACTTTGGGAGGCCAAGGCAGGTGGATCACTTGAGGTCAGGAGTTCGAGACCTGCCTAGCCAACATGGCAAAACCAAAAATACCAATATTAGCTGGGCATGGTAATGCATGCCTGTAATCCCAACTACTCAGGAAGCTGAGGCAGGAGAATCGCTTGAATCCAGGAGGCAGAGGTTGCAGTGAGCCAAGATTGTGCCACTGCACTCCAGACTGGGAGACAGAGCAAGACTCTGCCTTAAAAATAAATAAATAAATAAAAAGAAGAGATTTATAGGCAAACAAAAACATGCATTTTCTTTCTGTACTATGTACATTCTTCCCCAATCTTCCCTAAAGAAAATATCCCCTAGGAAGAGAGATCTGAAACCTTGGAAACTACTTTTACTAGTCTTAGAAACATATATAACAAATATGCAAAAAGATGAACAAGCAAAGTAATCCAAGCTGTTGAAAACATAGTAAGATTAGCTTACTCGTATGCCTCCAAGACAGAATGCTATCAGCCTTCTGCAATTATAAGACCAAGACTCTGACTTCTGCCAGGTGCAAAATCCATGGAGAGAAACACTCTATAGATGAAAAAAGACTTAAGTTAGACCCTGAAGACTAAGTAGAATTTTCACATCTGTGAATGGAACCCACGGCCTCTGAGACAGAGCAACCCCTGCTAAAGGAGACCAAAACAGAAAGACTCGGGCAGGATGTCTCAGGGATGCTCAAATTGTTGGGAAAGTTGGGGCATGTGAAGGGGAAAAACAGGAAGGAAGATAGAAAAGATCGTCTCCCTTGTCTGAGAAGTTTGGACTCTAGTATGTAGGCAACAGAAACTCATCAAAGATTTCTAAGCAGAGCAGTGACAGGATCAGGCAGGACTTTATGAAAACTGATTTTTCAGGAAAAGCTGGGAGGGATTGAAATAGGATGGAAACTGCAGGTAGAGAGACCATCTCAAAGCTGTTGGAACAATGCAGGCAAAAGACTGAACCATAACCCTGGGCTCAGCCATGCAAGTCAAGACTGGGTATTGGACCACTGTTGTTTTCTGATGTCAAATCAATGACTTTAGATTGGAGAGAATTTAGGAATTGTTTTGCCAAAAATTCACAAACCTGTGGCAAAATCAGACTGGTGGTAAAGTGCATGCTTGTGTGTGTGTGTGTGTGTGTGTGTGTGTGTGTGTGTGTGTGTTTGTGTGTGTGTATAAACATGTATACAAATATATATATAATATTTTTAGCTTTCTGAATTAGTTACCAAAGTTTTAAAAATGGGAGATTTCAGATGAAAACCCCAGATTTCTGGATCTTTGAAATTTGGCATTGTCATATTGGGCTCAAAGCCCTTACCTGACCCTCACCCTGCATCATCCTCTTAACCTTCATTTAGTCCCTCCCATTCCTGTCCTGCTATTCATACCCCAATCTTAAAGATGAAGACACTGAAACCCGAGGAAGGTAAGGAATTTTCCCAAAGTTTCACTGACAGTTGGTGGCAAAGTCTGCAAGGATGATGTGACATAATGCCTATCCCATTCCCTTCAGCAACTTGACATATGTGATCACTGTTCCTCACAAACCCTTAAGAGTAGACATCATTGTCCCCATTTTGTAGAAGAGGAAACGGGTTGAAAGATTAGGTAACTTCGCCAAAGCCACATAACTGGTCAGCGGTGGAGACAATGTTCAAACCTAGATCTTTCCAGGTCTTTCTTATTACACAATTAGTGTAAGATTCTGAAACCAGACAAACCTGCTTAAAATCTAGGCTGGCCATTGACTGGCTGTGTGACGACAGGGATGTTACTCAACCTGTCTGAGCATCATCTTTTTGTTTTTCAGACTGAAATGAGCATGTATCTAACAGCAATTAACACATGTTAATTATTTTATAGTCACAGTTTGCTTTTTGAGAAAAAACACTGATAGTGGATTTGATCAGATACTTTATTTGTGTTGTTGGCTCTGAAAATCTTTTTAATCCCCCCAAAATAAAATCCAACTCCAAAGATAGTGTCAACTACTGATGGTATTCTAAAAATTGTGATATAAGATCTAAACCTTCTTCCAAAAGATTCCAAAAAAAATCAGGGGTAACAGTAGCAGTATTGAAGTAGAAATCTCACACAAGAGACAGGGATGGAGGCATATGCGCCCCACAGCTCACTCCTCCTTCTACTTTCCTTGCCAATGTTCCTGTTTGACAAAACCAGCAACATCTGGGCCCCACACTACAAAAGGACCCAGAAAATATAGTTTATAGCTTCCTAGCCACTTTGATACAGAAAAGCATGCAAGAAAGGTAGACCAGTCATCTGCATCTGTCACAAAATTGCCCTAAGAACCAGCTTGTCAGCCATAGAAGAAAACTGTATCTCATTATTTTATGGTCACATTTTGCTTTTTGAGAAAAAGCACTGTTAGTAGATTTGATCAGATACTTTACTTGTGTTGTAGGCTCTGAAAATCTTTTTAATCCCCCAAAAATAAAATCCAACCCCAAAGATAGTGTCAACCACTGATGGTATTCTAAAGATTGTATCATAAGCTCTGAACCTTCTTCCAAAAGATTCCCAAAAAAGTGGGCTTAACAGTAGCAATATTGGAAGTAACATTTAGCATCCTACATTGAAAGGGACAGTGCTCATTAGGATAAAGACATTCTAAAATGTTTGCTTTTTAGTCAGCCCTCACAGGCATATCTCACTGGAGTTACCCTCCAGCTTCCTCCAAGGAAGATAGCCAAACACTTGATGGTGAGCAAAGCCATTACCACCTTGATTTCCTGCCAGAATTCTTACCACCATCAAACTTTCAAAAAAAGTCTTTGATTAGTGGATCTTGTAAACAAAAGCACTGCAATGATTCAATACTTACATGGAAATCCTCCCAAAAAACAAATATGCTTCAAAAAATCATATTGCCTTAACAATGACCATGTTCCCTTTGGTTGAGTTGGCCTCCTTTGTAAGATTCTAATTACGCAAAATTAAGGGGTAATTGTGTAATTAAGGGGTAATATGTGTAATCCAGCACATATTCAATAATTACAAGGAAAACACAATACGTTTACAGTAGCAAATCCTAGCAGACACCACCTTAGCATAGTGATCAAGGTTAACAACACTGGAAATACATTACATCAGGTATCCCCTGTTATGATACACTGTCACAGACTGGAAGACACAACATAGACATGACAGCTAAATGCAAGGCTGGGTCTTGGAACAGTAGAAGGACATTAGTGAAAAAACTAAAATCTCTGCTTTTTAAACTTTATACTTAGTATTGTATCAAGGTTAATTTCTTAATTTTAACAAATGTTCTATTGTTATGTAAGATGTTAATACAAGGGCAAGGTGGGTGCAGACTATACAAGAACTCTACTTTTTTACAACTCTTCTGTAAATCTAAATTATCTTAAAAACTTAAAAAAAGGTTAAAAAACACACACATATGTATATGTGTGCATAACATGTATACATATATGTAATCAAGACTTCATGGAAATTGGTATCATGGGCACTCAGTCAGTAAGAGTAGTGCTCTTGCTCATAACTTAGCTGTAAGGTCCTCCCCCTTCTAGACTTTCAATCTCAAGTATAAATTTCTAATTTTCATAGAAAAGCTTTTTTTAAAAACATTCCTATATTAGGCCAAAAATGAAATCCTAGAATAAAACTATCACCATATTATCTCATCCCAACCATAAGACCTAGCCAGTATTTTTACTACATTTCCTCTCCTCATATAACACATTTGTGTTGGTTTGGTTTATGAGTGGAGACAGCTAATAGATTTAGTATTTACTCATAGGCCTGACAGTCTAAGGGAAAAAAATTATCACTTGGGTATCTTACGAAGAAACAGCTGTTTTTCCAAGAACCAATATTGTGTACTCAACTCAGACATAAAAGTTATTTACCTAAGTCTCTTCTATCTAACAGCATAGAGCTACCCAAGCAAAGTCAACAAAGACTCTTTCAATATCCCTTTTCTTAAATTAGGCTCTAAAATGACTGTTAATAATGGTAATAAGTGTCTTTTTATTAAATAGGCAATGTTATCTTATGCAATTTAGGGAAGTAAAGATAAACATAAAATCTACCTTTAAATGAAGAAAATAATAATTTCCCACTCTAACTACGGCTGATTCATTCCCTGACTATGAATCCCCTTTTACCCTCACTGTATTTAACTATAAACTGAGATGATATCTGCTCATAGGTGAAACTAGTATTTCAGATAGAGAATGATATCACCAAGTAATCATAATTATTACTTTTTATAGTCATCATTTCTACTCGCTGTGGCATTTACTGTTTCATCTGTATCTCTCTATCACAATGCCCTCTATAGAAGCAGCAATAGTGAAAACATAATTACACTTCAGGAAAAAAAAAACAAGTAATTTTCAAGTGGATTTTTATCCAAATACAATAAAAAAGCAAAAAAAGAAAAATGTCTGTAAACATTTTCATTTTATCTCAATGCCATTTCCAAATTCACCTTCCACTACTACCATGAACAGCAGAAGTGGAAAAAAAAAAAAAAAAAAAAAAAAAAACCCTCTAACCTAATGATCTATACAAAAAGGGAGACAATTTACTCACTACACATTGCAGTATATTCAAGTGGTGAAAAGATATAAATTCTTTCAGAACTGCCATACTACCTGGCTGTCAATATAGTGTCTTGAATAATTATATTAAACATATTACTACAAAATGTACCAAGAAGTAGAGAATAATACTATATTTGTGAATTGCAAATAACAAAACAAAACAGAAGTCCAAGAAGGCTAAAGTCTAAGCTATAATTACACATGAAGTGTATGTTGAAAGCAGTCACAATGTATAAAAATGTGACAAGATATCCAGATGTTTAAAAAAACACATGCTGTTTGTCCCAGATTATATCCACTTTCATCTGGTAGGTTTCTGATAAGCCTGTTAAGTAAAGTGTGTTTCCCTCCTGCTGATAAGAAGCAGCTTGCAGATATCCATAAATTTTTTAAGAAGGAGTGAGTCTACTTGGCAATATTTGGTAACTCCATAGTTTCCTATTACATTCATTCATCTGAAAATTGAAAACAACTCATGACTAAAATATTCTTCCATTCCCTTGCCAGTTTTTCAAGTTTAAAATCAAAGGAAAGTTGGAATGTATTGCTTCTTGTCATCAACAGGCATTTCAAAAAGAGGGTAATTAACCAAATCAAGTGTTCTTTGGTCAAGTTGGTAACAGGATTCCACTCTGTTCTAAATTCTTTCATAATTTTTTTTTCCCTAATTTTTCCAGTATGGCCTGAATCTTACAAACAGCCTCTTTTCTGGCAGGCCATACAGAGTCCTCATCCCCAGTTTCAACTGAATCCAGTTCCAAAAGTTTCTTGATTAGCATTTCTTCCAGAAGCCAGTATGCTTAGTCTATCTTTTTTCCTACAAAGTCTTCTACTTCTTGTTCAAGATACTGGACCTTCTCCAGCACATGCATGGTTTTGTAATACTCGGAGGAGTACTTTCATCTGAAGGTACACATTCTTCCGGAAGACTGCTACTTTAATCTTGACTGTTGGGATGGTCACTGGTGGCATTACCATACAGCTGAGGCTCAGCGCTATACTGGACTTGGGAATCCAAAAGATCTGAATCATTCTTGTTCACTGTCCCGGAGGATTCATACTGATGGACACCGCAAGGGAAGTTGTGCCGGTTCAGGCTTTGATCTGATTGGCTGCTGGGGTATGAAGAATTCTTGGGCTGCTGGAGTGGGGGTGTAGGGGGTGACTGAGGAGAGCCACTGCTAGGCCATGGTGAAGTACCTCCGGTCATGCAGAGATTGCCAGGTGGTGCTGTGGGCGCTGATGAAGGCCAAGGATAACGGCCACCCATTCCATAAACACCAGGAGAAGGCCACGCATCTTCTTGTGGTGGTACAATTTGTCCTGATTGTGGAACACTACGATTACCATCTCCATAACAATAATGGGGCAGGGTCATTCCAGGGTTCTGTGAAGCCAGATACCCTGCAACCTGCCGCCTAAGAGGGGGTACTTCAGTCTGACAGTCCTGCTGAGAATAGACTCAAGGAGACACTGGAGTTGGGCTGTTGCCAGGTGAACGGTAAGTATTTGTAACTTCTGTGGAGTAACAGGTCTGAGTATAACCAGGTGCATTAAGCCCCTAAGTATGAGGCAGTATTTGCCCCAGAGCCCGGGGGGTAAGTTGGACCATATGGTCCATTTGTATAAGAATTCAAACTGGTGGCTTCCTCCGGCTCAACCAGGCTCTGGCCAGGCGCCTCCAGAGGGATAGTACCCATCGCTTCCTCCACCTTCTCCCAGCCAGGTGATCTCCACCGGGCCACCCCCTACACACCCACCAGGAAAGGGGAGGCTGGGGAGGTTCGAGATGAAGAGGGTATAAGGGTGGAGGTGGGTGCTCTGGCACGTCTCCAACCCCAAACCTGTAGTAGCGCCGGTAGGACTGACCCTCACTGGGGCGGTAGCCCAGGCGCCTCAGGGCCTACATGGGCTCCGCTGCCCTGCAGTACTTCCTGCCCCCCACGGCCGACCCATCGGGTAGGCCAAATTAAATTTTAATTTATACAAGCCACTGCATATACTTAGACAGTGTTTAGAATTTGGGTGATTTTGCTCTGCCAATACAAAATTTTAGATAAGATCCAAAATCTTACTCAAAATTCAGACTTACTTCTCATTTCAGGTTATGGATTTCTCTTTCCAGATGCATAGAGAAGTAATTTTAAGGCCAAGCATGGTGGTTCACACCTGTAATCCCAGCACTTTGGGAGGTCAAGGCAGGCAGATCACCTGAGGTTGGGAGTTTGAGACTAGCCTGGCCAACATGACGAAATCCTAAAGATATGAAAATTAGCTTGGTGTGATGGTGCATGCCTGTAATCCCAGCTACTCAGGAGGCCGAGGCAGGAGAATTGCTTGAACCCGGGAGGCAGAGGTTGCAGTGAGCCGAGATCATGCCACTGCACTCCAGCCTGGGCTATGGAGCAAAACTCCATCTATTAAAAAAAAAAAAAAAGAAGAAGAAGGTTTCAAGTCTACTGTATTGCTCAGGGTTCTCCAGAGAAACAGAACTAAAGGAGATCTAGATAAACAGATACAGGTACAGATAAAGAGATAGAGATAGAGATATATAATTTGTATAAGGAGATATACTGTGAGGAATTGGCTCATATGATTAAGGAGGCCTAGAGGTGCTGAGATCTATAGCTGCCAAACTCAAGACTGAGGAGAACTGATGGTGTAGTTCTGGTCAGAGACCAAATCCCTGAAAACCAGGGGAGCTGACATTGTAAGTCCAAGTCTGAAAGTTGGCAAGCTCAAGACCCAAGAAGAGCTGAATTTTCAGTTCAAGTAGGAGGCAGGAAAAGACTAATGTCCCAGCTCAAGCAGTCAGGTCAGGGGCATTTCCATTTGCTCAGCCTTTTTGTTCTATTTGGGCCTTCAGTTGGTTGGAAGAGGCCCATTCACATGAGGGAGGGCAACCTGTTTTACCTGGTTTACCAATTCAAAGGTTCATCTCATCTGGACACGTCCTACAGACACATTCAGAATACTGTTTGTCCAAATTTCTAGCTGCCCCGTGGACCAGTCAAGTTGACATACAGAATTAACCATTATATGTACTAAGCTAGAAAATCCTTCTAAATGTTACAGTTCACATATGACAAAATCTTAGCAGAGATTTTCCCAAATTTGACAACAATCCTAAAAATGTATGTGATATTACGAATAATGAAGTGTGAAACTGGAGCAAACTCCTTTTTAAGATTTTTAAAAATATAGAGACAAGGTCTCCCTATGTTACTCAGGCTGACCTCAAAATCCTGTCCTCAAGAGATCCTCCCGCCTCAGCCTCCTGAGTCGCGGGGACTACAGACATAAGCCACTGCACCCAGAAGAAATAAACTTAGATAAAAAAGAATGAAAAGGAACAAACAAAGCCTCCAAGAAATATGAGACTGTGAAAAGATCAAATGTACATTTGATTGCTGTACCTGAAAGTGATGGGGAGAATGGAACCAAGTTAGAAAACACTCTTCAGGATATTATCCAGGAGAACTTCCCCAACCTAGCAAGGCAGGCCAACATTCAAATTCAGGAAACACAAAAAACACCACAAAGATACTCCTTGAGAAGAGCAACCCCAAGATACATAATCGTCAGATTCACCAAGTCTAAAATGAAGGAAAAAATGTTAAGGGCAGCCTGAGAGAAAGCTCGGGTTACCCACAAAGGGAAGCCCATCAGACTAACAGAAGATCTCTCAGAAGAAACCCTATAAGCCAGAAGTGAGTGGGGGCCAATATTCAACATTCTTAAAGAAAAGAATTTTCAACTCAGAATTTTATATCCAGCCAAACAAAGCTTCATAAGTGAAGGAGAAATAAAATCCTTTACAGACAAACAAATGCTGAGACATTTTGTCACCACCAGACCTGCCTTACAAGAGCTCCTGAAGGAAGCACTAACATGAAAAGGAACAACTGGTACAGCCGCTGCAAAAACATGCCAAATTGTAAAGACCATCAATGCTATGAAGAAACTGCATCAAATAAAGGGTGAAATAACCAGCTGGCATCACAATGACAGGATCAAATTCACACATAACAATATTAACCTTAAATGTAAATGGGCTAAATGCCCCAATTAAAAGACACAGACTGGCAAACTGGATAGAGTCAAGAACCATTGGTGTGCTGTATTCAGGAGATCCATCTCACATGCAAAGACACACATAGGCTCAAAATAAAGGATTGGAGAAAGATCTATCAAGCACACCTGGAAAGCAAAAAAAAAGCAGGGGTTGCAATCCTGGTCTCTGATAACAGACTTTAAATCAATAAAGGTCAAAAGAGACAAAGAAGGCCATTACATAGTGGTAAAGGGATCAATGTAACAAAAAGAGCTGACTATCCTAAATATATGCACCCAATACAGGAGCACCCAGATTCATAAAGCAAGTTCTTAGAGACCTACAAAGAGACTTAGACTCCCCCACAATAATAATGGGAGACTTTAACACCCCCTGTCAATATTAGATCAACGAGACAGAAAATTAACAAGGATATCAGGACTTTAACTCAGCTCTGGACCAAGCGGACCTAATAGACATCTACAGAACTCTCCACCCCAAATCAACAAATACACATTCTTCTCAGCACCACATCACACTTATTCTAAAACTGACCACATAAATGGAAGTAAAACACTCCTCAGTGGCCAGAGGCGGTGGCTCACACCTGTAATCCCAGCACTTTGGGAGGCTGAGGCGGGTGGATCACCTGAAGTCAGGAGTTCGAGACCAAGCTGACCAACATGGAGAAACCCTATCTCTACTAAAAATACAAATAAAATCAGTTGGGCATGGTGGCGCCTCCCTATAATCCCAGCTACTCAGGAGGCTGCGGCAGGAGAAGCGCTTGAACTCAGGAGGCTGAGGTTGTAGTGAACCGAAATCATGCCACCACATGCCAGCCTAGGTGACAGAGTGAGACGCCACCTAAAAAAAAGAAAAAAAAAAAAAACACTCCTCGGCAAATGTAAAAGAACAGAAATCACAACAAACTGTCTCTCAGACCACAGTGCAATCAAATTAGAACACATGGATTAAGAAATTCACTCAAAACTGTATAACTACATGGAAACTGAACAACCTGCTCCTGAATGACTACTGGGTACATAATGAAATGAAGGCAGAAATAAAGATGTTCTTTGAAACCAATGAGAACAAAGACACAACATACCGGATTCTCTGGGACACATTTAAAGCAGCATGTAGAGGGAAATTTATGGCACTAAATGCCCACAAGAGAAAGCAGAAAATATCTAAAATCAATAACCTAACATCACAATTACAAGAACTGGAGAAGTAAGAGCAAACAAATTCAAAAGCTAGCAGAAGACAAGAAATAACTAAGACCAGAGCAGAACTAAAGGAGATAGAAACACAAAAAAACCTTCAAAAAATTCATGAATCCAGGAGCTGGATTTTTGAAAACATAAACAAAATAGATAGACCCCTAGCCAGACTAATAAAGTAGAAAAGACAGAAGAATCAAACAGATGTGATAAAAAATGATAAAGGGGATATCACCACTGATCCCACAGAAATACAAACTACCATCAGAGAATACTATAAACACCTCTATGCAAATAAACTAGAAAATCTAGAAGAAATGGACAAATTCCTGGACACATACACCCTCCCAAGACTAAATCAAGAAGTTGAATCTCTGAATAGGCCAATAACAGTTTCTGAAATTGAGGCAATAATTAATAGCTTACCAACCAAAAAAAGCCCAGGACAAAATGGATTCACAGCCGAATTCTACCAGAGGTACAAGGAGGAGCTGGTACCATTCCTTCTGAAACTATTCCAATCAATAGAAAAAGAAGGAATCCTCCCTAACTCATTTTATGAGGCCAACATCATCCTGATACCAAAGCCTGGCAGAGACACAACAAAAAAAAGAGAATCTTAGGCCAATATCCCTGATGAACGTCAATGCGAAAATCCTCAATAAAATACTGGCAAACTCAATCCAGCAGCACATCAAAAAGCTTATCCATCACGATCAAGATGGTTTCATCCCTGGGATGCAAGGCTGGTTCAACATGCGCAAATCAATGAACATTGTAATCCATCACATAAACAGAACCAATGACAAAAACCACATGATTATCTCAACAGATGCAGAAAAAGCCTTCGACAAAATTCAACAACCTTTCATGCTAAAAACTGTCGATAAACTAGGTATCAATGGAACGTATCTCAAAATAATAAGAGCTATTTATGACAAAGTCACAGCCAATATCATACTGAATGGGCAAAAACTGGAAGCATTCTCTTTGAAAACCTGCACAAGATAAGGATGCCTTCTCTCACCACTCCTACTCAACATAGTGTTGGAAGTTGTGGCCAGGGCAATCAGGCAAGAGAAAGAAATAAATGGTATTCAGTCAGGAAAAAGGAAGTCAAATTTTCCCTGTTTGCTGATGACATGATTGTACATTTAGAAAACCCCATTGTCTCAGCCCAAAATCTCCTTAAGCTGATAAGCAACTTCAGCAAAGTCTCACGATACAAAATCAATGTGCAAAAATCACAAGCATTCCTATACACCAAGAACAGACAAACAGAGATCCAAATCATGAGTGAACTCCCATTCACAACTA
This sequence comes from Piliocolobus tephrosceles, assembly GCF_002776525.5. Taxonomy (NCBI): domain Eukaryota; kingdom Metazoa; phylum Chordata; class Mammalia; order Primates; family Cercopithecidae; genus Piliocolobus; species Piliocolobus tephrosceles. Next base: position 70,816,947 of record NC_045440.1, read on the forward strand.
GTACAAAGAGAATAAAATACCTAGGAATCCAGCTTACAAGGGATGTGAAGGACCTCTTCAAGGAGAACTACAAACCACTGCTCAATGAAATAAAAGAAGACACAAACAAATGGAAGAACTTTCCATGATCATGGACAGGAAGAACCAATATCCTGAAAATGGCCATACTGCCCAAGGTAATTTATAGATTCAATGCCATCCCCATCAAGCTACCGAAGACTTTCTTTGCAGAATTGGAAAAAACTGCTTTAAAGTTTGTATGGAACCAAAAAAAAAAGCCCGTATAGCCAAGACAATCCTAAGCAATAAGAACATAGCTGTATCATCACGCTACCTGACTTCAAACTATACTACAAGGCTACAGCAAGCAAAACAGCATGGTACTGGTATCAAAACAGATATATAGACCAATGGAACAGAACAGAGTCCTCAGAAATAACACCACACATCTACAACCATCTGATCTTTGACAAACCTGATAAAAACAAGAAATAGGGAAAGGATTCCCTATTTAATAAATGGTGCTGGGAAAACTGGCTAGCCATAAGTAGAAAGCTGAAACTGGATCCCTTCCTTACACCTTATACAAAAATTAACTCAAGATGGATTAAAGACTTAAATGTAAGACCTAAAACCATAAAAACCCTAGAAGAAAACCTAGGCAATACCATTCAGGACATAGGCTTGGGCAAAGACTTCATGACTAAAACACCAAAAGCAATGGCAACAAAAGCCAAAATAGACAAATGGCATCTAATGAAACTAAAGAGCTTCTGCACAGCAAAAGAAACTATCATCAAAGTGAACAGACAACCTACAAAACGGGAGAAAATTTTTGCCATCTATCCATCTGACAAAGGGATAATATCCAGAATCTACAGAGAACTTAAACAAATTTACAAGAAAAAAACAAACAATCCCATCAAAAAGTGGGCAAAGGATATGAACAGACACTTCTCAAAAGAAGGCATTTATGCAGCCAACAGATATGTGAAAAAATGCTCATCATCACTGGTCATCAGAGAAATGCAAATCAAAACCACAATGAGATACTATCTCACACCAGTTAGAATGACGATCATTAAAAAGTCAGGAAACAACAGATGTGGAGAGGATGTGGAGAAATAGGAACGCTTTTACACTGTTGGTGGGAGTGTAAATTAGTTCATCCATTGTGGAAGACAGTGTGGCGATTCCTCAAGGATCTAAAACTAGAAATACCATTTGACCCAGTAATCCCATTACTGGGTATATACCCAAAGGGTTATAAATCATTCTACCATAAAGACCCATGCACATATATGTTTATTGCGGCACTATTCACTATAGCAAAGACTTGGAACCAACCCAAATGTCCATCAATAATAGACTGGGTAAAGAAAATGTGGCACATATACACCATGGAATACTATGCAGCCATAAAAAAGGATGAGTTCATGTCCTGTGCAGAGATTTGGATGATGCTGGAAACCATCATTCTCAGCAAAATATCACAAGGGCAGAAAACCAAACACCACATGTTCTCATTCATAAGTGGGAGTTGAACAATGAGAACACATAGACACAGGGAGGGGAACATCACACACCGGGGCCTGCTGGAGGGTAGGGAATAGGGGAAAGATAGCATTAGGAGAAATACCTAATGTAAATGATGAGTTGATGGATGCAGCAAATCAACATGGCACATGTATACCTATGTAACAAATCTCTACATTGTGCATATGTACCCTAGAACTTAAAGTATAATAATAAAAGAGAGAGAGAGAGAGACAGAGTCTCACTATGTTGCTCAGGCTGGCCCCAAAATCCTGGCCTCAAGACATCCTCCTGCCTCAGCCTCCTGAGTAGCAGGGACTACAGACATAAGCCACTGTGACCAGATGAAATAAACTTTTCTAAGCTGGCAATAATTTTAAAAATTAGTCAACCACAAAAGAAAAGACTAACTTTTCCTTTTATTGTCTCTATAGAAAATATTGCAAAAATTTCAAAGTCAAGAGTATTAGCCAAAGATGAAAAATAAACAAATAAGAAAATACTGCAAAATTGCTGTTAAATGAAGAAATAACCAAAGAGTAAGTAGTCAAGAAATATAAAAGAACAATAGGCCGGGCACGGTGGTGGCTCACACCTGTAATCCCAGCACTTTGGGAGGCCGAGGTGGGCGGATCACGAGGTCAGGAGATCGAGACCATCCTGGCGAACACGGTGAAACCTCGTCTCTACTGAAAATACAAAAAAATTAGCTGGGCGTGGTGGCGGGTGCCTGTAGTCCCAGCTTCTAGGGAGGCTGAGACAGGGGCATGGCATTAACCCGGGAGGCAGTGGAGCTTGCAATGAGCGGAGATTGCGCCACTACACTCCAGCCTGGGCGACAGGGCCAGACTCCGCCTCCAAAAAAAAGAAAAAGAAAAATGTATACAAGATGTGTCTGATAGTTAATTAATAAAAATATTATCTTATGTTTCTGGGTTTTTTATGTCTGATAAATTCATTGACTTTTTAAAAATTTATTTATTGGGATTTCTTTTTCATTCTAAATAAATCTTTTTTATACTGAATTTTGTTTTTGTAATTTTGTTTTTTTGGTTTTTTTTTTTTTTTTTTTTGAGATGGAGTCTCACTCTGTCCAGTGGCACTGGAGTCCACTGGCGCGATCTCAGCTCAGTGCAACCTCTGCCTCCTAGGTTCAAGTGATTCTCCTGCCTAGCCTCCCGAGTACCTGGGATTACAGGCACCTGCCACCACGCCCGGCTAATTTCTGTATTTTTAGTAGAGAGGGGGTTTCACCACGTTGGCCAGGCTGGTCTCAAACTCCTGACCTCAGGTGATCTGCCTGCCTCGGCCTCCAAAAGTGCTGAGATTACAGGCGTGAGCCACTGCACCTGGCCTAAATTTTGTATTCTTTTTAGTAAAGATGGTCCCTGACATTGCTTAAGGCCTATGAAGTTAGTCTCTCAACAGGCCTACATCATTTCATAGAATAAGATTTTCAAGCTGAAGGCCCTTGGATCTCAGGAAATGGAGCCTGCCATGGTATTTTCTAAACATTCCCCAGTTGACTGTACTGTACATCCGAGGTAGAAAATTGCTGTTCCAACCTAATCTCTTCATTTTACAGATGAAGAACCTAAAGACCAGGGAGAGGCTGGAGCTTGTCACAAGTCTTAGTGAGTGTGAGATAGAACTGACCTGAGACCAGGAATCTCCTACATTCAGACCAGAATTCCACAACAGTCCCTTCCTTGTTCAGTTTTAGGAATGATCACAAACTGTACTTCAGGAGATTACTAGTAGTGCACACTCTCACACTCTCAAAGGTTTGCTGGCCAGAGAGAGGAAGAGGGATATTCTCAAATCCTGAAGTAGAAAATGTATTGTTTACACTCAATTTTCATTCTTCTGTGGCAACACAATTAAGCCCATGGAGTGGTTTAGAGACAAAGGATAGAACGTGAAAGTTTGTGATTAGACTTAAAACTACTATGTTGCCTTAAATGTTAAGGTCATTCCAGACTAAAAGCTCCTAAATATAGGTGTTCTATTTTAAGCAAAATAATCTATTCTGTTTCCATAGCTTCATGTAAAGTTTGTTCTACACATTTGTTTTTTTTTTAAGGCCCTGTTTAGGCCCTATTATTCAGATGAACAAAAGTCACTAGCTCATCCTAGGACTAATTTCCATTTAAATGCCAAAGGAGAAATCATAACAGCCTCTCCCTCCCTGAATTTCCAAGACTGGGAATCACCAGACCCCAGTGATTTTCAATATCCTATCCCGCATAAAAACTGTTTTGTTCTGTAAAATAAGGCAAGCCTATCATTTCCTTGGTGTTGTTATTATGACTTAATTTTTCATGGGAGTCTACAGTGGATGTAGCACAGTTTTTTTTTAACAGTTGGTATTCTGTAAATGGTTTTAACTGGTTCCTTTATTGTACATAGCAAATTTTTTAAAATATTTTAATATGTATTGCTTTTTTTTTTTTTTTTTGGAGACAGAGTCTTGCTCTGTTGCCCAGGCTGGAGTGCAGTGGTGCAGTCTTGGCTCACTGCAACCTCTACCTCCCAGGTTCAAGCAATTATTCTGTCTCAGCCTCCAGAGTAACTGGGATTACAAGCTTGTGCCATCACGCCTGGCTAATTTTTTTTTTTTTTTTTTTTTTTTTG
>NC_045440.1:70821216-70883862 GCF_002776525.5 Piliocolobus tephrosceles
CGGAGTCTCGCTCTGTCGCCCAGGCTGGAGTGCAGTGGCCGGATCTCGGCTCACTCCAAGCTCCGCCTCCCGGGTTCACGCCATTCTCCTGCCTCAGCCTCCCGAGTAGCTGGGACTACAGGCGCCCGCCATCTCGCCCGGCTAGTTTTTTGTATTTTTAGTAGAGACGGGGTTTCACCGTGTAGACCAGGATGGTCTCGATCTCCTGACCTCGTGATCCACCCATCTCGGCCTCCCAAAGTGCTGGGATTACAGGCTTGAGCCACCGCGCCCGGCCCACACCTCGCTAATTTTGTATTTTTAGTAGAGACGGGGTTTCACCATGTTATCCAGGCTGGTCTGGAACTCCTGACCTCAAGTGATCCACCTGCCTCAGCCTCCCAACGTGCTGGGATTACAAGCGTGAGCCACCACACCTGGCTCGCATTTTTTTTTTGGCGAGTAAATGAGTTTATTAGGATTTACATAGGAGGCACTCCGGGACGACAGCAGGACAGCTTTAGAGATCTGCACCGCTTATTATTTTTAAACTACTTTTAAGCTAATTTTCTGGCTCTTTGCTTACTGTGTTTAAGCGATGAGACTTTTTCTTGGTAGGTTCTCAGATACTGTCTGGGATGTTTGGATTCTCAGGGACACCTGCTCTCTGGCTGGGCAACATGGCCTTGGTTCATGGCCTGGCCTCCAGGGTTTGGGCAGCAGAAATAAACCCTTTAGTAATCTGATTGGGACCCTTCACACTACAGGGGCCTTTGAGATATAATTAGGGTTAGATGAGGTGAGGCCCTGAGGAAGGACTGGCTCGCATTTTGATAATTAATCTCATGCTGTCTCATTTCATAATCTGGAAATCTTAGGTATGTATGCCTTTTTCCATAATGAGATTATCAATCTTCAGCTTTGCATCTACCAAAGTATTATGCACCTAATAAACTGTCTATAAATATTTGTCAATTGAATAAATAAAAACTTTTTTATTTTTGAGACAGAGTCTCACCCTGTCACCCAGGCTGGGTTGCAGTAGTGTTATCTCGGCTCACTGCAATCTCTGCCTCCCGAGTTCAAGCAATTCTTCTGCCTCAGCCTCCCGAGTAGCTGGGATTACAGGCGCCCGCCACCACATCCAGCTAATTTTTGTATTTTCAGTAGCGATGGGATTTTGCCACATTGGCCAGGCTGGTCTCAAACTCCTGACAGGTGATCCACCTGCCTCAGCCTCCTAAAGTGCTGAGATTACAGGAAAAGCTTAATTTTTACCAAGGGAAATCTACTTTTAAAATTCTCTCTGCAAACAATTGTTTAAGATATTTATTCTCACAAAGTGAGGCATAGTCTAAATTAATGGAGATGTCGCCACTAATCTGGTCATGTGAGAGTTATGGTTGATTTTTACTTTACTTAACTATCCCCATCCTTACACTCACAGTGCTCTGCATCCTCAGTATCTCTCTTACCCACTGCTATTTTCCTTTCCTACTACTGCTGCCATATCTGGGCTCTCACAGTCTCTCTCCTGTACCACTAGAATAACTTCTAAGCCCTCCCTTCTCCTTGAGCTCCTCGCCAATCGTTTTACATGCTGCTAGATAAGTTTTTCTCAAATGAAAACATCTTCTCATCACAATGTCCCCTCCGTCTTCCCCCTGCCCTCCTCCCATGACTCCCATTTTCCCACAGGGGAGAATATAAAGTTGTCCACCATGTGATCTCCTCTTTCTGCTTCAACAGCAGCTCTCAAAATTTCACACACCTGCATCTCCTGTGCCACAGCCATATTAAACTATTGGCAATTCTTTAAACTCTCTTACATGCATTGCTCTGCCTAGACTATCCTTCTCCCCACTGTCCGCTTAACTAACCCACTAGCATCCTTTAAGACACAGCACAGTGGTCCTCTCTGAAGCTTTACCTAGCCACAGCCCTCTCTGCAACCACCAGGAGTTGGCCACACACACCCCTTATTCCCCCACCAGGCACTCCACATCCTCAGCAGAGCATGATTTTCTCATCTGTTTGTGGTCCACCTCCTCCTCCTCAAGGGAAAGCTCCTGAGGACAAAGATTGCATCCAATTTATCTCTGTGTCCATAGTGCCTAAGTCAGGCCTTGGCAGGGGGTGGCAAGGTAAGGGATGGCCTTGGCCCTCCAAAGAGCAAGGCCCCGAGGAAATGAGATTCAATGATTGGAAATACTTCAGCTGGAGAAAGGAGAGACTAGGCACATGGAATATAGCCCGGGAAGACCTGAAAGGGGAACTGCAGTCTATGGCCCTGACAACCAGAGGACAGCTTAGAGATCATAGGTGAGCTCTGCCTAAATCAGGGACACAAAGTGGGAGACACATGCAGGCAAGCCAATTCGACTGTCACAAGTAGCTCCTGCATCTATGGCGACTGATCCCATTGTCCAAACTCCCACAGAGTATCCAGGAGATCAAGGAGCCCCTGGGGTTTTCAACCACTAGAAGCTGTTGATCAAGGAGACACTGACAAATTAGATGTTGTAGCAGCCAGAAGAATGAAATGGAAATTAGTTGATTAACAAGTCGTAAAGAACCAGTGCAAGCCGGGCGCGGTGGCTCACACCTGTAATCCAGCACTTTGGGAAGCTGAGGTGGGTGGATCATTTGAGGTCAGGAGTTCGAGACAAGCCTGGTCAACATGGTGAAACCCTGTCTCTACTAAAAATACCAAAAAAATTAGCCGGGCATGCCAGCTACTTGGGAGACTGAGGCAGGAGGCAGAGGTAGCAGTGAGCCGAGATTGCACCATTGCACTCCAGCCAGGGCAACAAGAGCAAGAAGAAAAAAGGAAGGAAAGAAGGAAGGAAGGAAGGGAGGGAGGGAGGGAGGGAGGGAAGGAGGGAGGGAGGAAAGGAAGGAAGGAAGGAAAGGGGAGGAAGCTTTTGGAAGAAACTCACCATATTTTTCAAATGGGTGTGGAGATCAGTGATAACATGGGGAAATACCCTTTGAATCTCCCAGTTAGGAGTGAGGGCAGGGGGAATGAAAGAGATTAAATTCAACTTCATTCATTGTGACCTATCCTTGTGAGCAGAGCTCATAAGACATTGAAGGCAGGAGAAGGCTAAAACTCGTGGCTCAAATAGACCCCAGGGGATTCTCGGTTAACATTCATTAGCTTGGAAAAGTAAGAGCTGGTTACACTGCACAGTAAGCAGTGAAGTCATGCACTGTCTCAAAACCATTTTTCCATGGCAGGTGGACTTCCCAGGCAGCTGTGAAGATCTGTTTTTGAATCATGTGAGCAGAAAATGTCACAACCCCACAGTTGTGACATTGACCCCATAGAGCAACAAAGGAAAACGATCTCTTTTGGGTGTTTTTAAAGGGCTTAGGGTGCCCTTTGGCTCTGTCTAGTTCCAGAAATTACACACTCATGATAACTACTAAGTAGCCTCAAACAAAAGAGCCCTATTTTCCATTCTTCATCCACTCTTACATCAATTTGCAGAGGCAAAAATAGGAAGCTGTTATAATACAGGGAAGAGAATGCCCCGGGCAAGAACATCAATGGAAAAACATATTACGTTTAGGTTATAAAAATCACAGTGAATAGTTTATACAGCATAGACAGAAATAAAAACCATCATTTAGCAAACTGGCAAGTGAGCCCAACCATTTTCAAAACAAAGCTGTTCAATGGTACTAATGAATGAACCTTCGTTAAGATAGAAATAGCCCACATCATCTGCTCTTCCTTTTAATTAAAAGCACTGTAAGCAGGTTAGAAGAAAAGTCTTCCCTAATTTTTCAGGATAATGATTATCATTACTGGATTACCATAGTAATCTCCCAATTAACACCTTAGACCTTGAAAAGCAAAATTTTGAAAAGATTTTGCAAATGCTTAGGTCCATATATAAAGCAGTTCCTGGACATGTCGAAGTACAGATAAATGGTGCCAGATGCAAAGCCAGACCCAGGCTGTTTTGCGGTTCATTATCTTTATTACCTACCGAGACAATTCAAGAAGATTTTGAGTGAAGGTTAACATTTAAAGTCTTCGCAAACACTTTAGACAAGCTTTTCAGAGTTTTTTAAAGTTTGACAAATTCTGTTAATTAAGCTATCAGAGAAATAACTGTCTGGAGTCCAACAAAATAATGTACTCAAGCATTTGTGAACAATGGCATACTGTAGATAAATATCTCCACTGTTAATAGTCCCATAGCTTTCAAAGTTCTTCTGGGATACTGGGACTGAAGAAGAAATAGAGGCACCGGGAAAAGAGGTGTATCCTATACGGTTATCTTTAAAAAACTACCTCCCCAAAATATATATATACACACATACGTACATATACATGTGTATATATACATGTATTCTCCTGTTTAATATGAAGAAAAAAAACAGGACAATGAGAAATGCACTCAAACTAAAATGTGGTTATAATCCTTCTGTAACTGTTGTTCTAAAAATAAGACTTAAAAACAAGCTCATTGTATTTTCTACAGATAATTTAGATGCCCAAGGTGTTAATGGTACATCAAAAAGAGCTTTTTTGAATTTTTATTTTTTGAGACGGAGTCTCGCTCTGTCGCCCAGGCTGGAGTGCAGTGGCGTGATCTCAGCTCACTCCAAGCTCCACCTCCCAGGTTCACACCATTCTCCTGCCTCAGCCTCCCGAGTAGCTGGGACCACAGGCGCCCGCCACCACGCCCGGCTAATTTTTTGATATTTTTAGTAGAGACAGGATTTCACCATGTTAGCCAGGATGGTCTCGATCTCCTGACCTCGTGATCTGCCCGCCTCGGACTCCCAAAGTTCTGGGATTACAGGCGTGAGCCACCGTGCCTGGCTCAAAAAGAGCTTTTAAGCTAAAAAAAAAAAAAAAAAAAAAGAAATCATAAAATTGTGCTTTTTATTTCTTCAGAATTCTGAATCTTGTCACTTTGCACTTGCCAAATAAAAATATTGAAAACAAGGTTGTAGGGGGTCAGGGTCCATGCCGACAGAAACACTAATCTCCTCCACTACCAGTAGAAAAATTAGATTAGGTACATTTAAACACTTAGTAAATTATCTCCACACTGTTAACAACTCTAAATGTGATGTTCTTTATAAAAGGCCAAGACTCAGAAAGGGGAAGAGGGAGAGAGGAGAGGCGGAGAGAGCGATCCCTGTGTACATGTCGGAAGCAGCAGCCGTATTGAAATGAGGGAACAGGGCAGGATGGACTGAGTCTTCTGACTGCTGGCACTTGGTGGTGGTGACTGAGGACAGACGTAAAAGCCTTGGAATTAACTAGTCCTAAAACTCCAAATGGCAGTCTGGCATCCAGTTGTTTTTGGCCACAGAACTGACTCAGCCTTCCAAGTGCCGGGGAGGATTTGATTCCCTCCTGCAATTTCCTGTGACCTTGAGAAGTGTGGAAGCGAATCAGGACTCCAGACACCTGAGCACGCTGATTTTAAGTAATTGCCTTGTGTCAACAAATTAATCAGTTAGAATGTGACCCATCCAAGCCGTATCCCCTAATCTTAAGTAACAAAAGCAGAATCCGAAAGATGTGACCAGTGATTAGAATTTATTAGACCTAAACATAAATCTAGGCATATCTAGGAGGGGATTTGCAAAATAAAAATAGTTATGTTGAGGCCATGGAATAATAAGACTTTTTCTTTAATTTTTGTTATGTTACTTTTGCCATTTCAAAAACAACAAGGAAAGGTTAAGAGATAAATGAAAATCGATAAGAAAATATTTACAACTTACATTACAAAGCACTAATTTACAAAAGCTCTTAGAATTTCAGGGGGGAAAAAGACAAAGATAACTACAGAAAAAGCTTTTAAAAACTTAAACAGCCTATAGTCCCAGCTACTCAGGAGGCTGAGGCAGGAGGATCGCTTGAAGCCAGGAGTTCAAGACCAGGCAACATAGTGAGATACCATCTCTAAAAAACAAAATATAAAGAAATCTCACAAAAAGACAGGTCATTTGCTTGTTAACATGTGAAAAAGATGCTTAACTTCAATTCATAAGAGAAATGCAATTCAAAATGCAGTGAGATACAATTTCTCACATGTCAGATTGGCAAAAATCCAAAGGTTGACAATTCATTTGGCTGATAAGCCTGGGGAAAGACCAGCTCTCTCATACATTGCTGACAGAAGTAAATTAAAGAAGCATTTACCGTTACACCCAGGAATTTCACTTCTAGGAATCTACCCTGAATCTACATAAACACTAAACAAAATATTCACAGGGATAGTAATTGCAGAGCTGTTTGTGACAGCAAAAGACTGGAAACAACCCAAATGTTCACCAATAAAAAACTGACTGAATAAACTACTCCCACAGTGAAGTATAGGCAGTCATGGAAAAAATAAGTAAGACTTCTATGTACTGATAAGGGGTAGTTTCCAGTACATATTAAGTGGGGAAAAAATGCATCACAGTTGTATTAGTCTGTTCTCACACTGCTAATAAAGATATACCCAAGACTGGGTAATTTATAAAGGAAAAAGGTTTAAAAGTTTAGCACGGCTGGGGAGGCCTCAGGAAACTTACAGTCACGGTGGAAGGGGAAGCAAACGCATCCTTGTTCACATGATGGCAGGAAGGAAAAGAATAAGTGCCCAGCAAAGTGGGAAGCCCCTTATAAAACCATCAGATTTTGTGAGAACCAACTCACTAGCATGAGAACAGAATGGGGGAAACTCCCTCCATGATTCAGTTACCTCTCACCAGATTCCACATGGGGATTATGGGAACCATAATTCAAGACGAGATTTGCGTGGGGACACAGCCAAACCACATCAACAGTATACATAAAATGCTATCTTTTATATAAGAAAGGAGGTAGGCCGGGCACAGTGGCTCATACTTATAAACCCAGCACTTTGGGAGACTGAGTCAGGAGGATCACTTGAGCCCAGGAGTTCAAGACCATCCTTAGTGACACAGGAACTCTACAAAAATTTTTTAAATATAGGAAGAAAGAAAAAAGGAAAAGGGAAGAAGGAAGGAAGGAAGGAAGAAAAGAGGTAAAATAAGACTATGTATACATAATATATGTATACTATATATACATACTATATATGTGTGTTTTTAATTTTGCTTATTGTTCCAGAAACTCTAGAAAGATAAATCAGAAATGAATACTAATAGAGCTAGCTGTGTGGGGTTAGAAAGTGGGGAATAAGGAGAAGCATAGAGATGGAAGTAAGACTTTTCTGAATATGTGTTTTTATATAATTTTGAGTGTTTACCTACTTAAATGCTTTAAATGTTCATGAAATAGATAAAATTACATCAAAAAGGGAAAGAAACCCTAAAATTGGGAAAAAGAAAACTTAATTCTATATCCAATGAGCAACATACTGACACAAAGCAAAAATTTATTTCAAATGATTTTTAGACACCTATTGGGACAATTCCTTCTTTAGTGGGATGTAGTCTAAAAATAGAGGCCTGCCTAAAAAATTCTCAAAGTTCACCTCATATTTTTATTGCTGTAATGATGCGATAATATTGACATTGTAATTCTGAAGCCCTTTTATGTGTCTACTAGGATCAAGCAAATAAATGTTAATCTTATTTTTTCAATTTCCAGTTTAAAAAGATATAAATATCAAATCAATAAGAAAACCACATTCATTTCTTTTTTGAGACAAGGTTTTACTCTGTCACTCTGGCTGGAGTATAGTGGCGCAATCACAGCTCACTGCAGCTTAGACCTCCCAGGCTCAAGTGATCCTCTCCCACCTCAGCCTCCCAAGTAGCTGGGACCACAGGTGCACTCCACCATGCCCAGCTAAGCTTTTTATATTTTTTATAGAACTGGAGTCTCACTATGTTGCCCAGGCTGGTCTTGAACTCCTGGCCTCAAGCAATCCCACCTTGGCTTCCCAAAGTGCTGAGAATACAGGTGTGAGCCACCACACTTGGCCAAAATGTTTTATATAGCTTTATTAATATATGATTCACACACCATAAAATTAACCTTTTAAAGCACAAAATTCATTCCACAACTCACTTGGTTTTGTCAAAAGACAAAAAAAAGTACAAAATTCAGAGCTGGGTGTGGTAGATTGCACCTGTAAGCCAGCTACTCAGGAGGTTAAGGCAGGAGGATAGCTTGAGGCCAGGAGTTCGAGACAAGCCTGGGCAACACAGCGAGATCCCATCTCTAAAAAAATAAATAATAAAGCACAAAATTTACTGATTTTTAGTATATCCACATAATCGTGCGACAATCACCACTATCTAATTTCAGAACTTTTATCACCCCAAAAGAAAATCTCATACCAATCAGCAGTCTCTCCCATTCTCTCTCCTGCTTACCTACTTTCTGTCTCTATAGATTTGCCTATTCTAGACATTTTATATAAATAACATTCAAACAATATTGAGACCTTTGTAACTGGCTACTTTGACTTAGCAAAGTAAATCTGTCCTAGTTTCCTGTTGCTGCTGTAACAAATCACCACACATTGGGTGGCTTAAAACAATGGAAATTTATTTTCTCTGTTTTCAAGGACAAAAGTCTGAGCTGAGCATGGTGGTTCACACCTGTAATCCCAGCACTTTGGGAGGATGAGGCAGGAAGATTCTTTGAGTCCAGGAGTTTCCGGCCAGCCTCAGCAACATAGTGAGACCCTATTTCTACCAAAAAATAAAAATAAAAATTAGCTAGGGGTGGTGGCACACGCTTGTGGTCCCAGCAATTTGGGAGGGCTGAGGCGGGAGGGCTGAGGCAAGAAGACTGCTTGAACTCAGGAGGCTGAGGTTTCAGTAAGCCATGTTTACACCATTGCACTCCAGCCTGCATGACAGAGGGAGACTCTGTCTCAAAAAAAAAAAAAAAAAAGTCTAAAATCAAGGTGTCAACAGGGCTGCACTCCCTCCAAAAGTTCAAATAGATGGACAATCTGTTCCTTTTTCCCTTTCAGCTACTGGTGGCTCCAGGCATTCCTTGGTTTGTGGCCAAATCACTCCAATCTCTGCCACTGTGGTCACCTTGCCTTCTCCTCTTTTCTGTCCTCTGTGTGACTCTTGTAAGGACACTTGTCATTGGATAATCCAAGATAATCTCATCTCAAGACAGTCAATTTAAGTACATCTGCAAAGACCTCTTTTCCAAATAAGGTAATGTTCACAGGTATGGTAGATTAGGATATAAATATATCTTTTGAGGGGGGCTCATTCAACCCACTATAGTCTATCCTCAGACTTTCAAAAGTTCACATCTAACCTACTTGCAAAATACATTCACCCACCCCAAAATCCTCAAAAAATCTCAATCATTGCAGCATCAACACTAAGTCAAAAATCTCATCAGCTCAAAAGTTTCACATCGTGGTATCTAAGTCAGTTATGAGTGAGACTCTGCGTATGAACCATCCTGTGGAAAAATTCTTCTCCATCTGTGGGCCTGTGAAATGAGAATACTACTTTAAGATGGAGCTTCAATCTTGTTACCCAGGCTGGAGTGCAATGGTGTGATCTCGGCTCACTGCAACCTCTATCTCCTGTGTTCAAGTGATTCTCCTGCCTCAGCCTCCCAAGTAGCTATATATATAAATCCTCTTTAATTGATGGACATCTGGGTTGTTTCTACTTTTTGGCTATTATAAATAATGCTGCTATGAACATTCATGTATAAGGTTTCTTTTGCGGCTATATATTTTCATTTCTTCGAGAATATAACTAAAAGTGGAATTGCTGGGTCATATGGCAACTATGTTTAACATTTTGAGGAACTGCCAAACTGTTTTCCAAAGTTGGTATATCATTTTGCAATACCACCAACAATGTATAAACATTCAAATTTTTCTACATCCTTGCAAGTACTTGTTAATATCTGTCTTTTACTTTAGCCACCCCAGTAGGGATTAAGTGATATCTCAATGTGGTTTTGATTTGCATTTCCCTAATTACTAATACTATTGATCTTCTACCTATTCATGTGCTTATTGGCCATTTGAATGTCTTCTGTGAAGAAATGTCTATTCAAATCCTTTGCTCATGTTTTTTTTTTTTTTTTTAAAGGCAGGATCTCGCTCTGTCACCCAGGCTGGAATGCAGTGGTGCAGTCATAGCTCACTACAGACTCTATCTCCTGGGCTCAAGTGATTCTCTCACCTCAGCCATCTGAGTAGCTGGGATTTCAGGCATGCGCCACATGCCTGGCTAATTTTTTTGTTTTATGTAGAGATAGAGTTTTGCTTTGTTGCCTAGGCTGCTCTAGAACTTCTAGCTTCAAGCCATCCTCCTGTCTCATCCTCCCCGAGTGCTGGGATTGTAAACCTGAGCCACCACACCTGCCCTTTTGCCCATTTTTAACTGGATTTTTAAAATTGGGTTTATTGTTGAATTATATATATGTATATATGTCTATATTCTTGATAAAAGTTCCTTATCAAATACGATTTACAAATACTTTCTGATAATGTGAAACAGAATTGGAAGTTAATATAAACTCATGATTTCTTCCTGTTAACATATTCTGTAGCCCTGTTCATAGATAGAGCCTGACAATAATGAGACTCAAGTGGAAATGAACCCACTGTGATGGTTAATTTTATGTCAACTTGACTGGGTTAAGGGATATCCAGATAGCAGTAAAATTGTATTTCTCTTTGGGTCTGTGAGGTGTTTCCAGAAAAGGTTAGCATTTAAATCAGTGGACTGAGGAAAGATGATCCACCCTCACCAAAGTGGGCATCATCCAATCCACTGAGCACCTGAATGGTACAAAAAAGCAGAGAAGGGCAAATTTACTGGCTCTTCTTGAGTTGAGACATCCATCTTATCCTTTCCTTGGACATTAGAGCTCCTGGTTTGGGGGGCTTTAGACTCTAGGACTCACACCAGACTCCTCCTCCCCCCAAATCTTAAGCCTTTGGCCTGAGATGGAGTCTTGCCATTGGCTCCCCTGGTTCTCAGACCTTCGGAGTCAGATTGAATTAAACCAGCAGCTTTCCTGGTTCTCCAGTTTGTAGATGGCAGATCATAAGACTTCTCAGCCTCCACAATTATATAAGCCATTTCCCATAATAAGTACACACACACACACACACACACACACACACACACACATTCTATTGGTTCTGTTTCTCTGGAAAACTCTAACACATCCCCCTAGCACCCAGATCCTTTTCCACAAACTTTCCCAAGACTCCTTGAAGAAACAGGGATTCCAAGTGTAGGTCAAGGGATGAACAAGATGGGTATATAATTTCAGAAAGCAAAGATGCTACTAAAGACTAATGGGAAAGTGTTAAGGTGACACATGCAAAGGATCAGACACCACTGGAAGCATATCCATGGCCAAATCTGGGACTGTACAAGAATTTTTCTTAAATTATAACTAGAGCTTATTATAAATATTGGATACATCAAATGCTGAGTCCGCAGTAACATTAAAGGAGGGAGAAAAAAGAGAACTCATTCGTCATTGGAGGTGACTGTTAAACTAACTCATTTTTCTAAAAATTAGTAATTAATGTGAAAAAAATAAGTATTCACCCTATCTTTTCAAGAAAATCAACATCTCTTCCCCAGTTGATGGTGGAAAGCTCTCTTTTACAGAAGAATGCCAGATAACAAACGTAGGAGGAATGACGATTGGAAATTCACTGTTTTCCAAACCCTAATAAAGACACTGATTCAAGCAAGGATCATCAGTGCATGCTAAGAAATATAAAGTGAAAATGTTTCTGCAACAGGATAGTCACAAGGTGCGAAAGTGTCACCCCACATATTCCTTGCTAACTGTAAAGGGGAAAATCTCTTTATAACAGTAAGACCTGATGATCATCACCTTAACCAGGTGATCAAAGTTAGTATGACTAGAAGTGAAACAACTTGGTATGAGGCAATATGAGATATACAACATGACCTATGAATGAGTTCTTGTGAAAAAACGTTTAACCTAAGTCTAAACAAGCCATTCAACCTAACTACTATGTATTCAATTATAGAAGAAATACACACGCATCCATCAGGGTTCTAGAAGGAAACAGATTGCATGCTGAAATTACTATTCAAAAAAGTAGTAAAGGGTACTTCTGCCTCTAGTCAAGATGGGATAGCAAAGACCAGATTTAGTCTCCTGCCTAAAGCAACCAAACAGTGGACAAAATACACAAAACAACAGTTTGCAAGATACTGAACATGACGTAAAGACAGATAGTAATCCCTGAAAGACAGTATTCCAGTTTTGAATGTATTGTCTCTTGGCTCCATATTTGCCCTTCCTTGCCTAATCTACAAAAATGGGAGTAGGCCCTTTTTATGTTTTGCTTTGTCAGCTGACTAATGTTAAGTTTTGTTAGTGGAGGGCATAGAAGAGACATTGCAGGGAGAAAGTGTTTTGTTTCCTGGATCAGGTGTGCTTGCTGAGCAGGTCACTGCAACATATGCAGCTCCCCCAGCACCCAGGCTCTAGCAGCACAGGCAACCACATCTACAAAAAAAAACCCTATAGCTAACACGATACTTAATAGTGGAAAACTGAATGCTTTCCTCCAAAGATCAGGAGCAAGGCAAGAATGTGTGCTCTCACTATTTCTATTAAACATTCCCTGGAAATTCTAGTCTGTAAAACAGTTCAATAAAAAAGAAATTTTAAAGTTTCCAGATTGGAAAGGAAGAAGTAAAATGGTCTTATTTGCAGGCAAAACGATTGTATTAGTCCGTTTTCACACTGCTATAAAGAAAAACCCAAGACTAGGTAATTTATTTTAAAAAGAGGTTTAATTGACTCACAGTTCCACATGGCTGGGGAGGCCTCAAACTTACAATCATGGTGGGTGGAAGGCAAAGAGAAAGCAAGGACCTCCTTCACATGGCACCAGGAGAGAGAAGAGTGAGGAGTGAAGGAAGAAGAGCCCCTTATAAAATCATCAAAACCATCAGATCTTGTGAGAACTCACTCACTATCACAAAAACAGCATGGGGGAAATTGCCCCCATGTTCAATCACCTCCCACCAGGTCTCTCCCTAGATATGTGGGAATTATGGGGAATACAATTCAAGATGCGATTTGTGTGGGGACATAGCAAAACCATATCAATAATCATCTATGTAGAAAATTTGATGCAATCTCCAAAAAAACTACTAGAACTAATAAGTGAGTTTAATAAGGTTGTAAAATACAAGATATATTTACAAGTCAATTTTATTTATATTAGCAATGAGTAATTGGATGTTAGAATTTTAAAACAATATCATTGACAATAACACTCAAAAAAATTAAATATTTGGGGATTAATCTGACAAAATTTTTACCCATACACTGAAAATTTACAGAACATTTCAGAGAGAAATTAAAGAAGACCTAAATAAATAGAGAGATATAACTTGTTTATGGGTCCAAAGACTCAAGATTTTTAAGATGTCAATTCTCCCCAAATTGATCTTTAGATTCAATGTAATCCCAGTCAAAATCCTAGCAGGCTTTTATGTGGATTAACAAACTGATTTTAAAACTCCTATAGAAATGCAAAGAACAATAGCTTCTCGGCCTTTTGGCTAAGATCAAGTGCAGAAATGCAAAGAGCCTAAAATAGCCAAAACAACTTTGAAAAAGAAGAATATATATTATAAATTACAGTCTGGTTCGACTAATCAAGACAGTGTAGTATTAGCATAACAACAGACAAATCAAATCAGTGGAACAGAATAGAGATTCCAGAACTAGACAGACACTTAAATGAACAAATGCTTTTCAACAAATATGTAAAAGTAATTTAGTAGAGATAGTACAGTCTTTTCAACAAACGGTGATGGAATAATTGGATATCCATATGCAACAAAATAAACTTTGAGCCAGCAGCAGTGACTCCCATGTATAATTCCAGCACTTTGGGAGGCCAAGGCAGATGGATCACTTGAGCGCAGGAGTTTGAGACCAGCCTGGGCAACATGGCGAAACCCCATTTCTACAAAAAAAAAAAAAAAAAAAAAAAAGCAGAAATTAGCCGGTATGGTAGTGTGCACCTGTAGTCTCAGCTACTCTGGAGGCTGAGGTGGAAAGATCATTGGTGCCCAGAAGGTGGAGGCTACAGTAAGCTGAGATCATGCCACTGCACTCCAGCCTGGGTGACAGAGTGAGGCCTTGTCTCAAAAATAAATAAACAAACTTTGTTTATACCTTGTACCGTATGCAAAAATTAATTCAAAATACAACATAGATGATATGGTTTGACTCTGTGTCCCCACCCAAATCTCATTTCAGATTGTAATCCTCAGTGTTGGAGGAGGGGCCTGGTGGGAGGTGATTGAATCGAACCATGGAGGTGGTTCTCATGATAGTGAGTGAGTTCTCACAAGATCTGGTTGTTTAAGTTTCTTTCCTCTTTCCTGCTCCACCATGTGAAGATATGTCTGCCTTCCCTTTGCCTTCTGCCATGATTATAAGTTTCCTGAGATCTCCCCAGCCATGCTTCCTGTACAGCCTGCAGAACTGTGCGTCAGTTAAACCTCTTTTCTTTATAAATTACATGGACTCGGGTAGTTTTTAATAGCAATGTGAGAACAGACTAATATAATAGACCTAATATAAAATATAAAGCTATAAGACATTTAGGAGAAAACCTTCATGACCTTGGGTTAAGTAAACATTTTTTACATGTAACACCAAAATCATACTCCATAAAAAAAAACAAACTGGTAAGTTGCTTTTCAATAATAGAAACATCTTCTCTATGAAATACACTGATTAAAAAGAATAAAAACATAAAGACTGGAAGAAAATATTTTCAAAGCATATATTTGGTACAGAACTTCTATGAAAATATGTAATGAACTCAAAAATCAATAATAGAAAACAAACAACCCAATAACAAAACTGGCAAAATACTTTACCAAAGAGGACCTCTTGGTGGAAAAAAAGAGAGAAGAAGAAGAAGGGGGAATAAAGCACATAAGGCCAAGTGCAATGGCTCACGCCTATAATCCCAGCATTTTGGGAGGCTGAGGTGGGCAGATCACTTGAGGTCAAGCGTTTGAGACCAGCCTGGCCAACATGGTGAAACCCCATCACCCTGTCTCTGCTAAAAATAGAAAAATTAGCTGGGCATGGTGGCACACACCTGTAATCCCAGCTACTCTGGTGGCTGAGGCAGGAGAATTGCTTAAACCCAGGAGGCAGAGGTTGCAGTGAGCCAAGATGGCACTACTTCACTACAGTCTGTGTGGCATAGTGAGAGTCGGTCTCAAAAAATAAATAAATAAAATTTTAAAGGCACATAAAAAAAGATGTTTACTATCCTTAGTGACTAGAAAAATTCAGTTAAAACCTTGATAGGATATCACTACACATCTATTAGAATGTCTAAAGCTGAGACTCTTACACTGCGGGTGTGACTGTAACATGGTGCATTCACTTTCTAGTAAAGCTAAACAAGCAACTACCATATGATCCAGCAATTGCACACTTGGATCTTTATGACAGAGAAATGAAAAAGTACGTATACGCAAACTTCTGTACACAAATGTTCGTAGCAGTTTTATTCATAATTGTCAAAATCTGAAAACAACCCATTTGTGTTTCAACAGGTGCATGGTTAAACAAACTACATATCATGGAATACTGCTCAGCAATTTAAAAAGAACAAACTGTTGGCCAGGCACGGTGGCTCACACCTGTAATCGAAGCACTTTGGGAGGCCAAGGTGGACAGATTTCTTGAGGTCAGGAGTTCAAGATCAGCCTGAACAACATGGTGAAACCCCGTCTCTATTAAAATTACAAAAATTAGCCAGGCATGGTGGCACACACCTGTAGTCCCAGCTACTTGGGAGGCTGAGGCAGGAGAATTGCTTGAGCCCAGGAGGTGGAGATTGCAGTAAGCCAAGATCACACCACTACACTCCAGCCTGGGCAACAGAGGGAGACTCTGTCTCAAAAAATAAATAAATAAATAAATAAATAAATAAATAAATAAATAAATAAATAAACAAACAAACAAAATAAAAAGAACAAACTACTGATAAATGTAACGACTTGGATGAATTTCCTTGAAATTACACTAATTGGAAAAAAATCCAACCCCAAATGTTATAAACTGTGTGATTCCATTTATATAACATTCTCAAAATGACAAAATTATAAAAATAAGGAACAGATTAGTTGTTGCCAAGTCAGAAATGGGCGGAGGGTGGGGATGGAGGGTAGGTGTGGCTATAAAAGGGAAACATAAAATATTCATTTGGTGATAGAACTCATCTTTATTCTAATTGTACTGATTTCAATATCCTGGTTGTGACATTTTACTTAAGTTTTGTAAGATGTTACCATTGGGGGAAACTAGATAAGGTCTCTCTGTATTAATTCTTAAGATTGCATGTTAATCTACAATAAGTAACCAGCATTCCATGGGGAGAAAAATGTTAATTCCAGGTTTGGGGCAAGAAATAAATAACATCTCTTCTTGGAACATCTTTTACCACATAGCAAGGAAGCGGTCAAATATTACTAGGGTAATGTCAAAAAGACACGGAGCCATTTTGAAAAGGCTCCTACTGGCCAAAGAAGAATATAAAAATCAATAAGAAAAATAACTGCAACAGATTGAAATATGTCAGATATAAAAATATTTGATAAAAGACTCAAATATTTTTTCTGCTATTTCTATATGAATTGTAGCATTGGACAACCAGATAGAAGATAAGGGGAAAATTATCTTTATAGAAGTATTGCAGCTAATAAATTTTATAAACTAGATTAGAATCTCATACTTTTGAAAGCCCTAATGAACTAATAGATAGCCATTGAGCATCAGAGTCTGCTAACATCCCCCAAAAATAGATAATTAATTATTACGTGACTTCTAATGAAAGAAACCAACACCAGCTATGAATGATCTTGCCAAGACAAATCTAATCTGAATCTGAGCATGCCTCAAGATCCAACTACCAACTTAAAGCAAATACAGGCCCATGGGGTAGCCCTGCTCTGTAAGGAGCAGTAAAAAATAATAATAATAAAATAAAAATAAATAAAATAAAGCAAATACAAAGGACTAAGGACCATGTTTAACTATACCTTAGCAATGCAATCAGAAGCATTTCCACTATGGGAAACCATCAGCCAAACAATCTAATTCCTTCAAAAACTGGAAGAAAAGAAAAAGGAGATAAAGGGGACCCTGTAAATTAAAAAATGCCTAGTTCAGTTAAACTATTTAAAAAGTTGTTTACATATGAGCGACAACTGGAAATTGTCTTCTACATGTAAAATTCATCCACTGATGGAAATCTGATGATATTAAAGAATTATTGTTGGCCGGGCGCAGTGGCTCGTGCCTGTAATCCTAACACTTTGGGAGACCAAGGCGGGCAGATCATGAGGTCAGGAGTTGGAGACCAGCCTGGCCAAAATGGCGAAACTCGTCTCTACTAAAAATACAAAAATTAGCAGGGCGTGGTGGCCAGCATCTATAATTCCAGCTACTCAGGAGGCTGAGGCAGGAGAATATCTTGGACCTGGGGGGCGGAGGTTGTAGTGAGCCGAGATCGCACTATTGCACTCCAGCCTGGATGAAAGAGTGAAACTCCGTCTCAAAAAAAAAAAAAAAAAGGAAAGAAAAGAATTATTGTTAAGCTTTTAGGTGTGATAATGATATTGTTATTATGGTTTTTAAAGTGTTTTTATCTTTTAGGAATGTATATGGAGATAGCTACAGATGAAAATGATACGATGCTCGGGATTGCTTCAAAATTCTACAGGAAGGGGAAAGTAGCTAGGAGTATGGATGGACATGATTGAACAGCGGCTGCTGGTTGGTGGAGCTGAGCGTTGGGTATGCAGGAGCCTCTGATTCTAATCTGTCTACTTAGGTGTATGTTTGAGTATACTTACTTTTGGGAATGTTTGAAATGTTCCAAGTAAAAATGTTTAAAAAAAAAAATCTGGCAAATGAGCACACAGTGTGGCTCATGCTTGTAATCCCAGCCCTTTGGGAGGCTGAGGCAGGTGGATCCTTTGAGCTCAGGAATTCAAGATCAGCCTGGACAACATATCAAGACCTCACCACTATAAAAAAAAATACCAAAAAAAAAGAAAAGAAAATAGCCAGGCAAGGCGGTATGCCACTGTAGTCCCAGCTATGTGGGGAGCTGAGGTGGAAGGATTGCTTGAGTCCAGCAGGTCGAGGGCTACAGTAAGCCAAGATCACGCCCCTGCACTCCTGCCTGGGTGACAAAGTGAGACTCTGTCTCAAAAAAACAAAAAAAAAAAAGGCCGAGTGCAGTGGCTCATGTCTATAATCCCAGCACTTTGGGATGCCAAAGCAGGTGGATCACCTCAGGTCAGGAGTGCGAGACAAGCCTGACCAACATGGTGAAACCCCATCTCTACTAAAAGTACAAAAATTAGCTGGGCCTGGTGGTACATGCCTGTAATTCCAGCTACTGGGGGGGCTGAAGCAGGAGGATCACTTGAGCCTGGTAGGCAGAAGTCGCAGTGAACCAAGATCATTCCATTGCACTCCAGCCTGGGTAACAGAGCAAGATTTTGTCTCAAAAAAAAAAAAAAAAAAAAAAAACTAACAAGACATACCAATTGAAATGCAAAAATTTTGACTGAATTCTGATCAAAAGTAACACAGTTTTAAGACACGTTTTTGGAACAATGGAGAAATTTAGGCCCAGGAGCAAGATGGCCAAATAGGAGCAGCTCCAGCCTCCAGCTCCCAGAGCGAGCAACACAGAGGACGGGTGATTTCTGCATTTTCAACTGAGGTACCAGGTTCATCTCACTGGGCAGTGCCGGACAATTGGTGCTGGTCAGCCAGTGCAGCCCAATCAGCAAGAGCTGAAGCAGGGCAAGCCATCGCCTTACCTGGGAAGCACAAGGGGGAAGGGAATCCCTTTTCCTAGCCAAGGGAAACTGAGACACACAACATCTGGAAGATCAGGTAACTCCCACCCCAATACTGCGCTTTACCAAGGGTCTTAGCAAATGGTACACCAGGAAATTATATCCCACACCTGGATGGGAGGGTCCCACACCCATGGAGCCTCCCTCATTGCTAGCACAGCAGTCTGAGATCTAACTGCAAGGCAGCAGCGAGGCTGGGGGAGGGGTGCCTGCTATTGCTGAGGCTTAAGTAGGTAAACAAAGCTGCTGGGAAGCTCGAACTGGGTGGAGCCCACCACAGCTCAAGGGGGCCTGCCTGTCTCTGTAGACTCCATCACTGGGGACAGGGCATAGCTAAACAAAAAGCAGCAGAAACCTCGGCAGAGGTAAATGACCCTGTCTGACAGCTTTAAAGAAAGCAGTGGATCTCCCAGCATGGAGGTTGAGATCTGAGAATGGACAGACTGCCTGTCCCTGACCCCTGAGTAGCCTAACTGGGAGACATCCCCCACTAGGTGCAGACTGACACCTCACACCTCACACGGTTGGGTACACCCCTGAGACAAAGCTTCCAGAGCAAGAATCAGACAGCAACACTTGCTGTTCAGCAATATTCTATCTTCTGCAGCCTCCGCTGCTGATACCCAGGCAAACAGGGTCTGGAGTGGACCTCAAGCAATCTCCAACAGACCTACAGCTGAGGGTCCTGACTGTCAGAAGGAAAACTAACAAACAGAAAGGACACCCACACCAAAACCCCATCAGTTCGTCACTGTCATCAAAGACCAAAGGCAGATAAAACCACCAAGATGGGAAAAAAGCAGAGCAGAAAAGCTGGAAATTCAAAACATCAGAGCGCATCTCCCCCTCCAAAGGAACGCAGCTCATTGCCAGCAATGGATCAGAGCTGGACGGAGAATGACTTTGACAAATTGAGAGAAGAAGGCTTCAGTCGATCAAACTCCTCAGAGCTAAAGGAGGAACTACGTAACCAGTGCAAAGAAACTAAAAATCTTGAAAAAAGAATGGAAGAATGGATAACTAGAATAATCAATGCAGAGAAGGCCATAAACAAACTGACAGAGATAAAAACCACGACACAAAAAATACGTGACAAATGCACAAGCTTCAGTAACCAACTCGATCAACTGGAATAAAGAGTATCAATGATTGAAGATCAAATGAATGAACTGAAGTAAGAAGAGAAGTCTAGAGAAAAAAGAGGAAAAAGAAATGAACAAAGCCTCCAAGAAATATGGGATTATGCGAAAAGACCAAATCTACATCTGATTGGTGTGCCTGAAAGTGAGGGGGAAAATGGAACCAACTTGGAAAACACTCTTCAGAATACCATCCAAGAGAACTTCCTTAACCTAGTAAGGCAGGCCAACATTCAAATTCAGGAAATACAGAGAACGCCACAAAGATACTCCTCGAGAAGAGCAACTCCAAGACACATAAAGACCACTGATGCTAGGAAAAAACTGCATCAACTAACTAGCAAGATAACCAGCTAATATCACAATGACAGGATCAAGTTCACACATAACAATATTAACCTTAAATGTAAATGAGATAAATGCCACAATTAAAAGACACAGACTGGCAAATTGGATAAAGATCCAAGACCCATCAGTGTCCTGTATTCAGGAGACCCATCTCATGTGCAGAGACACACATAGGCTCAAAATAAAGGGATAGAGGAAGATCTACCAAGCAAATGGAGAACAAAAAAAGCAGAGGTTGCAATCCTAGCCTCTGATAAAACAGATTTTAAACCATCAAAGATCAAAAGAGACAAAGAAGGCCATTACATAATGATAAAGGGATCAATTCAATAGGAAGAGCTAACTATCCTAAATATATAAGCACCCAATACAGGAGCACCCAGATTCATAAAGCAAGTCCTTAGAGACTTACAAAGAGACTTAGACTCCCATACAATAATAATGGGAGACTTCAACACCCCACTGTCAACATTAGACAGATCAACAAGACAGAAAGTTAACAAGGATATCCAGGAATTGAACTCAACTCTGCACCAAGTGGACCTAATAGACATCTACAGAACTCTCCACCCCAAATCAACAGAATATACATTCTTCTCAGGACCACATCACACTTATTCCAAAATTGATCACATATTTGAAGTAAAGCACTCCTCAGCAAATGTAAAAGAACACAAATTATAACAAACTGTCTCTCAGACCACAGTGCAATCAAACTAGAACTCAGGACTAAGAAACTCAATCAAAACCACTCAACTACATGGAAACTGAACAGCGTCCTCCTGAATGACTACTGGGTACATAACGAAATGAAGGCAGAAATAAAGATGTTCTTTGAAACCAATAAGAACAAAGATACAACATGCCAGAATCTCTGGGACACATTTAAAGCAGGGTGTAGAGGGAAATTTATAGCACTAAATGCCCACAAGAGAAAGCTGGAAAGATCTAAAATTGACACCCTAACATCACAATTAAAAGAACTAGAGAAGCAAGAGAAAACACATCACAAGCATTCTTATACACCAGTAACAGACAAACAGACAGCCAAATCATGAATGAACTTCCATTCACAATTGCTTCAAAGAGAATAAAATACCTAGGAATCTAACTTACAAGGGATGTAAAGGACCTCTTCAAGGAGAGCTGCAAACCACTGCTCAATGAAATAAAAGAGGACACAAACAAATGGAAGAACATACCATGCTCATGGATAGGAAGAATCAATATCATGAAAATGGCCATACTGCCCAAGGTAATTTATAGATTCAATACCATCCCCATCAAGCTACCAATGACTTTCACCACAGAATTGGAAAAAACTGCTTTAAAGTTCATACAGAACCAAAAAAGAGCCCGCATTGCCAAGACAATCCTAAGTCAAAAGAACAAAGCTGGAGGCATCACGCTACCTGACTTCAAACTACCCTAAAAGACTACAGTAACCAAAACAGCATGATACTGGTACCAAAACAGAGATATAGACCAGTGGAACAGAACAAAGCCCTCAGAAATAATACCATACATCTACAGCCATCTGATCTTTGACAAATCTGAGAAAACAAGAAATGGGGAAAGGATTCCCTATATAATAAATGGTGCTGGGAAAATTGGCTAGCCATAAGCAGAAAGCTGAAACTGGATCCTTTCCTTACTGCTTATATGAAAATTAATTCAAGATGGATTAGAGACTTAAATGTTAGACCTAATACCATAAAAACCCTAGAAGAAAACCTAGGTAATACCATTGAGGACATAGGCATGGGTAAGGACTTCATGTCTAAAACACCAAAAGCAACAGCAACAAAAGCCAAAATTGATAAATGGGGTCTAATTAAACTGAAGAGCTTCTGCACAGGAAAAGAAACTACCATCAGAGTGAACAGGCAACCTACAGAATGGGAGAAAATTTTTGCAATCTACTCATCTGACAAAGGGCTAATACCCAGAACCTACAAAGAACTCAAACAAATTTACAAGAAAAAAACAAACAACCCCATCCAAAAGTGGGCAAAGGATATGAACAGACACTTCTCAAAAGAAGACATTCATACAGCCAACAGACACATGAAAAAATGCTCCTCGTCACTGGCCATCAGAGAAATGCAAATCAAAACCACAATGAGATACCATCTCACACCAGTTAGAATGGCAATCATTAAAAAGTCAGGAATCAACAGGTGCTGGAGAGGATGTGGAGAAATAGGAACACTTTTACACTGTTGGTGGGATTGTAAACTAGTTCAACCATTGTGGAAAATAGTATGGCGATTCCTCAAGGATCTAGAACTAGAAATACCATATGACCCAGCCATCCCATTACTGGGTATATACCCAAAGGATTATAAATCATACTGCTATAAAGACACATACACACATATGTTTATTGCGGCACTATTCACGATAGCAAAGACTTGGAATCAACCCAAATGTCCATCAGTGACAGACTGGATTAAGAAAATGTGGCACATATACACCATGGAATACTATGCAGCCATAAAAAAGGATGAATTCGTGTCCTTTGTAGGGACGTGGGTGCAGCTGGAAACCATCATTCTCAGCAAACATTTGCAAGAACAGAAAACCAAACACCGCATGTTCTCACTCATAGGTGGGAATTGAACAATAAGATCACTTGGACATGGGAAGGGGAACATCACATACTGGGGCCTATTATGGGGGGGGGAGGGATGGCATTGGGAGTTATAACTGATGTAAAAACGACGAGTTGATGGGTGCTGATGAGTTGATGGGTGCAGCACACCAACATGGCACATGTATACATGTGTAACAAACCTGCACGTTGTACACATGTACCCAAGAACTTAAAGTATAATAAAAAAAAAAGAAATTTAAATATGCGCTAAGTGTTAGATGACATTAGATTAGAGAATCCCTGTTAATCTTCTGAGATGTGACTATGCTGCTGTGGTGATGTAGGAGAATTCAAAAATAGTGATTTGTACACCAATGTTCATAGCAGCATTATTCATAATTGTCAAAAGGTGGAAACAACCCAAAAGTACATCTGCAGATGAATGGACAAACGAAATATGTGTGTGTGCAACAGACTATTATTCAGCCTTAAAAAGGAAGGAAATTCTGCCACATGCTACAATATGGATGAACCTGAAGATACATGCTTCATAAAATAAGCCATACACAAAAAGATAAATGTTGCATGATTTCAATATTTGAGGTACTTAGAGTAAGCAAATTCATAAAGGAAGAAAGTAGAACAGTGGTTGAATAGTTGTTAACAGGGACTGGCAGGAGAGAAAATGGAGTTAGTGTCTAATGTAATGTGTAGTTTACCACATTTTATGTTTTTAAACCAAGATAGATATGAAGCAAAATAACAAAGTGCTAACAATTGTTGAAAATAATTAGTGGATCTATGAGTCCTTATTATAGTCTTTCCACATTTTGTGTATTAGAATTAATTCCCATAATAGGGGCTGTTCCAAGATGGCCAAATAGGAACAGCTCCAGTCTACAGCTCCCAGCGTGAGCGACGCAGAAGACGGGTGATTTCTGCATTTCCAACTGAGGTACCGGGTAAATCTCACTGGGGCTTGTTGGACAGTGGGTACGGGACAGTGTGTGCAGCCCAACGAGCATTAACCAAAGCAGGGCGAGGCATCGCCTCACTGGGGAAGCGCAGTGGGTCAGGAAATTCCCTTTCCCAGCCAAGGGAAGCTGTGACAGACGGCACCTGGATAATCAGGTCACTTCCACCCCAATACTGAACTTTTCCAATGGTCCTAGCAAACAGCACACCAGGAAATTATATCCCGCACCTGGCTCAGAGGGTCCCACACCCACAGAGCCTTGCTCATTGCTAGCACAGCAGTCTGAGATCAAACTGCAAGGAGACAGTGAGGTTGGGGGAAGGACGCCCGCCATTGCTGAGGCTGGGTGGAGCCCACCGCAGCTCGAAGAGGCCTGCCTGCCTCTGTAGACTCCACCTCTGGGGGCATGGCATAGCCGAATGAAAGGCAGCAGAAATCTCTGCAGACTTAAATGTCCCTGTCTGACAGCTTTGAAGAGAGTAGTGGTTCTCCCAGCATTGAGTTTGAGATCTGAGAACGGACAGACTGCCTCCTCAAGTAGGTCCCTGACCCCAGAGTAGCCTAAATGGGAGGCACCCCCCAGTAGGGGCAGACTGACACCTCACACGGCCGGGTACCCCTCTGAGATGAAACTTCCAGAGGAATGATCAGGCAGCAACATTTGCTGTTCAGCAATATTTGCTGTTTTGCAGCCTCCACTGCTGATACCCAAGCAAACAGGGTCTGGAGTGGACCTCCAGCACACTCCAGCAGACCTGCAGCTAAGGTCCTCATTGTTAGAAGGAAAACTAACAAACAGAAAGGACATCTACACTAAAACTCCATCAGTACATCACCATCGTCAAAGACCAAAGGTAGATAAAACCACAAAGACGGGGAAAAAACAGAGCAGAAAAGCTGAAAATTCTAAAAATCAGAGTGCCTCTCCCCCTCGAAAGGAATGCAGCTCCTCACCAATGGAACAAAGCTGGATGGAGAATGACTTGAACAAGCTGAGAGAAGAAGGCTTCAGACAATCAAATTTCTTTAAACAAAAGGAGGAAGTTCAAACCCATTGCAAAGAAGCTAAAAACCTTGAAAAAAGATTAGACGAATGGCTAACTAGGATAACCAGTGTAAAGAAGTCCTTAAATGACCTGATGGAGCTGAAAACCATGGTATGAGAACTACATGATGAATGCACAAGCTTCAGTAGCCGATTCGATCAACTGGAAGAAAGGATATCAGTGATTGAAGATCAAATGAATGAAATGAAGAGAGAAGAGAAGTTTAGAGAAAAAAGAGTAAAAAGAAATGAACAAAGCCTTCAAGAAATATAGGACTATGTGAAAAGACCAAATCTACGTCTGATTGGTGTACCTGAAAGTGACGGGGAGAATGGAACCAAGTTGGAAAACACTCTTCAGGATATTATCCAGGAGAACTTCCCCAACCTAGCAAGGCAGGCCAACATTCAAATTCAGGAAATACGGAAAATCCCACAAAGATACTCCTCGAGAAGAGCAACCCCAAGACACATAACTATCAGATTCACCAAATGAAGGAAAAAATGTTAAGGGCAGCCAGAGAGAAAGGTCGGGTTACCCACAAAGGGAAGCACATCAGACTAACAGTGGATCTCTCAGCAGAAACTCTACGAGTCAGAAGAGAGTGGGGGCCAATATTCAACATTCTTTTTTTTTTTTTTTTTTTTTTGAGACGGAGTCTCACTCTGTCGCCCGGGTTGGAGTGCAGTGGCCGGATCTCAGCTCACTGCAAGCTCCACCTCCCTGGTTCACGCCATTCTCCTGCTTCAGCCTCCCGAGTAGCTGGGACTACAGGCGCCCGCCACCTCGCCCAGCTAGTTTTTTGTATTTTTTAGTAGAGACGGGGTTTCACCATGTTAGCCAAGATGGTCTCGATCTCCTGACCTCGTGATCCACCCGTCTCGGCCTCCCAAAGTGCTGGGATTACAGGCTTGAGCCACCGTGCCCAGCCTCAACATTCTTGAAGAAAAGAATTTTCAACCCAGAATTTCATATTCAGCCCAACTAAGCTTCATAAGTGAAGGAGAAATAAATTCCTTTACAGACAAGCAAATGCTGAGAGATTTTGTCACCACCAGGCCTGCCCTACAAGAGCTCCTGAAGAAAGCACTAAACATGGAAAGGAACAACCGGTACCAGCCACTGTAAAAACATGTCAAATTGTAAAGACCATCGATGCTAGGAAGAAACTGCATCAACTAACGAGCAAAATAACCAGCTAACATAATGACAGAATCAAATTCACACATAACAATATTAACCTTAAATGTAAATGAGATAAATGCCACAATTAAAAGACACAGACTGGCAAATTGGATAAAGAGTCAAGACCCATCACTATCCTGTATTCAGGAGACCCATCTCACGTGCAGAGACACACATAGGCTCAAAATAAAGGGATGGAGGAAGATCTACCAAGCAAATGGAGAACAAAAAAAGGCAGGGATTGCAATGCTAGTCTCTGATAAAAAGACTTTAAACCAACAAAGATCAAAAGAGACAAAGAAGACCATTACATAATGGTAAAGGGATCAATTCAACAGGAAGAGCTAACTATCCTAAATATGTATGTAACCAATACAGCACCACCCAGATTCATAAAGCAAGTCCTTAGAAACTACAAAGAGACTTAGACTCCCACACAATAATAATGGGAGACTTTAACACCCCACTGTCAACATTAGACAGACCAACGATACAGAAAGTTAACGAGGATATCCAGGAATTGAACTCAGCTCTGCATCACGAGGACCCTAATAGACATCTACAGAACTCTCCACCTGAAATCAACAGAATATACATTCTTCGCAGCACCACATCGCACTTATTCCAAAATTGACCACACAGTTGGAAGTAAAGCACGCCTCAGCAAATGTAAAAGAACAGAAATTATAACAAACTGTCTCAAACCACAGTGCAATCAAATTAAAACTCAGGATTAAGAAACTCATTCAAAAGTGCTCCATTACATAGAAACCGAACAACCTGCTCCTGAATGACTACTGGGTACATAACGAAATGAAGTCAGAAATAAAGATGTTCTTTGAAACCAATGAGAACAAAGACACAACATGCCAGAATCTCTGGGACACATTTAAAGCAGTGTGTAGAGGGAAATTTATAGCACTAAATGCCCACAAAAGAAAGCAGGAAATATCTAAAATTGACACCCTAACATCACATTTAAAGAACTAGAGAAGCAAGAGCAAACACATTCAAAAGCTAGCAGAAGGCAAGAAATAACTAAGATCAGAGCAGAACTGAAGGAGATAGAGACACAAAAACCCTTCAAAAAATCAATGAATCCAGGAGCTGGTTTTTTGAAAAGATCAACATAATTGATAGATTGCTAGCAAGACTAATAAAGAAGAAAAGAGAGAAGAATCAAATAGACGCAATAAAAAATGATAAAGGGGATATCACCACTAATCCTACAGAACTACAAACTACCATCAGAGAATACTATAAACACCTCTACGCAAATAAACTAGAAAATCTAGAAAAAATGGATAAATTCCTGGACACATACACCCTCCCAAGACTAAACCAGGAAGAAACTGAATTTCTGAATGGTATAATAAATAAATAATAAAAAAGAATTAATTCCCATAATAAAAACATTTGAGTTGTTTTGTTTTGTTTTGT
Organism: Piliocolobus tephrosceles; assembly: GCF_002776525.5. Lineage (NCBI taxonomy): Eukaryota > Metazoa > Chordata > Mammalia > Primates > Cercopithecidae > Piliocolobus > Piliocolobus tephrosceles. The sequence continues at coordinate 70,848,802 of NC_045440.1, forward strand.
TTTGAGTAGGAGTCTCACTCTGTTGCTCAGCCTGCAGTGCAGTGGCACGATCTCGGCTCACTGCAGCCTCTGCTTCCCGGATTCAAGCAATTCTCCTGCCTCTGCCTCCCGAGTAGCTGGGACTACAGGTGCACGCTGCCACACCTGACTAATTTTTGTAATTTTTGTAGAGACAGGGTTTCACCATGTTGGCCAGGATGGTCTTGATCTCCTGACCTCATGATCTGCCCGCCTTGGCTTCCCAAAGTACTGGGATTACAGGTGTAAGCCACCGCATCCCACCAAACTTTTGAATTTTTAAGAAAAGTGAAAATATTGACACAAGAGAAGAAGAGAGAAGGAAATAGACATAATTAAAGCAGGAGAGAAAGAAAGAGAAGAAAAAGAAAAGAATTCCTCATTTATGATACTAATTATTACAGGACTAAGATTCTCTACTATACAGACTCTCCTGTGCAGCTGGGGAGCAGGTGCTCTTCAGTCAATACCTGCAGAGGCTACGCAAACACGCTTCAGCAACATCATCCCCACATAGGACCAGAGCAGAAGATTGTGCAGGTTTTGCCTGCACAAGGGTACCACATAGTAGACATCAAAGATTTATATATATATTCTTACAGTCTTTCAAAAGAGAATAAGTATGGGCTCACAGGGACTCTGTAAAGTAGGTTGACATTATTCCTTTCCTAAGAAAAGGAAATAAACAGATTGGGAGCGGTGACTCATGCTTATAATCCCAGCACTTTGGGAGGCCACGACAGGAGGATCAGTTGAATCCAGAAGTTCAAGATCAGCCTGGGCAACATATCGAGATCCTGTCTCTACAAATCATACAAAATTTAGCTGGGCATGGTGGTGCACATCTGTGGTCCCAGCTACTTGGGAGGTTGAGGCAGGAGGATTGCCTGAGCCCAGGAAGTTGAGGCTGAAGTGAGCTATGATTATGCCACTGCACTCCAGCCTGAGTGAGAGAGTAAGACCTTGTCTCCAAAAAAACAAAAAGAGAGAGAGAGAGAAAAGAAAATAAACATTCAGGTCATAAAGGGTTAAATCTTGGAACTGAATATTATGTAGTATCGTTTTTGTTAACAAAGCCACTTTGTGCTGAATCATAAAAAGATTTTTCGTATGGAAATATTTGATATGATTTCATATTACTTTTATTCTTATTTCTTAAGAAACTAGAAATCATTTATAAAAAGATGTATTTGGCCGGGCGCGGTGGCTCAAGCCTGTAATCCCAGCACTTTGGGAGGCCGAGACGGGCGGATCACTAGGTCAGGAGATCGAGACCATCCTGGCTAACACGGTAGTAGACACGGTGAAACCCCGTCTCTACTAAAAAATACAAAAAAACTAGCTGGGCGTGGTGGCGGGCGCCTGTAGTCCCAGCTACTCGGGAGGCTGAGGCAGGAGAATGGCGGGAACCCGGGAGGCGGAGCTTGCAGTGACCCGAGATCGCACCACTGCACTCCAGCCTGGGCCACAGAGCGAGACTCCGTCTCCAAAAAAAAAAAAAGAAAAGAAAAAAAAAAAGATGTATTTAACAATTTGTATTTTTCATATCACATATCACCATGAATGATAAAAATTACAGGTCTAGGCTGGGCACAGTGATTCATGCCTGTAATCCCAGCACTTTGGGAGGCTGAGGCAGGAGGATCACCTGAGGTCAGGAGTTCAGGGGACCAGGCTGGCCAACGTGGTAAACTCCCCTCTCTACTAAAAATACAAAAATTAGCTGGGCATGGTGGCATGCACCTGCAGTCCCAGCTATTCGGGAGGCTGAGGCAGAAGAATTGCTTGAACCCAAGAGGCAGAGGTTGCAGTGAGCTGAGATCATGCTACTGCACTCCAGCCTGGGGGGCAGAGCAAGACTCTCAAAAAAAAAAAAAAAGACAGGACTAGCCTAAGTATATTTTAAATTAGTTTTTTTCTTTAATGTCCTGATATCCTTGCCTTCCAAAATACATTAGGCATTTTGAAGAACACATGATATTTCTGAGATTCCATTTTTCAGTTGTCAAAGTGTCACTGAGTTGGCATTGGTGTATAGGGGTTGATTATGTCTTGTCTTCCCAACTCCCTCACCTCTAATCTGGGAGCTCACCTAATTTTTGGCAGAAAACATTTCAGAAGGCAAATTAAAACAAAGGCAAGAGGAAAAAAAGAAATGGGAAAGGCCGGGCGCAGTGGCTCAAGCCTGTAATCCCAGCACTTTGGGAGGCCGAGACGGGCGAATCACGAGGTCAGGAGATCGAGACCATCCTGGCTAACACGGTGAAACCCCGTCTCTACTAAAAAAATACAAAAAACTAGCCGGGCGAGGTGGCGGGCGCCTGTAGTCCCAGCTACTCGGGAGGGTGAGGCAGGAGAATGGCATGAACCCAGGAGGCGGAGCTTGCAGTGAGCTGAGATCCTGCCACTGCACTCCAGCCTGAGACTTGGTCTCAAAAAAAAAAAAAAAAAAGAAGAAATGGGAAAAAAAAAATCACCGAAAACAGAATTACTGGTAAAACTACAGCAGCAGCCAGAAAGTGATCTGTGAATACAAAGTGCCTGAATGTTAGTAGCATGTGCATTTATTTAATCAAACTAAACCTAAGAAACAAATGATATTCCCAAATATTTTACTGGCTTAGGGAATTTTTAATGAGAGAAAACATCCCAGTTTGATCAAACCCATGATTAAAACATATGTTAAACAAAAACTCTTGTTCACTTTAAACAGCCCCCTCCCTTGAATATCCCTTGTTATCAGAGTTTAGAATTACATGAGTCAACCTAGAAAAGGATAAAAGCCCCAGCTCACTCACCATACGTTTGAGCCTGAGGGGTTTTGGCAAAAATATTTCCAGAAAATCACTCATCTGATTGAGAGATTAACCCATTTATAAATGCGTCCTGTCGTCACTGAGTATGCAGGGCTTTTACTCATCTAATGAATACTGGTCTAATGCAAATTTGTATAAAGTTAAAAATAAAGGGCCCCATTTAATCCTCGTGGAGACTTTTTGTTCTGCTTCCCAGTACAGGACTGCTGTGGATGTGTCAATGTTACTTCCAGAATGATAGATACCTCCAGAATAATTCAAACATCCTAACGATGATAGCAGAAGGACACAGAACTCCATGTTCATCGCTCAGACCCTGTGCATTAGAACTCTTAAGTTTAAAAAATAAATAAGCAGGCCGGCCGCGGTGGCTCAAGCCTGTAATCCCAGCACTTTGGGAGGCCGAGATGGGCGGATCACAAGGTCAGGAGATCGAGACCATCCTGGCTAACATGGTGAAACTCCGTCTCTACTAAAAAATACAAAAAACTAGCCGGGCGAGGTGGCGTGCGCCTGTAGTCCCAGCTACTTGGGAGGCTGAGGTGAGAGAATGGCGTGAACCTGGAAGGCAGCGGAGCTTGCAGTGAGCTGAGATCCGGCCACTGCACTCCAGCCCAGGCAACACAGCTAGACTCCGTCTCAAAAATAAATAAATAAATAAATAAATAAATAAATAAATAAGCAAATAAAAGATGCAGTCTAAATGCACAGTTGACAGTGGTCAATAACATGCAGTTCTAAGCAAGTCAATTTAAAAAAAAAGCTAACATTCAGTTGCAATTAATCAAGACCACAGAGGTTGGAAAAGCCATTAGAAGCCATTCAAAATATAAGAAGATGCCTAGACTTTGAATTCTTCCAGGAAATGTACCATGTTGTATCCAATTTATATTCCCAGTGTTTAGCAGGGCACCTGGCACATGGTAGGAGGCTGAACAAATAAATTAATTAATGAGTTGACTTTCTATGCTGTAATGGAGACTCTAATATCCAATCTCCACTTCTTTCATATGATTGATTGCCAAATTTTTAATGGGCCACAGGAATGCCCAGAATCAAGGCTATATTTCCCAGGCTCCCTTGAAGCTAGATGTGACCATATAATTAACCTCTGCCCAAAGGGATAAAAGCAGGAGGCCAGGCATGGTGGCTCACAGCTGTAATCCCAGCACTTTGGGGGGCCAAGGCAGGCAGATCACCTGAGGTCAGGAATTCAAGACCAGCCTGGCCAATATGATGAAACCCAGTCTCTACAAAAGAAAAAGAAAGAAAAAAAAAACACAAAAAAGTAGAAGTAGAGACCAATTCTATCACATTGGGAGGACAAGGTGGAAGGATTGCTTCCCAGGAATTCAAGACCAGCTTGGGTAACATAGAGCAAAACCCGATCTTTACCAAAAGAAACGAACACTTAATTAGTTAGATGTGGTGTCACATGCCTGTAATCCTAGACACTTCGGAGGCTGAGGATGGAGAATCACTTGAGCCCAGGAAGGCAAGGCTGCAATAAGCCACCATCACATCACTGCACTCCAGCCTGAGAAACAGAAAGATCTTGTCTCGAAAAAAATAGATAGAATACAAGTAGAATGCTTCATTTTCTTCCCTGCTTCATTCTTCCTGTTGCTTGGAATGCAAACAAAAAGCCTGGAGCTCCAACAACAATCTTGGATACCAAGTAGTGACCCAGAGAATGAAAGTAATCCATGGTAGAGCCACAGAGAAGTGAAGCCTAGATCTCTGACCCATGGTATTTTATAACACTGAAGACCTTTCAAATGCTTGACTGAGAAATAAACTTGTATTTTCCCAAACTGCTGATATTTGAGGATCTCCTTTATTTGTAGCTGAATCTAATCCTAAGCAATGCATATGCTTTATCTAATTACTTCTTTACTGTATATTTAGCTAGACTTTCATTTTTACCTCAAATAGTGCCACAGCCATGTTCCATAGCCATGTTCCATGTTCCATAACACTTTACCTGTAAAGGGCCAGACAGTAACTATTTTTACGCTTTGCAGGTCACATATGATCTCTCTCTCTCTCTCTCTGTCTCTCTCTCTCTCTCTCAAATGTTCGTCTTCTGGGTTTTTGGGGGGTTTGTTTTTACACTTCCTAAAAAATGTAAAAACTGTTCCTAGCTCACAGGCTCTACAAAGACAAACTGCACTCAGGCCACATTTGGCCTTTGGGCCACAGTTTGCAGATCCAGGTTTTATGACAGTAATGCAAATGTTTTTCTAGCCTCTGAACTCACTACACAAACAAAATTTTACTGGTATCCAAATATGTAACACGGGGCAAAATTTGATCTGATTGTGAGAGAGGCAGGAGAGCTTGAATCCTCCTGCCAAATAATCTGTTTCTTTTTCTCCTCTTTATCCTCACCCCTCACCCCATATCTCCTTCTCCTAAATGGGATTCACCAATCTTCAGGGTTTCTTAGAACACAATTTGAAAAACACTCATCCATGGCTGGGCGTAGTGGCTCATACCTGCAATCCCAGCACTTTGGGAGGCCAAGGCAGGTGGATCATTTGAGGCCAGGAGTTCGAGGCCAGCCTTGCCAACATGGGGAAGTCTCATCTCTACTAAAAACACAAACATCAGCCAGCCATGGTAGCATGCACCTGTAATCCCAGCTATTTAGGAGGCTGAGGCACAAGAATCACCTAAACCAGGGAGGTGGAGGTTATGGTGATCCAAGATTGTGCCACTGCACTCCAGCCTGCATGACAGAGCGAGACTCTGTCTCAAAAAAAAAAAAAAAAGAAAGAAAGAAAAGCACTCATCCATGACCTAGAACTTGGCAGTCTCTGTCACCTATTTATTCATGTGTTGTGGTAAATCTAAAGCAGAGTTTTTAGGAAAATCTTAGATATATCACTAGGCTGTCTTTCAGAGGGGGAAGTTGTGTGTAAGGGTGTGGGTATACAAGTATATATACATTCCTGCACACATAAGTACGTATTTATTTATTTTGATCAGAAGGGGCAAATAGGCTATTTTCAACAAAAAAAAATCCAATTGTTAATAATTATCCCTATAAGTGAAGATGAGTGACACCACCATTCACGTCCATAGGGAGATAAACTTCTTTTTTTTTTCTTGAGATGGAGTTTCACTCTTGTTGCCCAGGCTGGAGTGCAATGGTGCGACCTCAGCTCACTGCAACCTCTGCCTCTCAGCTTCCCAAGCAATTCTCCTGTCTCAGCCTCCCAAGTAGCTGGAATTACAGGCATATGCCACCACGTCTGGCTATTTTTTATTTTTTATTTTTTTTGTATTTTTAGTAGAGACAGGGTTTCACCGTGTTAGTCAGGCTGGCCTCGAACTCCTGACCTCAGGTGATCCACCCGCCTCGGCCTCCCAAAGTGCTAAAATTATAGGCGTGCACCACCACGCCCAGTCTGGGAGATAAACTTTACACGGTTTCCTTCTTGGAGGGAAAGCTTACTTAAAACTTGATTATGTTAAAGAAGAGATTAAAGACTTTCCTAATCTGTTTTATTTTGCTTATAATAAAATACCTGAAACTAGGTAATTTATTTTAAAACGGAATTTATTTCTTACGGTTCTGGAGGTTAAGTCCAAGTTTTAAGTGGTACAACTAGAGAGGACCTTCTTGATCGCGGGGACTCTCTACAGAGTCCCAGGGGTGATGCAGGGCTGAAGTGCTAGCTCAGGTCTCTCTTCCTTTTCTTATAAGGCCACCAGTCCTCTAGTGATAGCCCATTAATCCATGAATGCCCTCATGATCCAATCACCTCTTAAAGACCCCACCTCTCAACACTACCACTTTGTGGATTACATTTCATCATGAGTTTTGGAGGGGACAAACATTTAAACCACAGCACAGACTTAATCAACAGAACATCGTAGTGAATTCTTGGATATTTGAAGGTAATGATGGAGGTCTTTGCAGAAAGGCTGGGGGCCTAAAACTGCACAACATGATAAATGAACATAAATTTGAAGGGTGCTGAGGGCTCTTCATGCAAAAGGAGAATGGAAAAAAAAAAGCATGAGAGAAGTTCCTAGGAGAACTACCAGTGAGAAATGATCAGTTGCTGGAATTCTTAACAGTAGAGACACTCATTCTAATTTGTTATTGTTTGCTGCTCTCCAAGCGTTGATGTGCAGCCCTTCTTTGACACTCCCAGCTTTTTTTTAAATTGGTATGATGTCTCACTCTGTCACCAGGGCTGGAGTGCAGTGACATGATGTCAGCTCACTGCAGCCTCTGAACTCCCAGGCTCAAGTGATCCTCCTTCAGCCACAGCCTCCTGAGTAGCTGGGACCACAGCTAATTTTTTGTATTTTTGGCAGAGACAGGGCTTCACCATGTTGCCCAGCCTGGTCTTGAACTCCTGGGCTCAAGCAATCTGCCCTCCTCGGCTTCCCAAAGTGCTAGGATTACAGGTGTGGTTAACTTTTGACAAAATGAGTACATATATAAGTCTTATGTGGATGATAGAGTAAGGAGAAGCATAAGGAAAAGGTGATGCTAATTTACATCTCTTTGGTGTAATATATGAATAGTATCGACATAAAAAAGAGAACACATGAGGCAATAAAGTGCAGAGCTGAGAACAAACATTTAATGCTAGCAAAACATTGGGGCATGGGCCCTCTACAATTCTTTTAAGATACTCTTGGGGAATATTTCAATGTTTTGACTCTGTTTCAATAAATAAATAAGTAAGTAACACAAGCAACGCACACACAAACACACACAAAATTGAATTTCTAGAAATACAAAACACAATAACAGTATTTAATACTCACTGGATATGTTTTAAAGCAAAATAAATAGAGAATTAATAAACTAGAAGGTACATCAGAAGCCAGACTACAGTGTGGAGTAAAATGTTAAAGAGAAGGGAAGAAACATTGAGGATATAGAGAGAGAAGGTTTAACCCATATTTAATCAAACTTCTGGGAGAAAAGGAGCAGAAAAATGCAACAGAGGTAATATGTGAAGAGAGAATGGTAATTTTCCAAAATAATCAAATACACCAACACACAGATTCAAGGAACCCAATGTATTCCAAGCAAAATAAACAAAAACAAATCCATCGATAAACACATCATAATAAAATAGAAGGCCAAAACAAACCCTAAAAAATCTTAAAATTGGCTGGGCGGGGTGGCTCACGCCTATAATCCCAGCACTTTGGGAGGCTGAGGCAGGTGGATCACGAGGTCTGGAGATTGAGACCATATCCTGGCTAATATGGTGAAACCCCGTCTCTACTAAAAATACAAAAAATTAGCAATGTGCAGTGGCGGGCGTCTGTAGTCCCAGCTACTCAGGAGGCTGAGGCAGGAGAATGGCGTGAACCCGGGAGGCGGAGCTTGCAGTGAGTGGAGATCGCACCACTGCACTCTAGCCTGGGCGGCAGAGCCAAATTCTGTCTCAAAAAAGGAAAAAACAAAAAAAATCTTAAAATTATCCAAGAATAAAGACAAATTAACTTTAACAGAGTTAGACCGACAGCCATCTTCTCAATGGCAATAGTGGAACCCAAAAAGCAGTGGAATCCCTTCAATGTCATGGAAAAAGTGTAACTACCAATTTAGATAGAGTTCTATACTGACCAAAGGTAGCCTTAACAAGAAGAAAACAAAGACATTTTCAGGCAAACAAAAAAGAGAATTTACCACCAGCAAATCTTCACTAAAGGAAGTTCTCATAGTTTTACTTCCCAAGTATAAAGAATGTGATACCAGGCCAGGCGCAGTGGCTCATGCCTTTCATCCCAGCACTTTGGAAGGCTGAGGCAGGGGGATCATCAGGTCAGGAGTTGGAGACCAGCCTGGCCAACACAGTGAAATCCCGTCTCTACTAAAAATACGAAAATTAACAGGAAGTGGTGGTGTGCACCTACAGTCCCAGCTACTCAGGAGGCTGAGGCAGGAGAATCGCTTGAACCCAGGAGGCAGAGGTTGCAGTGAGCTGAGACCATGCCATTGAACTCCAGCCTGGGTGACAGAGTGAGACTCTGTCTAAAAAAAAAAAAGAATGTGATATCAGAGGGAATATCTGGGATACAAGAAGGTAAAAATAACAAAGACCATGGTGAACACATGCACACATTGAAACAATTATTAAGTCACTAAATAGCCAGCAATGAATGCATTAGGCTGTAGACTGAGTGGTGTGCCTCAGATGCCCGCAGTCCCTGGACCCAAGAAGCTTTGTCCCTAAAAGAGGTGGGTTACCTTTCAAAGGCCTAGAATGTGGATATAATCAGTGAGTATAGAACAAGAACTTCCTTCGTTCCCACCAACTGCAAGAAAAGCAGCTAAATATATCTGTGAAAAAAATTAAAAATAAATAAATAAATAAATAAACAAGGCTGGCTCAGTGGCTCATGCCTATAATCCCAGCATTTTTGGAGGCCAAACTGGGTGGATCACCTGAAGTAAGGAGTTCAAGACCAGCCTGGCCAACATGGTGAAACCCCTTCTCAACTAAAAATACAAAAATTAGCTGAGCATCATAGCGCATGCCTGTAGTCCCAGCTGCTTGGGAGGCTAGAGCAGGAGAATCACTTGAATCCAGGAAGCAAAGATTGCAGTGAGCTGAGATTGCACCTCTGCACTTCAGACTGGGTGACAGAGCGAGACTCCATCTCAAAAAATAAAAATAAATAAAAGTAAGAAAAGCAGTTTAAAAATAAGAGCAAAAAGAAGGGGCCCCTGATGGAAATACAAGAAGGGCTGTGAATAGCCACATCTGAAGCTGCAAACTCCAAGAAAGGGCTTGAGCACCTAATGGAAGAAGGGAAGGAGCCAGAGGGGAACTGGGACTCTAAACATCATTGTAATTGTTACCCAAGGTAGTGTAACCATGAGGAAATAGGAGTTCACTAGTACCTTCTTTTCTTTTCTTTTCTTTTTTTTTTTGGGGGGGGCGGAAAAAAAAAGTTGGAGTGCAATGGTGTGATCATGGCTCACTGAAGCCTAGACCTCCTGGGCTCAAGCAATCCTCCCACCTTAGCCTCCTGAGTAGTTGGGACTTCAGGTGTGTTGCCACTACACCTGACTAATTTTTGTATTTTTTGTAGAGACAGGGTCTCACTACATTGCCCAGGCTGATCTCAAACTCCTGGCCTCAAACAATCCTCCCACCTCAGCTTCCCAAAGTGCCAAAGTGCTGGGATTACAGGCATGAGCTACTGCACCCAGCCAATATCTTCTTCATGCAGCTAAGAAAACAGGTTCAAAGGGACATCTGCCTAGTGTCACCTCACTAGCTTAAAAGCTCAAATCCCAGCTCTGCCACTTACTAACTGAAGAAATTACTTGCTATCTATGAGCCTTAATCCCCTTGTATGTAAAGCGAGGATAACCCTACTACCTACCATATAATGTATGAGATTTCATAGTGGTTGGGATTGAGTATTCATCATATGACAGGCCCTGAGATAAATGCCCTTGGAGTATTAGTTCATCTAACTGATTAAGTCATGGCCAAACTGTGACGAGCTCCAAGCCTTCAGATTCCAGTCCTCATATCTTCACTACACCAATGTTGGAACAAACAAATACAACATTACACACACACTTCCCATAGACTTCTTAACAAAATGAATCTACAGGTTTCACATAATTAAACACACTTTTTGCTGAGTAAATATAGTTGGAAACTAACAACAGCTAAAAACAAAAAGTTTCAAAAATCTGTGTAAATGACTTCATATAGGGAGAAAAATCTCTTTCAGTTTAACTTCCTAAGTCCCATTTAATTCTATCTGCTGCATTCATACTGTCTGCATGAAGGTTTTTGCATAAAATTACAATGGCTAATGCAATGCATAAAGACACAGCCTCCAGACCATTTCCTCCTTGGATGATGACAACACACTCGGCTGCCTGTGATGTGAGTCCAAGAGTTTGGCTAACTTTGCATTATTTTTACCACTTTCTGGTTTACAGATGCATCATATAATGTCAGCAATTTGAAGTCATGTTTCATTCTTTTCCTGGAATTCAGTACACACAGAATGTATTATTTCCTAAGTTCTTACCTCCCATTTGCAACTTAGAAAAATTCTGAGCTTAGCCACAATTATGATTTAAAAGGTTGAAAAAAGATTTGGAGAGCAATTTAAGAGGACAAATACTATTCAGAGTAAAGCAGAAATGATTAAAGCCATCTCCAACTGTATGGAGTGTTCTTTCCTTTGGCTCCTGACAAGCTGTTCTCTCAAAAGGTCACATTCGTAACACTAAGTTTTTGGGCAAAATGTTTACAGCCTGACTTCTTGTCAGATCTGAAAACATTCCATAGTCAGACATCCAGGCAGACACTGGTGGTTGCCTATATTCACAGTCATGCCTCCACCTTCTGCCTTGCTAATAGCATCTCAATTTCATTCGGGTAGCACACACCCATTATTTCACACGAGTCTAGACTCTTTCCTAACCGTGACTGGTTTAATCATACTCTTATTTCCCTCGCCCAATGACTGGTTTAGATATGAGCATGTGGCATGATTCTGACCAATGAGATATGAGGGAAAGTCTGCTGTGGGAGGAAGGAGGGTTTCTGGAAAAGATTTTCCACTGGTAAAAAGAGACAGCTCCTCTTCAACCACTTAAGAGTTACTTTCTGAGCCAAGCACAATGGCTCATGCCTATAACTCCAACACTTCCTGAAGCTGAGGCAGGAGGCTCTCTTGAGCTCAGGAGTTCAAGACCAGCCTGAGCAACATAGGGAGGACTTGTCTCTACAAAAAATAAAAATAAAAAATAGCTGGGCATGGTGGCACACCTGTGGTCCCAGCTACTCGGGAGGCTAAGATGGGAGGATCACTTAAGCCCAGAAGGTCCAGACTGCAGTGAGCAGTGATTGTGCCACAGAACTCCAGCCTGGTCATTGGTGCAAAAGTCTGTCTCAAAAAAAAAAAAAAAAAAAAAAAAGAGTTATCGTCTGTATGTAAACATGCAATATAAGGCCAGGCTCAGTGGCTCATGCCTATAATCCCAGCACTTTGGGAGGCCAAGGCAGGCAGATCACCTGAGGCTGGAAGTTCAAAACGAGCCTGACCAACATGGAAAAACCCTGTGTCTACTAAAAATACAAAATTAGCTGGGTGTGGTGGTGCATGCCTGTAATCCCAGCTACTTGGGGGGCTGAGGCAGGAGAATCACTTGAACCCAGGAGGTGGAGGTTGCAGTGAGCTGAGATTGTGCCATTGCACTCCAGCCTGGGCAACAAGAGTGAAACTCCGTCTCAAAAAAAACAAAAAAGATGGGAATATGAAACCAGAGCAGTCATACGGACCATAAAGAAAACCAACAAAGTCATACTCAGCAGAGCCAACTCACTGAGTATGAAAGTCCTTGATATTGCCTTTGACTTTGAGTCATTGAATTAACAACCCCAAGAATAAGAATAGACTTATTTTTATTTGAGGGGATCCATTTTTCTTATTTGTTTAAGTCACTTGAGAAAGATTTCCTAGTAACATACCAAACACACCCAATTCAAAACCTTACCTGTCAGTCCTATATTCTAACCCTTCACTACATATTATCAAGTCTTCTTAAATTTTCCCACCCAGCTATTTCTTTCCCTAAACTTCCCATTGGCAATCCAAGCTCTTACATAACACTTCATTTCTGTATTACTCAGTAATATAACTTCTTAGCTCTTTCTAGTCTTTAGTCTCAAATATTTTCAGGTTTAATATTTCTCAAACACAATGACTTCCTGTGGCAGATGTTTGAAGGCTCTCAATTTTGTACAATGAACGTTGGCTGAATTCTTCAGCTGGTATTCAAAGCCTTACGTTAGACTTTAGAGTACCCGATTAACTAACCCAACTTCACTCTAGGAAGACTCATGCCCTACTGAACAGCACATGTAACACAATACTAAATGCCAGTGTTGGGCATTGCCTAAGAGCAGCTGGCAGCCCTGGGGTGGCTGTTTCTGGAGGTCAGGTGCCCTTTGCCCTGGAAGTAGAACCTCAGCGTCCCTGACATTTCAGCTGTTATCAATGATTTGTTTCTCTCTTAAATTTCTTCAGCTCACTGCAAGCTCCGCCTCCCGGGTTCACGCCATTCTCCTGCCTCAGCCTCCCAAGTAGCTGGGACTACAGGCGCCCACCACCTCGCCTGGCTAGTTTTTTTGTATCTTTTAGTAGAGACGGGGTTTCACCGTGTTAGCCAGGATGGTCTCGATCTCCTGACCTTGTGATCCGCCTGTCTCGGCCTCCCAAAGTGCTGGGATTACAGGCTTGAGCCACCGCGCCCGGCCACCTTTTAGACTTCTTATGCTTACCTTGTCTTTCTTTTCTTATACTTTACATTGTTATTTTTCATATTTTGATGACTTTTTAAAGTTTCTTTTTGAAATTGTGATACTTGTTTCAAAAAAAACTATTTTGATTCTCAACTCTGTAGCTTTATTTTTAACATATTTCCTTCTCACTTTCATACTTACCTTTTCATTTCAGTAGTTCTAGCTTTCTATGTCTTTTAACTCTTTTACATCACTCTCATTTTCAAAATGTCTTACTCTTTTACCTATCTTAAACTTTTAGTGCTTAGTTGTACTCTTTTTTTAATTTTTTTCTTAGATGATTCTTAATTTTATCTCCTCTAGCTTTTTACCTCTTTCTATTTTACTTTTTTATTCCCTTTCTCTTTCCAATATAATTTTCTTACATATGATTGGTTTTTCTGGGTTGATTGGTTGTTTGTTGAGATGGAGTCTCACTCTGTCATAGGTTGGAGTGCAGTGGCGCAATCTCAGCTCACTGCAACCTCCATCTCCCAGGTTCAAGCAATCCTCCTGCCTCAGCCTCCTGAGTAACTGAGATTACAGGCACTGCCACTGTGTCCAGCTAATTTTTGTATTTTTAATACAAACAGGGTTTCATCATGTTGGCCAGGCTGGTGTGGAACTCCTGACCTCAAGTGATCCACCTGTCTTGGCCTCCCAAATTGCTGGGATTACAGGCGAGAGCCACCGTGCCCAGCTATGATTAGTTTTTCTTATGGCTACCAGGAAATGTGACTAGAAGTTTGCCATTGAACAAAGCCCACAGTACAGATAGGGGAAATTAGAGGTCTTCTGTCCTCTGTACCCCAAGAACCCACACTGTGGTCTTGTACACTAGCCTATCTTGTCTTTCCATATTGTTTCACCTCCTTTGGCAGGTCCCCAAGATTATTTCTTATAATTAAGTTTCCACCCCTACTCCCTCCCCTTCTTTCTTCTTCACTAGGAAGAAGAAAGAAACTTTATCATGATAAAGCTGAGATGCCAGACACCCACACACATACTCACACACACGCCCCACTGGGCACTAGACTATTTTCTCAAATAAGAACTTACGGCTGGGCGCGGTGGCTCAAGCCTGTAATCCCAGCACTTTGGGAGGCCGAGACGGGCGGATCACGAGGTCAGGAGATCGAGACCATCCTGGCTAACATGGTGAAACTCCGTCTCTACTAAAAAATACAAAAAAACTAGCCGGGCGAGGTGGCGGGCGCCTGTAGTCCCAGCTACTCAGGAGGCTGAGGCAGGAGAATGGTGTAAACCCGGGAGGCAGAGCTTGCAGTGAGCTGAGATCCGGCCACTGCACTCCAGCCTGGGCCACAGAGCGAGACTCCGTCTCAAAAAAAAAAAAAAAAAAACTTACAAGTTAAGTCAGCTGAGTAGTTCTCTCCACCTACAATATCAGACCCTAAGGGGAAAAGAGGGCCTGTTTTACGGCACGTCATGGAGAAGTTCCCTAGGCACTGAGAAGTCACTAAAGCTAGAGCTGCTTGTGCCTCTCTTCCAAAAATGGAACTGGACAGTCTTCTAGGGCAATTCAACTCCTGGGAGGTTCATCTACTCATCCTTCCATGCAACAGGTATTGAGTATCTTTTATATTCTAAACACCAGGGATGCAGCACTGAATGAGGCAGATGTGGTCTCTGCTGTTCTGGTGATTATATTTTAGTGGAAGAAGAAAGACAAGTATATAAATGTGCAAAATAAGTGCATTGAAGACAAGAAAACAGGATGTTGTGCCTAAAAGGGATGATGGGAGGTATGAAGGTAGATTCTCTGAGAAAGTGACACTTGAGGCAAAACTTGAGTGAAACAATGGAACCAACCATATGAATATCTAAAAATGGCAGAAAGGTAAAGTAGTTTGCATTCCCACCTACGGTTTACAATGGTTCCCTTCTCTCTACATCCTCACCAATACTGGAGTTTCACTCGTCGCCCAGGCTGGAATGCAATGGCGTGATCTTGGCTCACTGCAACCTCCACCTCCCGGGTTCAAGCGATTCTCCTGTTTCAGCCTCCCCAATAACTAGGATTACAGGTGCCCACCACCAAGCCCAGCTAATTTTTGTATTTTTAGTAGAGACAGGGTTTCGCCAAGTTGGGCAGGCTTGTCTCAAACTCCTGACCTCAGATGATCCACCCGCCTCAGCCTCACAAAGTTCTGGGATTACAGGTGTGAGCCACCGCACAAGCCTTACGTATCTTTTTGTTGGCAGCCATCCTAACAGATGTGGAGTGATATCTCATTGTGGTTTTTAATTTGCATTTCTCTGATGATTAGAGATGTTAAGCATTTTTTTTCATGTATCTATTAAGCATTTTTTTCATATATATATTGGCCGTTGGTATGTCTATGTAGATCCTTTGAGCATTCTTCTCTTCTTTGAGACAGAGTCTCACTCTGTCACCCAGGCTGACGTGCAGTAGTGCAATCTAAGCTCACTGCAACCTCTCGAGTTCAAGCAATTCTCCTGCCTCAGCCTCCCAAGTAGCTGGGATTATAGGCCCGTGACACCACACCAGGCTAATTTTTGCATTTTTAGTAGAGACAGGGTTTCACCATGGTGGCCAGGCTGGTCTCAAACTTGTGACTTCAGGTGACCCGCCTGCCTTCGCCTCCCAAAGTGCTGGTATTACAGGCATGAGCCTTTTTCTTTTTTTCTTTTCTTCTTTTCTTTTTTAATACAGATGGGATTTCACCATGTTGCCCAGGCTGTTCTCAAACTCCTGGGCTCAAGTGATCCACCCAGCTCAGTCTCCCAAAGTGCTGGGATTACAGGTTTGAGCCACTAAGCCCAGCTTTTAAGCATTTTTTTTAATCGGGTTATTTGTTTTCTTGCTATTGAGTTGTTTGAGTTTTTTAATATATTTTGCACACTAGCCCCTAATTAGATGTATGGTTTACAAATATTTTCTTCCATTCCATGGGTTGTTTCTTCACTCTGTTAATTGTTTCCTTTGCTATGCAGAAGATTTTTAGTTTGATGAACTCCCATTTGTCTTGGGGTTTTTTTTCTTTTCTTTTTTTTTTGTTTGAGACGGAGTCTCAGGCTGTCACCTGGGCTGAAGTGCAATGGCAGCATCTCAGCTCACTGCAACCTCTGCCTCCTGGGGTCAAGCGATTCTCCTGCCTCAGCCTCCCTAGCAGCTAGGATTACAGGCACCCAACACCACACCCAGCTAATATTTGTATTTTTAGTAGAAATGGGGTTTCACCATGTTGGCCAGGCTGGTCTCCAACTCCTGACCTTGTGATCTGCCCACCTCGGCCTCCCAAAGTGCTGAGACTAAGGCATGAGCCTAATTTTTTGTATTTTCAGTAGAGACGGGGTTTCACCATGTTGGCCAGGCTAGTCTTGAACTTCTGACCTCAGGTGACCCACCCATCTCAGCCTCCTAAAGTGCTGGGATTATAGGCATAAGCCACTGCGCCCAGCCCCATTTGTCTATTTTTGTTTTTGTTGCCTGTTCTTTTGGAGTCCTATCTAAGAAATCACTGCCCAGATTAATGTTGAGCTTTTCTTCTAGTAGTTTTAGGGTTTCAGCTCTTACATTTAAGCCATTTTGAAAATAGATGGAGATTCCTCAAAAAAACTAAAATTTAGAATTACCATGTGATCAGTAATCTTTCTTCTGAGTATAAACCCAAAGGAATTGAAATCACAGAGTCAGAGAGATATCTGCATTCCTATGTTCATTTCAGAATTATTCCCGATAGCCAAGATATGAAAACAATCTAAGTGTTTATCAACAGAGGAATGGAGAAAATGTGGTAGACCAGGCATGGTGGCTCACACCTATAACCCCAGCACTTTAGGAAGCCAAGGCAGGTGGATTGCTTGAGCCCAGGAGTTCAAGATCAGCCTGGGCAACAGGGTGAAACCCCATCTCTACAAAATAATACAAAAATGAGCGGGGCTTGGTAGCATACACCTGTGGTCCCAACTACTCAGGAGGCTAAGGGCTAAGGTGAGAGGATCACTTGAGTCCAGGGGAATCAAGAGTGCAGTGAGCTGAGATCACACAATTGCACTCCAGTCTGGGCAACAAAGCAAGATCCTGTCTCTAAAAAATTAAAGAAAGAAAGAAAATGTGGTGTATACACACAATGGAATACTATACAGTCTTTAAGAAGAAGAAAATTTTTGTCAGTCACAACAACATGAATGGAACTGGAAGACAGTATGGTAAGTGAAAGAAGCCAAACACAAAAAGACAAATGCTGTATCATCTCACTTTATGTGGGATCTAAAAACATCAAAGGCATAGAAACAGAGACTAGAAAGGTAGTCACTAGAGGCTGGAGGGGAAGAGGAGGGATGGGCAAAGGGAAGGTATTAATCAAAAGGTGCTAAGTCTCAGACTGAAGAAATAAGTTTTAGTAATCTATTGTACTGCATGATGACCACAGTTGTTGTTTTTTGTTTGTTTGTTTTTTGTGTTTTTATGAGATAGGGTCTTGCTTTGTCACCCAGGCTGATGTGCAGTGGCAGTATCACAGCTCACTGCAGCCTCAACCTCCCAGGCACAAGTGATCCTCCCACTTCAACCTTCCAAGCAGCTAGGACTACCAGAATGCACCAACATGCCTGGCTAATTTTTTTTTTTTTTTAAATAAAGATGAGTTTTGCTATGTTGCCCAGGCTGCTCTTGAACTCCCAGGGTCAAGCAATCCGCTTGCCTCCCAAAGTGCTCTGATTACAAGCATGAGCCACTGCACCAGGCTGACCACAATTTTTTTTTTTTTTTTTTTTTGAGATGAAGTCTCGCTCTGTCACCCTGACTGGAGTGCAGTGGTGCAATCTCAGCTCATTGCAACCAGGTTCCTCTTCCCAGGTTCAAGCAATTCTCCTGCCTCAGCCTCCTGACTAGCTGGGACTACAGGCACCTGCCACCACGCCCAGCTAATTTTTTGTATTTTTAGTACAGATGGGGTTTCACCATGTTGGCCAGGCTGGTCTCCAACTCCTGACCTCAGGTGACCCACTCGCCTTGGTCTCCCAAAGTGCTGAAATTACAGACGTGAACCACGGCACCTGGCCCACAATTTTTTTTTTTTTTTTTTTTTTTGAGACGGAGTCTAGCTCTGTCTCCAGGCTGGAGTTCAGTGGCGCAGTCTCAGCTCACTGCAACCTCCACCTCCCAGGTTCAAAGGATTCTCCTGCCTCAGTCTCCCAAGTAGCTGGGATTACAGGCACGCACCACCACGCCCAGCTAATTTTTGTATTTTTAGTAGAAATGGTGTTTCACCTTGTTGGCCAGGATGGTCTCTATCTCCTGACCTCGTGATCTGCCCACCTCGGCCTGCCAAACTGCTGGGATTACAGGTATGAGCCACCATGCTGGTCCATAATTATTAATAATGTATATTTCAAAACCACTAAAAGAACTGAGTGCAGTGGCTTATGCCTGTAATCCCAGCACTTTGGGAGACCAATGTGGATGGATCACTTGAGGTCAGGAGTTAGAGACCAGCCTGGCCAACATGGTGAAACCCCATCTGTACTAAAAATACAAAACACTAGCTGGGCATGGTGGTGTGTGCCTGTAATTCTGGCTACTCAGGAGGCTGAGGTAGAAGAATCACTTGAATATGTGAGGTGGAGGTTGCAGAGAGCTGAGATTGCACCACGCACTGTCCAGCCTAGAAAACAGAGCAAGACTTGGTCTCAAAAAAAAAGACTGCTAAAACAATATATTTTTAATATTCTCACCACAAAAAAAAATGGTGATAAGCTGGTAAGGTAATGGATATGTTAATAAACTTGATTGAATCTTTCTACAATGTGTACATAGATCAAAATGTCACATTGTACCCCATACATATACATAATTATTGTCAACTAAAAATAAACAAATAGGTGGGCACAGAGGCTCACACATGTAATCCTAGCACTTTGGGATGCTGAGGGGGTGCGGATCACCTTAGGTCGGGAGTTCGAGACCAGCCTGACCAACAGGGGGAAACCCTGCCTCTACTAAAAATACAAAATTAGCCAGGCTTGGTGGCATGTGCCTGTAATCCCAGCTACTTGGGAGGCTGAGGCAGGAGAATCACTTGAACCTGAGAGATAGAGAGCCACAACCACCCCATTGCACTCCAGCCTGGGCAACAAGAGTGAAACTCCTTCTCAAAAATAAATAAATAGGCTGGCACAGTGGCTCATGCCTGTAATCCCAACACTTTAGGAGGCCAAGGCGGGCAGATCAGGAGGTCAGGAGTTGGAGACTAGCCTGGCCAACATGGTGAAACCATGTCTCTACTAAAAATACAAAAAAATTAGGCACCTGTAATTCCAGCTACTCAGGAGGCTAAAGCAAGAGAATCACTTGAAACTGGAAGGCAGAAGTTGCAGTGAGCTGAGATCGCACCACTGCACTCCAGCCTGGGCAACAAGAGTGAAAATCCATCTCAAAAAAATAAAATTTAATTAATTAATTAACGTGAAGAAAAATAGAAAAATAAATTTAAAAGGCAGAAAGTTACAGCAAAAGCAACTCCAAAGAGCGTGAGGTGGGAACAAGATTGGCTTAGTGGAGAAGAAGACAGAAGGCCACTAGGGCTCAGAGAATAGTGAGGAAGGGGAGACAGGCAAACGTGAAGTTAGGTTCGGCCACCCCAAAGGCCAGAGAGCACGGCTGGCGGTGTGAGGAGGTCCTAGCCCACCAGATCACCTCTGGAGTCCCTTGCAGGGCACTACAAGGAGGAGTCCTCGCCACAGAGCCAAACCTGCCCCATTTTGCACAGCCTGACTTTATACTGTCCCCCAGACTCAGGAAGAGCCTCTGTACAGCCCTCTCCTACCAGAAGTACCAGATTTTCAGGCCACTCCCAACTTTACCCAATTTACCCTTCCCAAGGGTAGCCTTGGGAATCCTTCTTGGACTGACTCAACAAAGCTTGAGCCACCACAGAGAGCCTGGCCATAATGACCTGCAAGTCTGACTCATCTCCAAACCCACTTAGGGGGCATGGGCTTGGCTTGCCTGATCTGGGGGAAGCCATTCCCTGCAGGGAACAGCAGCTTCTGTGTGTGCCGAGCTGTATGTGCTGTATGATAAGGTAAGTAAGTGGCTGCACATGTTTATATTCTGTCTGTCTAGTCTGTGTAATGTGGTTCTCAATGACTAAGGCTCTTTTTCTGAGACAGAGGCAGCAAAAAGTGAAGACCCTAAAAAAAAGATGCCCATGGTAATTTTCCAATATTATTTCAGTTTATTATCATATGCCTATCAGACTGACAAATTCAAAAACAGCCTTCTCTAATATCTGGAGTTTTATTTCTCCAAATGTATTAAGAGCTTGAAGAAAAGGGAAAAAAAAGTTATCCGTGAAACTTAATGACATCCTGCAGTTTAAGAATCATTCAGCAATTTTTTTTTTTTTTTTTTTTTTTTTTTTTTGAGATTGAGTCTTGCTCTGTCACCCAGGCTGGAGTGCAGTAGCACAATCTTGGCTTACTGCAACCTCTGCCTCCTAGGTTCAAGTGATTCTTCTGCCTCAGCCTCCTGAGTAGCTGAGATTACAGGCATGCACCACACCCTGCTAATTTTTGTATTTTTAGTAGAGATGGGGTTTTGCCATGTTGGCTAGGCAGGTCTCGAACTCCTGACCTCAGGTGACCAGCCCACCTCAGCCTCCCAAAGTGCTGGATTTATAGGCGCGAGTCACCGTGCCCGGCCTCATTTAGCATTTTCAGAAGTCGATTTGGGAGGCCAAGGCGGGAGGATTGTTTGAGCTCAGAGGTTCAAGATCATCCTGGGCAACACGGGGAAACCCTGTCTCTACAAAAAAATGCAAAAATAGCCTGGCATAATGGCATGTTCCTGTAGTCCCAGCTACTTAGGAGCCTGAGGTAGGAATATTGCTTGAGCCTGGGAGGTTGAGGCTGCAGTGAACCAAGATCGCACCACTGCAATCCAGCCTGGGTGACAGAGTGGAACCCTGTCTCAAAAGAAAAAAATAGATTCCATTCCAAGATGGCCAAATATAAACAGCTCTGGTCTGCAGCTTCCAGCATGATCAACACAGATGACAGGTGATTTCTGCATTTCCAACTGAGGTAGCTGTTTCATCTCACTGGGACTGGTTGAACAGTGGATGCAACCCATGGAGGGTGAGCAGAAGCAGGGCAGGGCATCACCTCACCTGGGAAGCACAAGGGGTAGGGTGATTTCCCTTTCCTAGCCAAAGGAAGCCGTGACAGACGGTACCTAGAAAAATGGGACACTCCCACACAAATACTGCACTTTTCCAATGGTCTTAGCAAATGGCACACCAGGAGATTATATCCCGTGCCTGGCTTGGTGGGTCCCATGCCGCCCACGGAGCCTTGCTCACTGCTAGCGCAACAGTCTGAGATCAAGGCAGCAGTCAACAGTCTGATCAAGGCTGCTAGATCAACAGTCTGAGATCAAGGCAGCAGTCTGGCAGCGGGAGGGGCATCCACTATTGCTGAGGCTTGAGTACGTAAACAAAGCAGCCGGCGAAGCTCGAACTGGGCAGAGCCCACTGCAGCTCAGCAAGGTCAGCTGCCTCTGTAGTCTCCACCTCTGGGGGCGGGCATAGCTGAACAAAAGGCAGCAGAAACTTCTGCAGACTTAAACGTCCCTGTCTGACAGCTCTGAAGAGAGCAGTGGTTCTCCCAGCATGGTGTTTGAGCTTGGAGAATGGACAGACTGCCTCCTCAAGTGGGTCCCTGATCCTGTGTAGCCTAACTGGGAGACACATCCCAGTAGGGGCTGACTGACACCTCATACAGGCAGGTGCCCCTCTGGGACAAACCTTCCAGAGGAAGGATCAGGCAGCAATATTTGTTGTTCTGCAATATTTGCTGTTCTGCAGCCTCCGCTGGTGATACTCAGGCAAACAGGGTCTGGAGTGGACCTCCACCAAACTCCAATAGACCTGCAACTGAGGGATCTGACTGTTAGGAGGAAAACTAACAAACAAAAAGGGATAGCATCAACATCAACAAAAAGGACATCCACACCAAAACCCCATATGTAGGTCATCAACATCAAAGACCAAAGGTAGATAAAACCACAAAGATGGGGGGAAACCAGAGCAGAAAAGCTGAAAATTCTAAAAACTAGAGCACCTCTTCTTCTCCAAAGGATCGCAGCTCCTTGCCAGCAATGGAACAAAGCTGGATGGAGAATGACTTTGACGAGCTGACAGAAGTAGGCTTCAGAAGCTCGGTAATAACAAACTTCTTTGAGCTAAAGGAGGATGTTTAAACTCATCGCATGGAAGCTAAAAACCTTGAAAAAAAAATAGATGAATGGCTAACTAGAATAAACAGTGTAGAGAAGACTTTAAATGACCTGATGGAGCTGAAAACCATGGCACGGGAACTATGTGATGCATGCACAAGCTTCAATAGTCGATTTGATCAAGTGGAAGAAAGGGTATCAGTGATCAAACATCAAATTAATGAAATAAAGTGAGAAGAGAAGTTTAGAGAAAAAAGAGTAAAACGAAATGAACAAATCCTCCAAGAAATATAGGACTATGTGAAAAGACCAAATCCATGTCTGTTTGGTGTGGCTGAAAGTGACGAGGAGAATGGAACCAAGGTGGAAAACACTCTTCAGGATATTATCCAGGAGAACTTCCCCAACCTAGCAAGGCAGGCCAACATTCAAATTTGGAAATACAGAGAACACCACAAAGATACTCCTAGAGAAGAGCAACCCCAAGACACATAATTATCAAATTCACCAAAGTTGAAATAAACGAAAAAATGTTAAGGGCAGCCAGAGAGAAAGGTCGGGTTACTCACAAAGGAAGCCTATCAGACTAACAGCAGATCTCTCAGCAGAAACTCTACAAGCCAGAAGAGAGTGGGGGGCCAATATTCAACATTTTTAAAGAAAAGAATTTTCAACCCAGAATTTCATATCCAGCCAAACTAAGCTTCACAAGTGAAGGAGAAATAAAATCCTTTACAGACAAACAAATGCTGAGAGATTTTGTCACCACCAGGCCTGCCTTACAAGAGCTCCTGGTGGCCGGGCCGGGCCGGGGACAGGAGGGAGCAGCTTGGCCACACCGGGGACCAGGCTTAGTGCTCACGCCAGTCCACCAACCCCAGGACATGTTCCTCATGATCTGGCGCCACAAGACCACCATCTTCATGGACGCCAAGCAGTCAAGCATGGTGTTCGAGCTGAAGTGCATTGTCGAGGGCATCCTCAACCTGCCTCCTGATGAGCAGTGGCTGCACAAGGATGACCAACTCTTGGATGATGGCAAGACACTGGGTGAGTATGGCTTCACCAGTCAAACAGCACGGCCACAAGCCCCAGCCACAGTGGGGCTGGCCTTCCGGGCAGATGACACCTTTGAGACCCTGTGCATTAAGCCGTTCTCCAACCCCTCCAAGCTGCCTGATGTGATGAAGCCCCAGGACTCGGGAAGCAGTGCCAATGAACAAGCCGTGCAGTGAGGAGCCCCAAGAGGCCCATTGCCACCAATAAAAGAGATTTGGGAGAAGAAAAAAAAAGAGCTCTGAAGGAAGCACTAAACATGGAAAGGAACACCCAGTACCAGCCACTGCAAAAACATGCCAAATTGTAAAGACCATCGATGCTAGGAAGAAAGTGCATCAACCAACCAGGCAAAATAACCAGCTAACATCATAATGACAGGATCAAATTCACACATAACAATATTAACCTTATATGTAAATGGGATAAATGCCACAATTAAAAGACATAGACTGGCAAATTGGATAAAGAGTCAAGACCCATCAGTGTCCTGTATTCAAGAGACCCATCTCACTTGCAGAGACACACATAGGCTCAAAATAAAGGGATGGAGGAAGATCTACCAAGCAAATGGAAAGCAAAAAAAAAAAAGCACGGGTTGCAATCCTAGTATCTGATCAGACTTTAAACCAACAAAGACCAAAAGAGACAAAGAAGGCCATTACATAATGGTAAAGGGATCAATTCAACAAGAAGAGCTAATCTTCCTAAATATATATGCATCCAATACAGGAGCACCCAGATTCATAAAGCAAGTCCTTAGTGACTTACAAAGAGACTTAGACTCCCATACAATAATAATGGTAGACTTTAACACCCCACTGTCAACATTAGACAGATCAACGAGACAGAAGGTTAGCAAGGATATCCAGGACTTGAACTCAGCTCTGCACTAAACAGACCTAATAGACACCTACAGAACTCTCCACCCCAAATCAGCAGAATATACATTCATGTGAGCATCACATTGCACTTATTCCAAAATTGACCACATAGTTGGAAATAAAGCACTCCTCAGCAAATGTAAAAGAACAGAAATCACAACAAACTGTCTCTCAGACCACAGTGCAATCAAATTAGAACTCAGGATTAAGAAACTCACTCAAAACCACACAACAGCATGGAAACTGAACAACCTGCTCCTGAATACTGAATACTCCTTACTACTGGGTGAGTAATGAAATGAAGGCAGAAATAAAGATGTTCTTTGAAACCAGTGAGAACAAAGACACAACGTACCAGAATCTCTGGGACACAATTAAAGCAACGTGTAGAGGGAAATTTATAGCACTAAATGCCCACAAGAGAAAGTAGGAAAGATTTAGTGCCTAACATCACAGTTAAAGGAACTAGAGAAGCAAGAGCAAACAAATTCAAAAGCTAGCAGAAGGCAAGAAACAACTAAAATCAGAGCAGAACTGAAGGAGATAGAAACACACAAAAAAAACCTTCAAAAAATCAATGAATCCAGGAGCTGGATTTTTGAAAAAGTCAACAAAATTGATAGACCACTAGCAAGACTGATAAAGAAGAGAGAAGAATCAAATAGATGCAATAAAAAATGATAAAGGGGATATTACCACCAATCCCACAGAAATACAAACTAC
Organism: Piliocolobus tephrosceles; assembly: GCF_002776525.5. Lineage (NCBI taxonomy): Eukaryota > Metazoa > Chordata > Mammalia > Primates > Cercopithecidae > Piliocolobus > Piliocolobus tephrosceles. The sequence continues at coordinate 70,873,823 of NC_045440.1, forward strand.
CACCAGAAAATACTATAAACACCTCTATGCAAATAAACTAGAAAATCTAGCATAAATGGATAAATTCCTGGACACATACACCCTCCCAAGACTAAACCAGGAAGAAATAGAATTTCTGAATAGGCCAATAACAGGCTCTGAAATTGGGGCAATAATAAATAGCCTACCAACCAAAAAAAGTCCAGGACCAGATGGATTCACAGCCGAATTCTACCAGAGGTACAAAGAGGAGCTGGTACCATTCCTTCTGAAACTATTCCAAACAATAGAAAAGGAGGGAATCCTCCCTAACTTATTTTATGAGGCCAGTATCATCCTGATACCAAAGCCTGGCAGAGACACAACAAAAAAAAAAGAGAATTTTAGACCAATATCCCTGATGAACATCGATGTGAAAATCCTCAGTAAAATACTGGCAAACCGAATCCAGCAGCACATCAAAAAGCTTATCCACCATGATCAAGTCGACTTCATCCCTGGGATGCAAGGCTGGTTCAACATACACAAATCAATAAACAAAATCCCACACATAAACAAAACCATAGACATGATTATCTCAATAGATGCAGAAAGGGCCTTTGACAAAATTCAACAGCCCTTCATACTAAAAATTCTCAATAAACTAGGTATTAATGGAATGTATCTCAAAATAATGAGAGCTATTTATGACAAACCCACAGCTGATATCATACTGAATGGGCAAAAACTGAAAGCATTCCCTTTGAAAACTGGCACAAGACAGGGATGCCCTCTCTCACCACTCCTATCCAACATAGTGTTGGAAGTTCTGGCCAGGGCAATCAGGCAAGAGAAAGAAATAAAGGGTATTCAATTAGGAAAAAAGGAAGTCAAATTGTCTCTCTTAGCAGATGATATGATTGTATATTGAGAAAACCCCATTGTCTCAGCCCAAAATCTCCTTAAGCTGATAAGCAACTTCAACATAGTCTCAGGATACAAAATCAATGTGCAAAAATCACAGGCATTCTTATACACCAATAACAGACAAACAGACAGCCAAATCATGAGTGAACTCCCATTCACAATTGCTTCAAAGAGAATAAAATACCTAGGAATCCAACTTACAAGGGATGTGAAGGACCTCTTCAAGGAGAACTACAAACCACTGCTCAACGAAATAAAAGATGACACAAACAAATGGAAGAACATTCCATGCTCATGGATAGGAAGAATCAATATTGTGAAAATGGCCATACTGCCCAAGGTAATTTATAGATTCAATGCCATCTCCTTCAAGCTACCAATGACTTTCTTCACAGAATTGGAAAAAACTACTTTAAAGTTCATATGGAACCAAAAAAGAGCCCGCATTGCCAAGACAATCCTAAGCAAAAAGAACAAAGCTGGAGGCATCACACTACCTGACTTCAGGCTACAGTACTACAAGGCTACAGTAACCAAAACAGCATGGTACTGGTACCAAAACAGGTATATAGACCAATGGAACGGAACAGAGTCCTTAGAAATAACACCACACATCTACAACCATCTGATCTTTGACAAATCTGATAAAAACAAGAAATGGGGAAAGGATTCCCTATTTAATAAATGGTGCTGAGAAAACTGGCTACTCATATGTAGAAAGCTGAAACAGGATGCCTTCCTTACACCTTATACAAAAAGTAATTCAAGATGGATTAAAGACTTAAATGTAAGACCTAAAACCCTAAAAACCCTAGAAGAAAACTTGGGCAATACCATTCAGGACATAGGCATGGGTAAAGACTTCATGTCTAAAACACCAAAAGCAATGGCAACAAAAGCCAAAATTGACAAACGGGATCTAATTAAACTAAAGAGCTTCTGCCCAGCTAAAGAAACTACCATCAGAGTCAACAGACAACCTACAGAATGGGAGAAATTTTTTGCAATCTACCCATCTGACAAAGAGCTAATATCCAGAATCTACAAAGAACTTAAACAAATTTACAAGAAAAAAGCAAACAATCCCATCAAAAAGTGGGCAAAGGATATGAACAGACACTTCTCAAAAGAAGACATTTATGCAGCCACCAGACATATGAAAAAATGCTTATCATCACTGGTGATCAGAGAAATGCAAATCAAAACCACAATGAGATACCATCTCACACCAGTTAGAATGGCAATCATTAAAAAGTCAGGAAACAACGGATGCTGGAGAGGATGTGGAGAAATAGTAACACTTTTATACTGTTGGTGCGAGTGTAAATTAGTTCGATCATTGTGGAAGACAGTGTGGCAATTCCTTAAGGATCTAGCACTAGAACTACCATTTGACCCAGTGATCCCATTACTGGGTATATACCCAAAGGATTATAAATCATGCTACTATGAAATAGGAACACTTTTGCACTGTTGGTGGGAGTGTAAATTAGTTCAATCATTGTGGAAGACAATGTGGCAATTCCTCAAAGATCTAGAACTAGAACTACCATTTGACCCAGGGATCCCATTACTGAGTATATACCCAAAGGATTATAAATCATGCTACTATAAAGACACATGCACACTTATGTTTATTGCGACACTATTAACAATAGCAAAGACTTGGAACCAACCAAAATGTCCATGAAGAATAGACTGGATTAAGAAAATGTGGCGCCGGGCGCGGTGGCTCAAGCCTGTAATCCCAGCACTTTGGGAGGCCGAGACGGGCGGATCACGAGGTCAGGAGATCGAGACCCTCCTGGCTAACACGGTGAAACCCCGTCTCTACTAAAAATACAAAAAATTAGCCGGGCGAGGTGGTGGGCGCCTGTGGTCCCAGCCACTCGGGAGGCTGAGGCAGGAGAATGGCGTGAACCCAGGAGGCAGAGGTTGCGGTGAGCTGAGATCCGGCCACTGCACTCTAGCCTGGGCGACAGAGCAAGACTCCGTCTCAAAAAAAAAAAAAAAGAAAGAAAATGTGGCACATATACACCATGGAATATTCTGCAGCCATAAAAAAAGGATGAGCTCATGTCCTTTGCAGGGATATGGATGCAACTGGAAATCACTTTTCTGAGCAAACTATCACCAAGGGCAGAAAACCAAACACCACATGTTCTCACTCATAGGTGGGAACTGAACAATGAGAACACATGGACACAGGGTGGGGAACATTACACCTGGGGCCTGCCAGGGGGGGGGGGGCAGGGGAAGGGATAGCATTAGGAGAAACACCTAATGTAAATGATGAGTTAATGGGTGCAGCAAACCAACATGGTACATGATTATCTATGTAACAAACCTGCACATTGTGGACATGTACCCGAGAACTTAAAGTATAATTTTAAAAAATAAAGAAATAGCCGGGCGCGGTGGCTCAAGCCTGTAATCCCAGCACTTTGGGAGGCCGAGACGGGCGGATCACGAGGTCAGGAGATCGAGACCATCCTGGCTAACACTGTGAAACCCCGTCTCTACTAAAAAATACAAAAAACTAGCCGGGCGACGTGGCGGGCGCCTGTAATCCCAGCTACTCAGGAGGCTGAGGCGGGAGAATGGCGTAAACCCGGGAGGCGGAGCTTACAGTGAGCTGAGATCCGGCCACTGCACTCCAGCCCGGGAGACAGAGCGAGACTCCATCTCAAAAAAAAATAAAATAAAATAAAAAAATAAAGAAATAAAGAAATAAAGAAAAGACACTGGTGTTCAAGGGTTTACCTTTCAAATATCCTAATTGAACAAGTCTAAGGATAATGGCAGTTTGTGCTCATTTATGGAATTAGTAATCCTACATGAACAAGGATCTCTAAAGAATTGATCTTGTTCTCCAACAGCATAGACATTCTGTGGCACCACAGTGAATGGGATATTTAAAGTTTTCTAAAGGCATTTGATATCTGTCAGACACCAGGCAAGCTGCTAACTTGAGGCATTTCACAACTTCAACATTAGATAGCTACATTCATTTCAGTGATGTCATGCCTTTGCAAAGCTAGACTTTGCCAGTTCCTTTGATATAAATAATTTAAAAAAAAAAAATCAGGCCAGGCACGGTGGTTCACCCCAGTAATCCCAGCACTTTGGGAGGCCAAGGCAGGTGGATCACTCGAAGTCAGGAGTTTGAGACCAGCCTGGCCAACATGGCAAAACCTTGTCTCTACTAAAAATACAAAAATTAGCTGGGCATGGTGGCACATGCCTGTAATCCCAGCTACTCAGGAGGCTGAGGCATGAGAATTGCTTGAACCCAAGAGGTGGAGGTTGCAGTGAGCCGAGATCACAGCACTGCACTCCAGTCTGGGCAACACAGTGAGCCCCTGTCTCAAAAAAATAATAATAATCACATAAAACTGAGTGTGGAACAAGAAATGAAGGTGGCTGTCTTGTCTGATTCCAAAATTTGAGAAGTTGTGCAGAGCGCAAGAAGTACAAGCATATTATTAGTAATTATGGTTATTTAAGAATAAAATAAAAATAATCTTTTATTTCAATTTATGAGTTTAATAATTTTCAGATGTCTACCAAATACTGTTACTTGGACCTAACTACTTAGCAAGTGAATACTCAGGGCACTCAGAACTGAAAATTTTTGAAATCTCTGCCCTATGACTTTGTCTTAAAATAAAATGTCAATTTTATGTGGCATGTATTTTATTTTACAATGTCTATTAGTAACATTACTAAGGTCTCATAGCCTAGGCAACATAGTAAGACCCCATCTCTACAAAAAAAATTAAAAAATTAACTGGGCATGGTGGCACACACCTCTAGTCCCAGCTACTTAGGAGGCTGTGGTGAGAGGATCGCCAGATCCTGGGCGGTCAGGGCTGCAACACATGTCACTGCACTCCAGTCTGGGTGACAGGGCAAGACCCTATTACAAAAAAAAGGAAAAGAAAAATAAGTTATCATAATCTGTGCGCAAATTATGCTATGTGTCTTAGTACACTTTGTGCTGCTATAACAACATATCTGAGAATGGGTAATTTATGAAGAATAGAAATGTATTGACTCGGACGGGCGCGGTGGCTCAAGCCTGTAATCCCAGCACTTTGGGAGGCCAAGACAGGTGGATCATGAGGTCAGGAGATCGAGACCATCCTGGTCTACACGGTGAAACCCCATCTCTACTAAAAAATACAAAAAAAAACTAGCCGGGCGAGATGGCAGGCGTCTATAGTCCCAGCTACTCGGGAGGCTGAGGCAGGAGAATGGCGTAAACCCGGGAGGCGGAGCTTGCAGTGAGCTGAGATCGCGCCACTGCACTCCAGCCTGGGCGACAGAGCTAGACTCTGTCTCAAAAAAAAAAAAAAAAAAAGAAAGAAATGTATTGACTCACAGCTCTGGAGGCTGGGAAGAGCATGGTGTTGGCATCTGGTGAGGGCCTTCTTGCTATGTCATCCCAAGGCACAAGGCAAGAGAGTAAGAGAGGACAAGAGGGCAAGAGATCAAACTCACAGCCTCAAGTCCTTTTTAAATCATCACTAGTCCATTCATGAGGATGGGGCCTTCATGATCTAAACACCTCACATTAGGTCCCACCTCCCAATATGGTTGCATTGGGGATTAAGGTTCCAACACATACTTTTTGAGGGACACTACATAGCACTATATTAATAAGTATGAGACTTCTTGTGCAGTTTAAGAAGTTTATTGACTTCAACCTGATTAAAAAGACTTGACCATTATGGAATGAATGTTTGCAACCCTTCATATTCATATGTTTAAGCCCTAACCCCCAACATGATGGTACTTGGAGATGGGGCCTTTGGGAGTAATTAGGTCTAGATGAGGTCATGAGGATGAGGTCCTCATAATAGGATTAGTGCCCTTATGAGAAGAGACACTAGAGAGTCCTCTTTCTTTCTTTCTCGTTCTTTCCTTCTTTCTTTCTCTTCCTCTCTCTCTGCCTCCCCCCCACCCCCCGCACCGTTCTTCCTCTCCCTCTCTCTCCCCAGCCTTCTGCAATCCAGGAAGCAGACCCTTAGCAGAAACTGGGCACTGCTGAACCATGATTTTAGACTCCCCAGTTCTAGAGCTCTGAGGAAAAATAGATGTCTATTGCTCAGCCACCCAGTCTGTGGCATCTTAGCCTGACCTAAGAAATGACATTTCGAAGGAACAGAAGAGGCAAATCACAGAACTACTTAGAGTGGGTCACTCTGAGGTAGAGGTTGAACTCAAATAAAAAGGAGGACTTTAATCAGACTGAGTTAATATTCCTTTCCTTAGATGAAGGGAAAATAAGATGGTAATAAGCAAACCTGACTAGAAACTGCCAGATGCTGTCACATGAGTGACAGGAAAAGTGCAAGAAGCAAGAGTGAATTACACCTTCCCAAGTGGCATACTGTATCTCAGTTGGGCATGAAGCACAATGCCCAACACATTCTACATGCCCAAAAATATTAGTAAAATGAATGTGCAAATGAATGACCCCAGCTGGGAGGCTTAGGAAGGTATAAGAAGCATATTTGTGTGAAATACATTTTAAACAGAAAAAATATACCATTATTAGACATTCTTTGAAAGTTATTTTGCCTTTTTTTTTAAAAATACAGATAGGGTCTCACTATGTTGCCCAGCCTAGTCTCGAACTCCTGGGCTCAAGCAATCCTCCCACATCGTCCTACCAAAGTGCTGGGATTACAGGCATGAGCCACCGCACCCAGCCGAAATCTATTTTGTGATTTACCCTCAGAAGTATATATTTCTCTTAACAGTTGATTAAATACACAATGCTGTGTTTTAACAGTGTGGTCTGTGACAAACTGCAACAGAACCATCTTGGCTTCCTGGCCCCCTCCATCACCTCTCAAATCAGAATCAGCCTGGGAGGTCAAGAGGCCCTAGGCAACACGGAGAAACCCCATCTCTACAAAAATAAAAATAGACTAGGTGCAGTGGCTCAGGCCTGTAATTCCAACACTTTAGGAGGCTAAGGTGGGTGGATCACTTGAGGTCAGGAGTTCGAGACCAGCCTGGCCAACATGGTGAAATCCTGTTTCTACTAAAAATACAAAAATTAGCCAAGCGTGGTGGCATATAGTCCCAGCTACTTGGGAGGCTGAGGCAGAAAAATCGTTAGAAACTGGGAGGTGGAGGTTGCAGTAAGCCGAGATTATGCCACTAGACTCCAACCTCAGCGACAGAGCAAAACTGTCTCAAAAAGCAATAATAAAAGTATAAAAATAAAGTAACCAGGCATTGTGGCATGCACCTGTAATCCCAGCTGCTACTTGGGAGGCTGAGGTGGGAAGATCACTTGAGCCTGGGAGGTTGAGGCAGAGGTGAGCCATAATCACATCACCGAATTCCAGCCTGAGCAACAGAAGGAAACTCTATCTCAAAAAAAAAAAAAAAAAAAATTAATTAATTAATTTTTTTCTGTGTTCTGGTAGAACTTCAGAAATACCTAGACAATATTTTTAAAGAAACACTTATTTTTATTTTTATTGCCAATGAAATGTGTGCTCGTAGTAGAAAATCTAGGAAATATGGATAAGTGATAAGAAGCAAAAAATAATCAGAGATGACCACTGCTAATTTTTTGGACTATTCCTATTCAATAACTGTAGGGAGATATAAATTTTTTTAATAAAATTATAATAATATTGTATATAGCATGCTATAATCCGTTATTTTTTTTTCACAAGTCAATATATCTTTTTTATTTTATTTTATTTGAAGCAAGGTTTTGCTCTGTTGCCCAGGCTGGAGTTTAGCGGCACAATCACGGTTCACTGCAGCCTTGACTTCCTGGGCTCAAGTGATCCTCCTGCCTCAGCCTCCAGAGTAGCTGGAGCTACAGGCACATGTCACCATGCCCAGCTACTTTTTTAAATTTTTTTTGTAGAGATGGAGTCTCACTATTTTGCCCAGGCTAGTCTTGAACTCCTGGGCTCAAGAGATCCTCCTGCCTCGGCCTTCCAAAGTGCTGGGATTACAGGTGTGAGCCAACTCACCTGGCAATAATAGTAATAACTTTAATTTTAAGAGTATAAATAATGGTAAATATTCTATTGGTAGTTAACTGGATCCCCAATTCTCTACGATGGAATTTTTTGCAGCAATCATGCACTTGATATTGCATTTGATTTGTAGAATTAGCATTTTTACATGGACAGAAAGCACAAAATAATAACAAATTACTCAAGAGGGGAGGTGGTTTGTTCAACTTCGAAGCATTCGCCAAAGAAAGTGTTCCCTACACATGAAAGTTAATCAGAGTGTGGACTGCAGTCTTCTGCAGTGTGCGTGTGAAAAAACCCTGTCATCAAGAAACTCACAACTTCAGGTGAGGTGACAGAATGTCCACAGTTAAATATATTCACCAAACATGCACAGACAGCAGAGTGCAAGCAGAGTAAAGGGTGAACGGTGAGTGAAATCAGGAAAGCTTTGTTAGAAGAGGTTAATTTGGCACTGGCCACTGTGCCCTCCCCAAGCCCTGCTCCCCTCTGAAACGTCAACAAGCACCCACCAACACTGAGATAGACATGCCAGGTCATTATTACGGAAAAGGAAAAAGAAGTTCAAGTTTAGCATCAGGAAAAGGGGAATACCAGTCACAAGGTTTAAGGGACACTTTATATTGGCAAAATGTGTCATCCACGTAGAAGATATTATCATCCCTGGCGTTTAAAAACTACTACACAGCATCCAAAAATAAAAAACAAACAAATACAAGGAAAAATTAAGACCCACCACTACTTTATGGGAGCTCTCTGTGCCCCCCACATGGAGCTTTTTGGTGTTTGTGGGGGTTAGGGGTGGTAGGTTTGCTTGTTTGTTTGTTTGTTTGTTTTTGAGACAGTCTCGCTCTGTCACCCAGGCTGGAGTACAATGGTGTGATATCGGTTCACTGCTGCCTCCACCTCCCAGGTTCTCCTGCCTCAGCCTCCCAAGTAGCTGGGATTACAGGCGAGCACCACCACACCTAGCTAACTTTTGTATTTTTCCTAGAGACAAGATTTCACCATGTTGGTCAGGCTGGTCTCAAACTCCTGACCTCCAGTGATCCACCCACCTCAGCCTCCCAAAGTGCTGAGATTACAGGCATGAGTCACTACATCCAGCTGGAATTTTTTTTTTTTCATCCTCTGCCTATGAGTTTGTTTACTATTAAGTACAAATATCTAAACTAGAAGAACTCTATCTACATATTTAGGAGTCTTGAGGTCCAACATGTATACAACCTAGGAAATAGTGTTCTTAGAATACTACCTGGCTGGGGCCGGGCACGGTGGCTCACACCTATAATCCCAGCACTTTGGGAGGCTGAGGCGGGCAGATCACGAAGTCACGAGATCAAGACCATCCTGGCCAACCTGGTGAAATCCTGTCTCTACTGAAAATACAAAAATTAGCCAGGTGTGGTGGCATGCACCTGTAACTCCAGCTACACAGGAGGCTGAGGCAGGAAAATGGCTTGAACCTGGGAGGCCGAGGTTGCAGTGAGCTGAGATCGTGCCACTGCACTCCAGCCCAGGTGACAAAGTGAGACTTCGTCTCAAAAAAAAAAAGAAAGAAAGAAAAAAAAGAAAACTACCTGGCCGGGTGTGGTGGCTCACGCCTATAATCCCAACACTTTGGGAGGTCGAGGCAGGTGGATCACCTGAGGTCAAGAGTTCAAGACCAGCCTAATATGATGAAACCCAGTCTCTCCTAAAATTACAAAAATTAGCTGGGTGTGGTGGCATGCGCCTGTAATCCCAGCTACTCGAGAGGCTGAGACATGAGAATCACTTGAATCCGGGAGGCAGAGGTTGCAGTGAGCCAAGATCATGCCATTGCACTGCAGCCTGGGTAACGAGAATGAAACTCCATCTCAAAAAAAAAAAAAACAAAAACAAAAATTAGCCAGGCATGATGTCAGGTGCCTATAATCCCAGCTACTTGGGAGGCTGAGGCGGGAGAATTGCTTGAACCCCAAGGTGGAGGTGGCAGTGAGCCGAGATCGTGCCGTTGTACTCCAGATGGGACAGCAAAGTGAGACTCTGTCTCAAAAAAGAAAGAAAGAAAAGAAAAGAAAAGAGAAAGAAAGAAAGAAAGAAAGAAAGAAAGAAAGAAAGAAAGAAAGAAAGAAAGAAAGAAAGAAAGAAAGAAAG